>NC_060270.1:65280543-65616756 GCF_021613505.1 Equus quagga
CTTAAAAAAAAAAAAAAAAAAAAGCAGTGGACAGTGGAGCAATGCTTTCACGCTCTGAGAAAAATAGTCCCATCTTGGAATTCTTCACTCAGTAAAACACCAATCAAAGAGGAAGGAAGACGAATGCTACTTCAGCCAGGGGAGGTTTAAAACTGACCTCTGCTGCCTTTTCTCAGGGAGCTGCTGGTGGATGTGCTCCAACTAAATGAGCAAATCAAGCAGGAAAGCTGGTGCCATGGGAGTCAGGAAGTGGAGGAGCTCATCCTGCAGAGAAGTGAAGAGAACTTCCATCAAACAGTCAGAGGACACCCCAGGATGACAGACAGTCCAGACTGGCTCTCCCTGGCTGGAGAAAGGTCTGGAGTGGGTGGCATAGGTCAGCTCCCTCCGGGCATTGGGTTCCTTTCCTGGCTTGCTTTGGTCTATTGACTCACTTCTGCTTTTCCCTGGTGGGAATAGCCTTTTCTCAAATTAGAAGTGATGAGGTCCTAGCCTCGGGCTTTTGTTTTGGAGTGAAGTGATTAGAGTAGGTGTTTAGCGTGATTTGGCGTTAGGCTGTCAGGAAACCCCTGCTTCAGTAAGAGAGTGTTCGACAGGGGGCAGTCATGCCTGGCAGAATTCTACCTGAGGTTTGGCAATAAAGCCTAGAGTGTGCTGGCATCTTCTCTTTCCTTGGTTCATGCTTTTCCTTTGGGAGGCTTGCAAGGAGGGCAGGATTCAGGTGTCACCTTGTCCCTGGCACAATACCATCTCAGATCACCCCCACAGCCTTAGCCTCAATCAGCTGAGGTGGTACTGACTCTTTGAAGTGACATTTCAATGTAGAGTCACAGAGGCTGTGGGCTGGGGGAGCTTTGAATCCCCCCACCGCCATGATTTGTATCATCTCTCCACCTATTCGTTTTCCAGTCTCTGCTTGTTTGCCTTGATTTCTCCTATTTCTAATTTAATTCAATTGTATGTTGTGTCCTTGGAATGAATTAGAAATTTTAACTGAATTAGGAGTCTAAATAATAAGGTAGCACTCCATTGCTAGGCATCTTGGGGTGTGAGAACCTCTTCCTTATGTTGAGACCACATCCATCTGTGCCTCCGGCCATTTGGGCACATCTAATACTTCTGACACGGGATAGCTCATCCAGGGTTTGAAGACAGAAATCAAACTTCTTTTGGGGCCGAACATCTTCCCTCTGACCCAAGAGTTCCTTTACGTTCCCATCCTAGCAGATGGTTTCACGCCTCTCTCACCTTCTGATGGCTCTCCTCTCAGACCACCTCTCTGTCTTTGGCTGGACAGAATTTGCAGCTAGATCACCTTTGACGCTGGCAAAGTTTGCGTTTGATACCCTTCTGCTTCCCCTACCAGTACAGATTTCCCCTCATATTAGTTTCCTATTGCTGCATAACAAATTGCCACAGACCTAGTGTCCTAAAACAACACCCATTTATCCTCTCATGGTGCCTATGGGTGAGAAGTTTGGGCGCGGCTGAACGGGGTTCTCTACTCAGAGTTTCACAAGGCTGAAATCGTGATGTTATATATCATAGCCTAATCATAGGAGTGAAATCCCCGTATTCACAGTGCCGCCTCATGCTCATGGGGGGAGGATCATACTGGGTGCGGACACCAGGCACGGGAATCCTGGGGACCATCTCAGAATTCTGCCTACTACACACTAAACGCCAAAGATCTGCTCTTTGGACCTGTAATGGGGTCTTCAGCCCCTCTCCCCACACGATTAGTCACCAATTTGGGCTAAGAAATTGTGCCTCCCCACAGCCCCTTAGTGTGAAGGTAAGCCAGTTGGAGGCACAGCTGCAGGGCCATCCTGACGCTGACTACTTGGAGTTAGCGCATACTCGGCAGGTTAAGGGCACCGTCCTTCACAAGACTGCTCTCCCTTCAGACACCAGCCACAAGCTCTGGGGTCCCAGGCCATCTTCACTTCTGACCGATTGGCTACAAATATGGGAATTCTCACTATCCCCTCAGCTTTAATAATTCACTAGAAAGGCTCACAAAACTCAGGAAAGCACTATTCTCATGATCACAGTTTTATTATAAAGGACACAAATCAAGATCAGCCCAATGAAGAGACACAGAAGGGAAAGTCTGGGAGGGTCCAAGATGTGACGCTTCGGTGACCTTGGGATGTGGCACCCTCCTGGCACACTGATGAGCATCACCAATCAGGGCTCACTTGAGCCTCAGCATCCAGAACTTCTATTGGTGTTTCGTTCCGTAAGCATGGTTGATGGAATCACTGGCTACATGACTGGGCTTGATCTCCATCTCTCTCCCTCCCCTGGAGGTTGGGCTGATGTCATGTAGCTCGAGTCCCAACACTCTTGGTCTTTCTGGCCTGGCCAGCCCCCACCCTGAGTCATCTCCTTAGCATAAACTCGGCACTAATTGCACCGTAAGTAGCAAAGACACTCCAATCATTCAGAAATTAGAAGCTACCTCCTAGGAACCAGGGACAAAGGCCGGCCAGATTCTTCACTGGACAGCAAGAGCACATCCAGTCCTCTTTACTCGTTAACATTTTGGCTTGAATTCACCTGGATCTAGGCTTTGTAATGCTTCTGGGTTCTCCTGGAATCTTCTGAGAGGTTCTCAATTTCCAGGTGCAAGCATTTGATTCATGGCTGCTGAGTTGTGGGGATATTAGGCTAGTAGCAGTGAGAGATCTGGGGACAAGAAGAACATTATGAGGGCATCTATCTTCGAGAAGTGCATGACCAAATTAACTCACTTGGTTGGCAAAACTGTCTTAGAGGTTATTGACTGGTAAATCCTGATCAGTTCTTACAAGGAAACTTGGTTGAAAGAATGTTTTATAAATCTAAGAGGTTGGTATCTGCTTGGTCAATGCCTTTACAAGAGGCTGGATTTAGTTGTTTGATTTTTTAACGAAAAAATTAGAAAAAATTCCTGACCAGATGACCTATCATAAATGAAATATTCATTTCATTTTCTTTCCGGTTAAAACTCCTGTCTTGAAACGCTTTGTTGTATCTACTTAGAATGATCAATGGCGACGCCTGGGGGGATTTCTCCTGCAGAATTTGTTGGTAGAGAACATTAAAATTGCATGAAGTCACTCATGTAATTTTAATGACCATCACAAGAATTTTGACTGGAATTGGGAGGAATTTGAAATGAGATGCTTCTTCCGGGAAAGGTTGAAGCCACCATCCTTTGGTACTCAAGGAGGCAAGCTCAGGCATCTGTAGGACAACCCCTGTCCGCCCCTGAAGCTGGGCAGAGACATTCTCTCCACAATCAGGGGCCATGGCTGGAGGGTCAACAAGGCAAGGGGCTCCTGGCCATGTCCTTGCTGCTTCTGGAGAATCATGCAGGGCTAGAGGTGCATGGCCTTAACGGGACTCAGTGCGGCCCGTGCATTCCTCCCAGGAGTGAGCTGAGGCTCCGAGTAGGACCCCATGGGGGTTCAAGTTCAGACCTTGTGTGCTCCAGTCCAGTGCTCACCACTCCACACTCACACCCCATATCTCTTGAGCTTTTCCATTTTATGGTCACTGAGCTCAGCCCCTGCATCCATAAAGCCCACTCAGTTTTCTCCGTCCCACAGTGATTTCTGCGTCCTCTGATCCTGTGATGGCCGTGTTTGTGTTTTCATTAGGTAATTAGTTGTGTGCTGATTTGGAACATGTTTTCTGTTATTGATTTAAAGTGCCATTAAAACTCAGTGTGAGCTGTGTTCCCCCGAGACCTGACCAGCCTGCTTTTAAATATAGGGTCACAATTGCCATAGCGTTTCTTCAGGTCGTCTCCTTTTTGCGAGGTTGTGGCTCTCTTGCCTCTCCTGCCGTCAGTAGTTTGGGCAGTCCCCAGGGCATGTCCCCCATGTGGTGGTGAGCACAGTTCATGCAGCTGACCTGCAGTGTCTGCTCCTCTCTGTGGAGGTGAGCTTCCCACCGCCATTCCCACACCCCATGTTCTCAGCTTCTTCTTCCCTGTTTTGGATGCTGGGGGTTCTGGCTCCCTGCCGAGAGCCCGGGACTCTCCTGATTGCTATTATGAGACCCTGGCCCCAAGCACAGCCCTGGAGAAGAAGGAGAAATGGCTCCTCTCATTCAGCCACAAGTCCAGAGCAGAACGTCCGTGCTTTAAGGCTCTGAGGAGCTCCCGATGCCACCTCCTCTCTTCTGATGGGGAAGTACAGCAGCCGCTGAAGCAAGCTCGCTCATCTCCTCTCCTTCCAGTAAGTTCTTTCTCATGAGGTTTCTTGCACAAAAGCATGGGGTCTTTCCAGAAGTCTTGAAGATAGGTCTGCAATCTGAGATAAATGTGACAGGGAGAGACAATGGCTGCGTTCGTGTGGGTCAAAGGTGATCTGGATGGGACAAGGCTCCAGTTCCCAAGTCGGGTATTTGCTTTCCCTGGAGAAATTGGAGAAGAGACAGAGGACCCCCAGGCATGGGATGTGTCCACCCTACCCTGGGATGTGCCTTGGTTTTTGGTGTTTATTAGGGGCTGGCCAGGGCCCTTGGCTGCTGGAAGGCCATGGCTCTGCTGAGGACTAGAGCTTCTTTCCTCTGACGAGCTGGCCCTGGAGGCTGCCGTGGTGCACACTGAAGTCAGGAGCACATGCCACTTTGAAGGATGAAGGAGGCTCCCTGCCCATACTTGCTGGTAGAACTGTGCTGCAAGAGCTGTGCTCACTTCCTTCTCTGCCAGCATGTGTTTTCCTTGTCTGGGCAGAATGAAGCTCCAGCCTTCCAACGCCCATTTCTTGGGACTGGTGACACTACAGGGGGTCCAGTGCCTCCTGGTCCAGCTGAGTGACTGCCCCTCTGTTTGAGGTGCTCCCTGGTCAGAGCAGGGTAGTAGAGCTATCAGGAGCACTGTTATAAGAGGAGAGGGCTCTGGTCCCCATATCTGACTAATCACACTTCTTCCCTTCCGGGGTACGGCAGGCAGTATTTCTCCAAGGACGGCAGTGGCCTGTCTCCCACCCACATACTCTCAGGCCATGGGAACTGGATACTCCCCGACAAGAGCTGGGTCTAATTCCCCTCCCTTAGGTCTGGGCTGGCCTTATGAGTTCCTTGACGTTAATGGAAGCAGCGGGGGTGATTCTTTGTGACTTTCAGGTCTAGTTTCAGAAACGGCCATGCAGCTTTTGCTGATTCTGTTGGAAAGCTCACTCTTGCTTTCGGGAAGCAAGAAGTTTCTTCTTGGAACCCAGCCGCCACTCTGGGAGAAGCCCATGCCATAGGAAGAGGCCACATGTGGGCACTTGGTGAACAGTCCAGCCGAGTCCAGCCTGAGAATGTTTCAGCCTGGATACCGAGATGTGCGTGAGGAAGCCTCCTATGACTCTGGCCCTTGGCCACTTGAGTGTTTCCAGCTAAGGCTCCTGGCACAGAGGAAAACCATCCTCTGGCCTGTTCCCATTTATGCAACGAGTTATGGGGAACACAGGCTCTATGCAAAAAACGCAACCAACAGACTTGTTCACCAACAGGGGAAGCCCAATAGTGTGTATAGTTTAGGTCTCTGCAAAGCTGGGTTAGGCCTCAGTCAGGGCAGGAAACCAAAGTGCTGGTGGCCTGCTCTTGCCTGCAGGTCCCCAGTCCCGGGGACTTGTGTGTGAAGTTTTGGGTCTCCAAGTGGACCCTGATTATGCAAACTTGGTCAGCCACACAGAGGGTCACAGGCTCAGGCCACCAGGTGAATGGATGCTGTGACCACTGCCATCTGCCACCACCATCCGAGAAGCAAGGGGGACAGGGTGAAGAGGCTGACTAGATTCATCATGACACTTCCTCCTGGTGGAAATGAGGAGCCAGGGGAGTAAATGTGCACGTGATCTTCCCTGAGCCGGATCTGGGTTTGAAATCATGTTCTGACATTTCCTTGTTCTGTGATCTCAGGCCAGTTTCCACATGTCCCTGAGCCTCAGTTTCACCATCTTGAAAATGGGGATAATCAGAATGCCATCTCCTGGGGTTTTGTGAAGATATATGCGAAATGCTTAACATAAACTAGGTGCTCAATTCCTTCTGAGTCCTTTTGCTCCTCTTTGGAAGGACCCGGATGCAGCAGGTCCCAGTTGCCACCTAACAATTGCTAAGCATCATAAAGTGCATACTATATATCAGGCGTGATGCTCAAGGCTCAGAGCCCTTCAGATATGCACGATCAATGGGAATCCTCCTGCTAGAGACCGGTGTGCCAGGGGACGGCTCCTCAAGGGAGCCTCTCAGCATCATCGGAAACATGAGGTACCAGACAGTAGTGTTTGGGTCTTCCTCCTGTTGGGAGCACGGCCACATGACTAGCACCCCAGGCACACATGCATGCACACACACACACACACACACACAATGAGTGTACACACTAGGACCTGCTTCTCATCTAAGAGCTAGCCAGCACAGACCATGGGAGCTGACTGCTGTTGGCATTTGAACAGTCATTTAAGCTGTTGGGAATAAGTCACGCCAGGCCTCTTCTCTGAGAGGCCTTGCTACAGAGGAGAAGCCCCAGCTCCTGGCTGCTGGGTGAGTTTTCCCAGCCTCCCCGGGTGTCACGTGCAGCATGTGGCCTTTTCCACATGTCTGTGAAATGACATATGTGGTGTGCCAGCAGCTTGCCAAGGGCCGTGCTAGGAGCTCCTCAGAGATGACAGAATGAAGAGCCTTCCACACGGGGGAGGTGCGGATGGTGCCCTCAGGACTTGCTGGGAAGGCGAAGAGTGGACTGTAGTGGATGTGGAACGTGGAGCCCAGGGTCGAGCCCCCAGCGGTTATGCAGTAAGTCTGGTTGTTCTTGTCCTTAGGGCTGGATCCCCGGCTCTGCAGCCAGTTGGAGGGGATTCCAGGGGAGAGCCCTGGAGAGGTGGCTGGGAGGGCTCTGCCTTCCCCTGCGGGAGGCTGGGCTGGGTGTGGCACGCTGCTGCCTGCCAGCTCCTGCTCCTGCTCCTCGCTTCCCGGCTTCATGACCAGCTCTCCCTGCTGCCCTTCATGCTCCCTCTCTGAAGCTGGATCCAGGGATTCCTCAGCGCTGTGGGTTTGTTTTCTGATATGAGGTCCTGCGAAGTGGTGAAGAAGGTGCCTCTGCGCTGGGGGTCTCCATGGTGGGTATGGGGGTGTGCTGCCTGCTCCCTGTGCCTCTTCCCACTGCTGCTCCGGGCTCTGAGCCTGCAGCTTCAGTGTTCTCATGCCTTCCTAGCCACAGGGCTTTGGGGGAAAGATCTGCTCCCCGTCACGGACATCTCAGTATGCACGAGTGTGCATCCTTTCTGCTGGGGATATTTGACTTCCTTGCTGGGGAAGGAGGGACTTTGTCCTCCAAATTTGAAGCTTCATGGGGACACAGTTGTCATTTTAAGACCAGCTGTGAGCCAGGTGCTTTCTGCACATGGTCACAGTTAATCCTTACAGTAATTCGAGCAGTCCAGGTAGGCAGGTTCCGGCCCTGGCCACACCCCCTCCTGTCTGTGGCCTAAGAAACCCAAAGACTTGTCCTTTGTGTTACTCAGCCTTATGGGTTGACCAGGGCTCTGCTCATCAGAGCCACTCAGAGATCCGGGCAGCTGGAGCACCCCCTCTTGGACCTTGTAGGCACCATGCCAAAGGGAGAGGGGACCCTGGGCTGGTCTCGTGTGGGTCCTGACAGGCTCCAGCTGGAAGCAGCAGATGCCACCTCCACTCACGTGTCATGGGCAGATCTAGTCACAGCGCCTCTCCCAGCCTCAAAGATGTGGTCACCTTACAAAGATGTCACCTTACAGAGTGGCCAGAAACAGTGCTTCTGCTGAGGACCTGCCCTGAGGAGAGGTGACGAAGCTTGGCAACCAGCAGGGGTGATCACCACCCAGCCCACATGTGAGGTGGTGTGGGCATCCCCACGTGACGGGCACCAGCTGAGTCACTCCTGCGGGCACAGTGATGACAGCAGAGAAAAGCCTAGATGTCTCTGACACCGAGATCCACGACCTGGGTGAACAGTTTTATTTTTCCAGCTTGTTAATTTTTATTATCAAAAGTCACTTATAGAATCTTAAAAGGGTTTTAAACCCACCCAAAGCTCCAGCCTAGGTAATTGTCATGTCCTCAGGAAACCCAAGGAGGGACTATTTGGGGACAGTTGGTGACTCTGGTCACTGTCTCGTCCCCTGTTGTCCCTCCTGCAGGGCTTTGTGGCTCAGCCGGAGGGCAGCTGAGATGGGAAAAGAAAGGAAGTCTGGGTGTATGCTCCGCAGACGCCCACCGCATGGGTAAGCTCAGGCGAGTGGGTGCCGCTACCCTAATTTTATATGTGTGGAAAGCGGGGCTCAGAGAGGGGAAGGGATCTGCCGGGGCCTCACAGAGGTGAGGCCATCAGAGCCCCGGCCGGAGCCCTGCTCTGCACACAGCCCCACGCAGCCCAGGAGCGTTAGACCAAGCGGGTGACTCCGCCCGGGGAGATTTGAGAGTGTTTAAGGCCCTAGGAGGCACCCAGTGCCCAGCAAGGACGGCTGGCTGTGTCTGGCAGTTTCTGGTCTGAGTGCCGCGGGGTAAGATGAGGTGGCCTGAGGCTTGGTGTGCCTGGGGCCCAAGGAGGCCGAGGCCAGGACCAAGAGGAAGACTCTTTAGGTTCCCCATGGCACTGTGGTCATGGTCCTGAGGGAGGGCTTGTGGGGTGTCATGGAAAGCTGGTCCCTCCCAGTCTGTCCCTGTGGGCTCTGCAGAGTCCCAGGAGCTGGGGCTTGGACTTCAGGCCTCTCTCAAGGCCTGGGCAGCTGTCCTGGAAGGCTCCTCCTGCAGCAAGGAGGCCCCATCAATCCACTCAGGCTCTAAGGCACTGACCATCTGCAGCTTAATCTTCTCCTCCTCGCTGTTTCTCCCCATCCTAGCATTTTGATGAAGTCTGCAGCCCCAGGGGTGCTTTGCAGGGGCAAAGAGCCAAACCCCTCGGAGCAGGGCCCCTTCCCCCATGCACTCCCACCTGCCTCAGCTCCTTGCAGAACTGGCATGGGGCTTGGGAGGCTGGCAGTGGACAGTGATCAAGCTTTGCAGACATCTTGGCCCTCAGTCTTCCTGGTAGCCGTGTGTGGTAGGCACTTCTGTGTCCATCTTAGAGATGGAGAAACCGAGGCTTAGGGAGCTTCGAATGGCCCGTCCAAGGTTGCCCGGTTAGTGATGGGCAGAGCAAGGCACTGACCCAGGTCTCTGACCTGGAGCCAGTGCTGCCTGCACTCCCACCACTGAGAGGAGAGGGAGGGCCCAGAAGATGGGTGCTGTATGGGGTGCAGGGCAGTGTCCTGCCCCGATCCTGGGCAGCCCTCTTGCTGGCGCAGCCATGGGGAGAGTGAGGCCCAGTGAGGAACCAAGGCCTTCTCAGGAAGGGTGGAAGATATGGGAGCCTGCCTTCTTGGGTAGATGGGGCTGGGCCCTGGGGTGGGCGTGCGGGTGGGAGGCCCCCAGAGTGGATGGAGTCAGGAGAGCCTCTGCAGGGGCAGAGGGGGACCCCCCGCCGTGAGGGAGCACGGTTCTCTGATAGGTAGATTTCAGACCACTTGTATCTTCATGAGGAACAACCTCCTGACCGCCTCCCCTGTGGGCTCCAGGTCAGAGAGATGCAGGCAGCGTCTCAGCACATCCCTAACCAGCCTCGGGCATGTCGTTTCCCCTCTGGGGACACCGACAATGCCTGTCTCACAGAGTCCTTGTGGGGATTATTTAAAATAGTTAATTTGAAGGGCTAGACACAGAGCCTAGCACATAGTAAGCACTGCATATAATAACAATAGCAATAATAATAATTACGCTGGCTGCCAGCAGTCAATATTATTGCAGTGGACTCCTCAGCACCCTCTCTCGAGCCGTGACAGGACGGAAGGCTGGCCGGGTGCCACAGAAGAGACTTCTGCCATGGGGGAAGACTGAACCCCATCACGTTTAGGTCCCTTTGTCTGACTTTGATCTTGTCTTTGGTGATCTTGAACAGGACACACGACCTCTGGGGACCTCAGTTTCTTCTTTTGTGAGCTCTCCTCTCTTACGAGGTGGGTAGCAGGACAATTCAGTCCAGCAGAGGGGCGTATGGGTGATGGAGACCGCGTCTGAGAGGGAGCGTGAGAAGGGCTCTGTCCTGCAGGGTGCGGTTACCACGGCTCCCCTGGGACACGGGGGCTCTGCCGAGTTCCCCTGGGGCTTTGCGCTGAGGCCCCTGCTGCCTTTGGTCCAGGGCAGTTGGCTGGAGAACCTGGTCTTCCACGCATTTCTTTAATGGGCCCCAGTGCTCACTGAAGGAAAGCGCCCGAAAACTCCCTGTGAACGCCTGGTACTGCGCCTCGGAATGGGGCCCTGCAGGATTATTGGAGCCATCCATCTTAATTACGCTGGAAATCGCTTATGCACTTTACATAATCACGCTGCACTTACCGTTCCCGGCACTGAGCCAGCGGCAGGGCTTCCCTGCTCTCTGGCTGACGGCTGAGTGTTTAACTCCCGCTTTCCTGGGGGGCCATGGGCTCAGGGCTGGGCTCCGTCTGGGCTCAGGCCTCCTGGCGCTGGGCACTGCCCAGATTCTTCACACATGGAGAATGTGTGACCCTGCAAGGCCCGTGTGCTGATCCCCATTTTACAGAAGAGAAAGCAGAGGCTCAGAGGGGCTAAGTAATGCACCCAAAGCAACACAGCTGAGAAATGGTGGCTCCAAGAGGAAAGCTCCTCTCCTGCCTTCCACTGGTGTGTCTGCAGACGCCTCCCTTCTGCCCTTCAGCCCCCGTAAGCAGTGATGAGAAGAAATGGTTTCCTCGTCTAAGGCGGCCCTCCCCCCACAGCCCCAGAAGCATGCACACACACACACGCAAATGCACACATGTCACACACATGCACACACACAAATCCCACAAGACATACACACATCAGTACACACACATAACACACACACAAAGCACGTGCACGCATGTGTGCATACACAGCACAGACCACACACACACGCACACACATATCACACACACATCCCACCCATGTACCAATACACATACACACACCACTACACACAAACACACTGCCACCACACACAAAGCAGTCATGCATGTGTGCACACACGCCATACATGCACACACAAACCACATAACCACACACATCACACACATCACACACATTACACACCACACACGCGTATGCACACACACATATACCACACACTACACACACATGCATATACCACACACACAACACCATACACACCCCACACATATGCACACAGACACCATCTCCCACCCATGAGCCCCTCCCCGTCCAGGGCAGACCAAGTCTCCGTTGCAGCGTCACTGTGCAGGGCGAGGCTGGCTCCCCCACTCCCTGTGCGAGTGTAACACTCAGCTGGACTGTGAGCTACTTGGGAAGGAAATGCACTCTGGAGGCGGTCTGAGGACTCGACCTCCCTGTGAGCCAGGAGCTGGAGGACGCCCTGCAGGGACGCATCTGTGTGCGCGCAGGTCTGGAGTGCAGCATGTGGCTACTGGGGGTTTGGGCCTGAGAGGGCCCCTCCTGGAGATCTGAGACTACTGGGAACTTAAAGTGGAAGCCAAGGGCCAAATGTCGGAGTCAGGAAAAAAAATAGATTGAGTGTTTGGCTGCTGGGGCCACACCACGTGCATTTGCCCAAGGGGAGATGAGCCATGCCTGTGAGCCCTGAGGGACTCCTAATGAGGAGGGGCGGGTGGGGGAGGGAGGTGTGGAGCGAGGAGTAGGGAGGTTGGAGGTCAGGAGGAGGAATGGAGAAGAGCAGGGGCTGCCTGACCGGTTCAGCAGGGGCTGGGGGGTTCTTGAAGGTAAGGAGGGGGTGGGGAGGTGAGAAAGAGGGGGCCGGCAGGAACCAGATGTTGGAGCCTGGGCATGATCCACTGCTGAAGGGATGGTCTCCAGAAGAGGAGCTCCAGGGAGCGGCAGGGGCAGGGCCCAGGCCCCCGCTGTGATGGGGGCCAGCAGGAGGCTCCCACACCCCTTGGTTTAGGCAGGGCATGCTGGGGACTGTGGGGACGGAACTGCATGGTCTGCCAGCTCACAACCACCAGGCTGAGCACTTGGGAGGGGGCAGGAGGGGCTCTGGGTGATGGGCCTGGCAGGGTCAGGATAGTGGACTGGGCCTGGAAGAGTCAGTGATGCGTGGCAGGACTAGTCCTATGGAGCCTGGCTGTGCCAGGCCACGCCTGGGCAGAGGCCCTTTGCTGGTGCCCCCCCCGACTTGCACCTGGGTTGTTGGTCAGCTGAGGCTGGGGTAGGCTACTCTGGGACATCTGGAGGTTCCTCAGCCTCTCTGGACCTGGCCTTGCTCCTCAGTCCAGTGCAAGGCATGGAAGCATGTTCCAGCTCAGACCCTGATGTCCCTGCTTGCCTGCTGCCGAGACCCTCCGCAGGAGGAGCAGCATTTGGAGTCCCACACAGCCCCACCCCCACCCCGAAGTCGTCCTTGGAAGAACACTAGCAACATCCCTGGCGGCCTGATGAGGGCGCTTCCACTCGAGGCCCAGACGGTCTCTTTCCCTGCTGAGTCAGCACAGGGAAAGCGGCCAGGCAGAAACGTTGTAAGAGTAGAAAAACAAGATGTGAGTCCCATAGCCCAATCTGATGGTGCGGGATGTGACCAGGAGCCAGGTTCAAGGGAGGCCCTGACCTCCCACCCCGCCCCCCGCACAGGGTGTCCCCTTCCATGGGGGTGAAAGCTCCAGGCTTGAGGCCGAGGAGGGGCCCAGAGCTCGCAAGCCCACCCCAGTCCCAGCTCAGGACCCTCTGGAAGGTGCCCCTGTTGGGAAGCACAGAACAGCCGCTGCCCAGAAAACCAGCAGCAGCCCAAGCCTGTGCTTCAGAGGAAGTAGCAGTCATTGCTGGGGGCCCTCTAGGCACCTGGCTCTCGGCCCACGTCACCTCTGGGGTTTATATTTCCCGGTTCCCATAGGAGGAATCTGACACCCAGCAGAAACCCAGGGCAGCCACTGGGGGAGGGGAGGGTGGACCCACGGGGCCTGGTGGGAACCCCTTGGCCAGCACCGACGGCCTCTTTGGTGGCTTCCCTCCTCCTCTTTCCAGCCTTTCCCCAACTTGGAGGCCGGCAGCGTGCGGTCAGAGATGGTGGATTAGGGTTTTCTAGAGAAAAAGAACCAATAGAGCTTATGTACACGTGTGTATGGAATTGGCTCACGCGATTATGGAGGCGGGCAGATCCAAAACCTGCAGAGCCAACTTTGCAGCTTCTGTCCAGGGCTGGAAGCTGCTGCAGAGCCAGAAAGCTGGTGCTGCAGTCTGCAGGGCTTCAGGCAGGAGAATCCTCTCTGACTCAGGAGGCAGGTTGAGCTTCGTTCCATTCAGGCCTTCGACTGATTGGACAAGACCCACCTACATTAGGGAGAGCAATCTATTTTACTCACTCTGCAGATTCAAATGTTAGTCTCATCCAGAAACACCAAGAATAATGTTTGACCAAGTATCTAGGCACCCCTTAGCCCAGCCAAGTTGAGACATCAGATTAGCCATCACGGACAGAGTGTGTGTAGAAGTAGTCGTCTGGCTGCTGCAGTGCCTGGGCATAAGGCTCTGTGTCTCTGAGCCTCAGTTTCCTCATCTGTAAAGGGTGTGTTGTGATCATGGGAGAAGTTAATGGATAGACACCATTTACGACACTGTGCTGTGCTTAGCCCACACGTCTCTCTGACAGGCTCATGCTGGGCAGTCTCAGCTGCCCCTGCCAGGAGGACCCCAGGCATGCGGTGGCAGTAATGCTTTTAAGCCTCACCCTCTCCTCCTGGGCCATGATCACTGTACACCCCCCTGTAGCTGGAGCCTGCAGAACTGAAGATGATACGCTGTGGTGACAGCTGCTCCTTGGGGCCACAAAGCGCCATCCTGTGGATCCTGTGAGGGCCCCGTGAATCCAGCGTCAGGCACTGTCACGTTAGCTGTGTGGAGAGAGGCCTGGGGTGCTTCGCTCCTCTTCGTTTTGACGTGTCCCAGTCTGGGCTGAGTACCCAGCCCCTGGGCCTCTGAGCTGGTCAGGGAGGTGATTATAGGGGGATGCTGGCCCCGCGTCTCCTGCCCGATGTGCTCCTAAAGCCAAAGCAAGTGGGAGAACACCAGGCCTCTCTTTAATTACATGGCAAGATTTAAAGTGATTTGAAAAGCCACTACATGAAGCTGTCACAGGGGAATAGATGTCAAAATGGCAGAAGAAACAACCGATTAGGAGCAGATTTCCTCTGTGTCCCTTGCTCACACTCACCTTTGCCATCAGGAGGAAGGACGTGTTAGGGAGTCAGACGAGTTCCGGGGCCCAGCGAATGTGCTGGATGCTGCATCCAGGACAAGAGGCTCCTGGTGCACGCAAACTTCTCCAGCCAGCAGTTTCCTCACTGGTGGGGGGGCACAAATCTATAAATGCCACTTTCCTGTCCCCAAGGGTACTGTCCTGTTGGGGAGTCCAGACACACACGTAGGAGGGAATTCTAGGCGAGGCCATGTGCACAGAGCAGAATTCCAACCGCAGGGAGCCAGGGACCGGCTTCCTGGGCGGCTCTGAGGCCCAGCCGGGTTCATCCTGTGCTGTATTTGTCTACCTGCAACGTAGTGCCTGTCCCAGCTGCTGACCTGGCTTTCTCTCTGGGCCTCCAGCACCCAGCAGAGGGTCTGACACAGGGTAGATGGGAAGGAATTTTTGTTGAGTGGGTGGATAAATGGATGAGTGGGCGGGTGGGTGGGTGGTTGGATGGATGGATGGTTGACTGAATAATATTCCATTGCATGCATACACCACATTTAAAAATTGTGGTAAAATACACTTAACATGAAATTTACCATCTTAACCATTTTTAAGTGCAAAGTTCAGTGGCATTAAGCGCATTCACATTGTCATGCGGCCATCCCCATCATCTGTCCCCAGAACCTTTTCATCCTCCCAATTGAAACTCTGTCCCCATGAAACACTAACTCCCTTTTCCCTTCCTCTCAGCCCCTGGCAACCACCAGTCTACCTTCGGCCTCTGTGAATTTGATGACCCTGGGTAGCTCATATCAGTGGGATGACTCAGTATTTGTCTTTTTGTGACTCACTTATTTTCCTTAGCATAATGTCCTCCAAGTTCATCCATGCTTCGGCGTGCGTCAGAACTTCCTTCCTTCTTATGGCTGAGTAATAGCCCTTGTCCGCACGTTCTCCATTTTGTTTATCCACTCATCTGGCGATGGGCACTGGGTTGCTTTCCTCTTGGCTATTGCGAATGGTGCTGCTATGAACATGGGTGTGCAAACGTCTCCTAGACACTCTGCTTTCCATCCTTTTGGATAAACACCCAGAAGTGGAACTGCTGGATCATATGGTAATTCTATTTTTAATTTTTTGAGGAACCTCTGTACACTTTGAAAACAGAGCGGTGAGGAGGCAACTCTATCTTAGCTCTGAAATGTCAGTCGTCTCTTGTCTGCCCCCGCCCAGCGCCCCAGGCCTCACCCCTGCCACAGCTCAGCAGGCCTCTCACTGGCTTGGCTCTTAGCGCCTCTGCACAGCGCCCTTAGATCTTTCCAGGGCACACCAGGTCACGTACCTTCCAGCTAAGGCCAGTAACTAGCTCCCTGCTGCCCCAAGGCAAAGTCCTTTAAAAGCCCCAAGGTGCGCAGCTCCAGCGAATTACATGCGAGTGGAGGTTCCAGTCAGGCCTTGCTCACCTGCCGGTCACACCTTGAGCCACACTCCCTGCTGGGCACCTCCTGTCTGGCAGCACACCTAACGTGCAGAGACTGCCTCTAACCTTCTTTCACTTTTGCTGTTCCTATGCCTCGACTGTCCAAACTCTATTTTTCATCTGGTGGACACCCACACAGGCACCGCATTGCCCCTGGAGGAGAGCCCGGCACACAGCACGCCCTTGCAATGGCGATGGGACGGGAGAGAAAAGGAATGGAGATGACAGGGTGAATGAATGGAGGGAGTGTGGAGTTAATCTGCCACCATTAACGAGGACGAGGTAGTTTTATGCAACTTTATTAAGACGATTCTGAAAAAACGAAAGCTAGCCGTTGCCCTGGTGGTCCCTGCCCCGCGGAAGGAGTGGAAGCGCGTTTGCTGACTACATATCCGTCTCCCTGTTGTCTGTTTGGTCGGAGCAGGGGCCATGCCTTCTTCATCTGTTCCCTGCAGCCAAGCGCAGGACCAGGACTTTGCTGATGCTTAGCAGACGTTCCCGCCCCCGGGAGTGGGAGGGAAGCAGTAGTGTGTGCGGATGGGGTGACTGACACAGGTCTTTGGTCTTCGTCCCCTAATCCCGGGACAAGAGCAACTAAAACACTTGTAATTTCCTGAGCGACGGGGTGAGAGGAGCATCTTCTGCCACTCATAACAAGCCCCTTTCAAGGACACCCGAGCTTATGCCCATGAGGTGACTGTTGGAAGATGGGAGCTGGTGTCCAGAGGAGCCAACCATGTGATCAGAGGGCGGGAACTTTCAGCCCCACTCCTCCGCCTCCAGGGAGTGGGAAGGAGTTGGGGACTGAGTTGATCACCAATGGCCAATGATGTGACAAACCACGCCTACGTAATGGAACCTCCATATAACCCTTAACCACGGGGGTTGGAGAGCCGGGCTGGTGAAAGTGTTGGGAGGTGAAAGGTGTCATGTGCTGGGAGGTGGCTCACTCGGAGTCCACAGGGACACAGGCTCCTGTGCTCGGGACCCTTCTGGACCTGGCTCTATGTGCCTCTCCCTCTGCTGTTCCCTTGTGTCCTTTACAATAAACTGGTAACAGTAAGTAAACCGTTTGCCTGAGTTCTGTGAGTTGTTAGCAAATCACCAAACCTGAGCAAGGGATTGTGGGAGCCCTCGATTTGTAGCCAAGTCAGACAGAAGCGCGAGGAGTCGGGAGACCCACTGGCGTCTGACACGGGAATAGTCTTGTGGCACTGAGCCCTTAACCTGTGGGGTCTGTGCTAACTTTGGGTAGTTAGTGTCAGAACTGAATTAAATTGTAACACATCCAGTTGGTGTCCACAGAGAACTGGAGAATTGATTGGTGTGGAAAGCCCACACATTTGGTGTTAGAAGTCTTGTAAGTAGGGAAACAGATCCTAGGGCGAGCGGGGTTTTAGGAGTGTGTGTGTGGGGCTTGTGGGAGTGTGTGTGTGTACATGTGTGGGGGTTGTAGGAGTGTATGTTTGTGTGTGGCTGGGTTATGTTGCATCAACAAACGACCTCGCGTCTCTCAGTGGCTTTACTTACACAGGAATGTAGTGTTCCTCACAATGAAGGTTGGCAGCGGTCTCCGCTCTGCATAGTCACTCAGGCATCCGGGCTAACAGAGGCCCCATTTCAGCATGGGTTCCTTCATCACTGGGACGTGGAAAGAAATGTGGGGAATTGTGCACTTCCTCTTAACACCTCTGCCCTGATGTGGCACACATTATTTATCTCTTTTTTTATTGGTCAGGGTAAGTCATCTAATTTAAGGGGACAGGGAGCACAGTCCTTCCAGAAGGCCTGGGGAGCAGAACACAGTGAATAGCCCGATGGACGACCTCTGGGGACACGAGTCTCGGGGACCAGTTAAAAGGACTTTCTTTCCTCTCTCAGTGTCTGGGAACAGGGCAGGATCCAAGACCAGAGCTTAGGCTGGGAAGCAGGACTGGAAAGGCTGAATGTGCCCCCGGTCTCGGACGTGCTGTCAGTCTCTCCTCCTGGGGAGAAGTTTGGGTATCCTCCGAGGCACCTGGATTAAATAAAATGTCAACTTGAGAAGTACCAATCTTTCTTGTGTGTTCTAAGAGAAGGGAGTCCATTCTTCATGTTAGTCTTGGGGGCATCTCCAGGGGCAGGTGTGGGGGTGGTAATGGGAGGCTGTATGGGCTACCGAGCAGGGACTCCACTGTCCCCGGGTCAGACGGGTCAGCCACCGTCTAGCCCTGTGGCCTCGGGGAGCCAGTGCGTCTCTCCTTATTTGCCCATCTGTGAAGTGGGCTGATAACCATCCCCACCACTGGAGCAGCTGGGAAGACTGACTGAGATCGAGCCTGGAGCACCTGGTGCCAGGCCTGGCCGGGGAGCAGATGCTGGATAGGCCAGTGATGCTGCTCATCATCACGTGACCTTGTGATGTCATAATCAGCCCTGCTGGCTGTGTGAGTGGGAACAGGTTGCTAAACACTTTTTCAGTCCTCGATTTTCTCACTTGAAAGTGGTGGTAATCATATTTACATCCCAGGTTGTCACAAGTTTGCAAGGCCTGTCCTGAGTGGACGCTCAGGCGGTCCCTGGTGGATGCGTGGTGTGTGGGAGGAGCACAAGCGGGGATGGGTGTGGGGCAGCCCTGGGCATGTGGCCCATCGCACAGGGTGCAGGTGCCAGCTCAGAATTGGTTTTACACTTTTCCTTAATTGGGACAGTGCTTTCTCTTCCTTTCATTAAAAAAAATCTCTACGGGGAGCTGGCTGTAGCCAGTGGTGTCTTCGTGGACAGGCTCACCTCCCTCCACAGGGTCCCGCGTGGGTGGTGCTTCAGCTGGAATGACAGGGCCACTCATGACAACGACCTCTTCTTTCTCCCTCTAGTTGGCACAGGACTAAAGTGTCCTCAACAAAGAGGGGGTGGTGAGAGGCCATTAATTTAGAGTGCTGAGGAGCCAAGGCAGGCATCTTCATTAGTAAGTTCAAATTGTGTTTTATTTCCATTTTGATGAGATTTTTATGAGTTAGAAGAGATGAAGTTGAATCCCATGAGTGTAATGGACCCAGAAAGATCACAGATACAGGATTGAATCCAACGAACCATGAGGAGTTTACTAAATCAATTAAATTTAAGAAAATAATGATTTTTTTTTGCCACTGGGTTAAAATTTCTAAAATGTCTTAAAAAGGCAATGGCAATGCTCATTCATGGGACATTACAGTGACGCCTAGGATCCCCCTAAACTCTTTCTCGCGTGTGTTTTACACAGCTGTGTTGTGAAGGACCCCTGCGGTGGGGGTGGGGTGGTAGGGTGCAGGAGCTCTTCCGGAGCACTCCACTGCATGGGGCTGGAACCCTGGGCTCGGAGCCCACACGTGCTGGGTCACGGCTTCCTCTCGCAGTGCGGATTAGGAGCGTTTGGTTAGAGCAGTTTGAGTTCAGGTTGGGGTAGGAAAGCCAACCAGCTACCCAGAGGGCCACAGAAAACTGCTCTCAGGGGATGGAGATGCAAAAAGCCAGTTTATGGAGGAGAGGGTTGTTCGGGGGCTATGGTTCAGGAAGCAGCCCCGTCTGCCTCGAGTCCCACCGCAATCTCTGAACCTCACATCATCCATGCATCTTAGCCCCGGGAGGACAAAGTGGTGGCAGGTGGCTGGGGTTTTCATGTTGAGTGAGTACTCACTCTTGCTGGACACTCTATATACATGATCTCATTTAATTCAATCAACAACCAAACTGTGACCTAACTAGGGGCCTGGTTTTTTATGGCCACATTTACAGATAAAGAGAAACATAGCATGACATCGATGCGTCTCACAGTCCTTCAGTGAACGCTTCATTCTGCCCAGCAGTCATGTTAGCAGGCAAACTTTTGCTGTAAAGGGCCAGATGGTAGACGGTAAATATTTTAGGCTTTGTGGGCTGGGCGGTCTCTCTCCCAGTTACTCAGCTTGCCTGCTGTCACAGGAAAACCACCACGGGCAGTCCCCGAATGAACGAGCGTAGCTGTATTCCAACAAAACTTTGCGTGTGGAAACAGAAATTCAAATTTCACATAATTTTCACATGCTGCAAAATACTATTTTTATTTTGATTTTTTTCCCCCTAACCATTTAAAAATGTAAAAACGGTGCCCTCCCGCCCTGTGCGTGGATGATCCATCTGGGCTGCTCCTGTTTCAAGTCAGTCCCGCTGCTGTGGTCCGGGGCCCACGTCCTCCGTCTCCTGGAGGAAATCACTCCAGCATTGCGTGTCCCTCTCCTGGGTCACAACAGCAGCTGTGCTGGCATTTCTCTTGTCTTAACAAACAAACAAAATTGTCTTCCTTGCTCTTGCCTCATCAGTCACTGCTTCTCTGCTCCCGTTTGTAGCAGAAGGCTGAAGGAC
This sequence comes from Equus quagga, assembly GCF_021613505.1. NCBI lineage: Eukaryota > Metazoa > Chordata > Mammalia > Perissodactyla > Equidae > Equus > Equus quagga. The sequence continues at coordinate 65,300,598 of NC_060270.1, forward strand.
TTTCCTGTGCAGCCCGCCTCCAAGTTTCCTCTGTCGTTCCTTCTCTTTAAAACACTTTTATTATTTACCTTTAAATTGAGGCGGCTTTCACAGAGAGTGAAATAGACAGACGTTCGGTCTATGGTTCAGTAGTTTTGATAAGCGTGCACTCCTGCTAACTCCCGGCCAGATCAGAATCTAGACTATTTCCATCAGCCCTGAAATTACCTTTAACTCTTCTTACCCAAGGTAACCAGTTTTTTTTTTTTTTTGAGGAAGATTGGCTCTGTTGCCAGTCTTCCTCTTTTATTTATTTGTTCTCCTCCCCAAAGCCTCAGCACATAGTTGTATATCCTAGCTGTAGGTCATTCTAGTTCTTCTGTGTGGGATGCCTCCACAGCGTGGCTTGGTGAGAAGTGTGGTGGTCCACGCCCAGGATCCAAACTGGTGAACCCCGGGCTGCTGAAGCGGAGCACGCAAACTTAACCACTCGGCCACGGGGCCGGCCCCAAAGTAACCAGTTTTGATTTCTTTCACTGTAGATTAGTTTTGCCTGCTCTTGAACATCCTATTTACAGAATGTGTCTGGTTTCTTTCGTTTAGATGATGTTTTCGAGACTTGATTCATCCACGTATCAGTGGCTCATCCTTTTAGTTTTTTTTGGGACTTCTCTTGTTTAAATATGTCAAATTTATCCATTCTCCTGTCGATGGACAATTTTCTTTTTATTTCTGGGCTATTATCAATAAAACTGCTGTACATCCTTACGGAAGTTCTCTTGGGAGCCTACATTTTAATTTCTCTTGGTTAAATTCTTAGGTGTGGGTAGGTCTGAGTCTAACCTCAAAAGAAACTGCTAATCAGTTTCCCAAAGCGTTTTGCGCCCTTCACCACCCCACCACTAGTGTACCCGAGCTTCAGTTGCTCCACCTCCTCATCAGCACTTGGGTTTGTCAGTTTTTAAATTTTAGCCCTTTCGGCAGGTGTGTGGGGGCGTCATTGCCTTTCCCTGCTGATGATGTTGATCGCCTTTTCATGTGCTTATCGGCTATTTGGGCGTGTGCTTTATCTCATTTAAAATAATTGGTTGTCTTTTTCTTATCGATTTGTAAGGTTCTTTATATAGTTTGGAGATAGCTTTTTTGTCTGATATATGCAGCCCAACTATTATCTCTCAGTCTGTGGCTTGTCTTTTCTTTTTTTTTGATGAGTAGAAGATTTTAATTTTGATGAAGTCTAATTTATCAGTTTTTTCTTTTATGCTTAATGCTTTTGTGACCTGTCTAAGAAATCCTAAGACTGTGAAAATATTATCCCATTTTTCCTTCAGGTGTATTTTCAGTTTTATCTTTTAGTCTATGATCCATCTTGAAGAAAGTTTTGCAAACTATATGAAGTAAAATCCAGAGTTGATTTTTTTCTGGTTATTTTTTGTGAGTCTATTTCTGGACTCCTTCTGTGTGTTTGATCTATTTTCTATCTTTAAACTAATACCACACTGCCTTCATAATTGTAGCTTTAGATCAAGCCTTGAAATCAGGTTCCATAATTCTTCCAATTTTGTTCTCTTTTTTGATGGCTTGGGCTAGTTTAGGTCCCTTGTACTTTCATGTAAATTTTAGAATCAAGTTACCAGTTTGTGCAACAAATCCTGCTGGGGTTTTGACTGGGATTCCAGTGAATCTATAGGTCGACTGGGGTGAGAATTGGCATCTGTACCCTACTCTTCCAATTCGTGAACACAAGATGTCTTCCCACTTATTTAGGTCTTCTCTAATTTCTTTTACAAATGGTATGTACTCTTCTGTATAGAAGTCTTGCACATTACTTTTTGTTAAATTTATTCCCACCATTTGATTTTTTTCAATGCTATTGAAAATGGTATTTTTTTCCTAAATTTCGTTTTTCATGTGCTTGTTGCTGGTGCTTAGAAACAATATTGATCATTTTATATTGAATTTTTCTCCTGTACCTTGTTAGATCCACTAATTATTCAAGTAGTTTGTAGATTTTTTTGGATTCTTATACAGTCATGTCAGAAAGCCTTGCTTCTTCCTTTCAAATCCTTCTTTTTTTCTTTTTTCTTGCTCTAGTGAACTACTACCCAGTTCAATAGTATATAGAAATGACAAGACTGGATATCTTTGCCTTGTGCCCAGTCTTAGGGGGCAAAGATTTAACATTTTATTGTATACATGTTGGCTATGTGTTTTTCACATGGATGCTTCTTTCCTGATCGAGGAAATTTTCTTCTGTATTTGCTGATAGTTTTTATTATGAACTGCTACTCAATTTTAACAAGTGCTTTTTCTGAATCTGTTGAGAATATCACCTGGTTTTGCTCCTTTGTTCTGCTGATGTATTGAATTACACTGATTTTTCAGACCTCAGCCAACCTTCCGCCCCTATAATACACCTCATTAGTCACAATATGTTATCTTTCTCATCTATTTCTGAATTCAATTTGCTAATATTTTGTTGAAGATTTTTGTGTCTCTTTATGAGGGGCGTTGGTCTGTAATTTTCTTTTCTTGTATGTTATTGGCAGGTGTGAATATTAGGGTTATGCTGGTCTTATAAAATTATGAGTTGGGAATGTCTCTCCCTGGTTCTCTGATAGAGTTTTTGTAAGATTAGTATTATTTCTTTCTGAAACGTTTGGTAGAATTCACAAATGAAACCATTTGGGTCTGAAGTATTGTTTGTCTGCTTTAGGAGGATTTTTTTGTTTGTTTTTAAAGTGGGAAGATTTTAAATTATGGTTTCCATTTAGAAAAATAGTTAGAAGGCTGTTCAGATTTTTCTATTTCTTCTTGTGACAGCTTTGGAAAGCTGTATTTTCCAAGAAACTTCCCATCATTGAAGTTAACGAATTCATAGATACACAGTTATTCATAATATTCTATTACTATCCTCGTAATGTCTGCAGGACAGTCCTGATTTTATTTCATTCCTGATATTGGTAATTTGCGTTTTTTTCTTTTATTTTTTGACAATTTGTGTTATTTTATTAGTATTTCCAAAGAAATAATTTTTAGCCTTGCTGATTTTCTTCATGGCCATTCAATTTTCCATTCCATCGGCTTATTTTTCACTCTCTCATTTTTATTAGTTTTTTATTTCTCTATTTGCTTTGGACATAATCTACTTTTCTTTTGCTAGCTTCTGAGGTGGAAGCTAATTTAGAACTTTCTTGTTTCCTAATACATGGAATTAAAACTATAAATTCCTCTCTCAGCTGTGCTTTTGTGGCTTTTCACACATTTTAATATGTGTTTTAATTATCATTTGGATAAAAATGTTTTATAATTTTCTTTTGAGTTTTTCTTTGACTCAGGTGTTCTGTAGAAGTCAATTGCTCAAGTTTCAAGATATTTGGGGGAGTTAATTTTTAAAATAATTTCTTGTTTATTTATTTCTACTATACTTTGAGAGTATCTAAGAACATGCTCTGGAACATTTCCTTTGGGACGTGTTTTACTGAGCAGCACACGGTCTATTTTGGTGACTGTTCAATGTGCACCTAAAAGGAACGCGTGTTCTGAATTTCCTGGGTACCATGTTCTATAGATGCCAATTTGATCAAATTGGTTAATTGTGTTGTTTCATTCACTGATATACCACTGATTTTTAACATCTGCTTTTTAAAATCAGTTATTGAGAGAGGAGTTTTAAGATCTTCAACTCTAGGGGTGAATTTGTCTGCTTCTGCTCAATGTGTTAACTTTGGCTTCGTGTATTCTGAAGCCCTGTTATCAGGGGACACACATTAGGAGTGATATGTCACCCGAACTATGTATTTCTTCAGGCTTTTACTTTCAATCTGTATTGATTATTAGCTTTAAACTTTGTCTTTTATGAATAACATGGAATTAGTTTTTCAAATCCAGTTTGACAATTTTTGCATTTTAAGTTGAATGCTTAGTCAATTTCCATTTAATGAAATTATTGAAATTGTTGGATTTAAGTCTGTCTTCTCGCTATTTGCTCCTTTCATTTTTTATTCTTTTGTTTCTCCTTTCCTGCCTTCTTTTGGAGTAAATATTTAAGTAATTTAAAAGATATTTCCATTGTTGGTTTTTTGGCTATATTTCTTTGTATTATTATTATTATTTGCTCTATCACAATCTACCATAAGTAATTCTATTACTTAATGTATAAAGTAATTTTCTCTTCCCTCCAGCCTTTTTAGCTATTATTGCCTTATATTTTACTTCTCTATATATTATAAATCTCACATATTTATTATGTATTTTTTTTTTGCCACGAACAGAAAATAATTTTTAAAAATTAATTAAGAACAATATTTTTAGGGGCCGTCCTGGTGGCGCAGTGGTTAAGTTCGAAGTTTCCACTTCTCAGTGGGCTGGGGTTCGCTGATTCGAATCCCGGGTGTGGACATGGCACTGCTTGGCAAGCCATGCTGTGGCAGGCGTCCCACATATAAAGTAGAGGAAGATGGGCACGAATGTTAGCTCAGGGCCAGTCTTCCTCAGCAAAAGGAGGAGCATTAGCAGCAGATGTTAGTGCAGGGCTAATCTTCCTCCAAAAAAAAAAAAAAACAATATTTTTATATGTTTACCATTTCTGGTACCTTTTATTTCTCCCTGGCAGATCTTGGTTTTCGTCCGGTGCGTCATTTCTCTGTTCAGTCTGATGGACTTCCTTTAGCATTTTTTGTAGTGTCAGTCTGCTAGCAAAGAGTTTTCTCATTTTTTGTTTTTGTCTGAAAAATGCATTTTTAAGTTTGAATTTTTAGAAGTGATTTTTATTTGACACGGAATTCTAAGTTTGCTTTTTTCCCCTTTTTCTACTTTAGAGATTGCGTTCTTGTCTTCTCAATTTCATTTTTTTTCCTGTCTGAAATGTGGTTGTTCCCCTAAATGTAAAGTTCCCTTTGTCTCTGGATCTTTTAAGATTTTCTCATGGAAAACAGTATGGAGGCTCCTCAGAAAATCAAAAATAGAACTACCATATGATGCAGCAATTCCACTTCTGGGGGTTTATCTGAAGAAACAGAAAACACTAACTTGAAAAGAAATATTCACCCCCATGTGCATTGCAGCATTATTTACAATATCCAAGATATGGAAACAACCTAAGTGTCCATCCATGGATGAGTGAATGGAGAAAATGTGGGGTACACACACACACACACACACACACACACACACACGCACGCATGCACGCATGCACTGGAATATTATTCGGGCATAAAAAAGAAGAAAATCCTGCCATTTGTGGCAACATTGATGGAACTTGAGGGCATTATGCTAAGTGACATAAGTCAGACAGAGAAAGACGAATACCATGTAATCTCACTTATACGTCGGTTCTAAGAAAAACAACAAAAAAAAACCAAGCTCATAGATACAGAAAATGGAGTAGTGGTTGCTAAAGGTGGAGTAGGTAGTGAGTGAAATGGGTGAACATGGTCAAAAGGTACAAACTTCCAGTTATAAGATACATAAGTCCTGGGGATGTGACACACAGCATGGCGACTGTAGTTAATAACACTGTATTGCATATTAGAAAGTTGCTAAGAGAGTAAATCTTAAAGTGTTCATCAGAAGAAAAAAAAATTCTTAACTATGCATCGCAACAGATATTAACTACACTTACTGTGGTGATCAATTTGCAGTATATATAAATACCGAGTCATTATGTTGTACACATGAAACTAAGATAATGTTGTCTGTCAGTTATATCTCAATAATAAAAAAAAGATTTCTTCTGTTTTTTGTTTCCAGCCCTTTGCCCGTGGTGTGTGTAGGAGTGGTCTTCTTTGGATTCATCCTAGTTGGCATTCTTTGATCTCTAGTTTAGGTCTGTCATCAAGTTTTAGAAAAATTTTGGCCATTTTCTCTTCGATATTTCTTCTGCCCCATTTCTCTCTGTTCTTTCTTTCCAGGACACCTACGTTTGACCATTTAATATTGTCCCATATATGTCAGACACTTTAAAAAAAATTTTCTCTGCATGTTTTAGCTTGTATAACTTTTGTGAACATGCCTGGAATCCACTGATCCTCTTTCTTTATGTTGTCTGACTGTAACTCGTCTAACATATTTTTCATTTAGATATTGTGTTTGGTTCTAGATTTTTAGCTTGGTTCTCATTTTATAGCTTAAATTTCTCTCCTGAAATTCTTCACCCATTCTATCCATTTTTTCCTCTCAATTCTTTAATACGCTTAAAATAATTAAAAAAAGTCATTGTCTTCTAATTCCAAAACTTAAGTGATCTGTGCATCTACATTACTGACTTGTTTATTCTTGATTATGCGTACATTTTTCTGCTTCTTTGACTCTTTAGCAATTTTTTTCAAAAAAATTCAGTTTTATTCCTTTTACAAAATTAAGGACTGATTTGTTGAGTAGGGCCAACTGTTGAGTAGGCAGTACACACAATGAAGTACAAGTGTACAGCAGCATAGAAACATTTCCCTTTTAAGCATTTTCTTATGTCAAGTTGATAAATTGCTGAAAGAAAAACATAATCAGAGGCCTGTTTATTTCACATTAAAAATTATTTTATTGAGGTCATATTCGCTTATAACATTGGGTAAATTTCAGGTGTACATCATTATATTTCAGATTTGATATAGACTGCATTGTGTTCACCACCCATAGTCTGGTTTTATCTGTCACCATACACATGTGCCCCTTTACTCCTTTCACCTTCACCCAACTCCCTTCCCTCTGGTAACCACCAATCTGTTCTCCCTGTCCATGTGTGTGTCTGTTTATCTTCCACAGAGGAGTGAAATCATGTGGTATTTGTCTTTCTCTGTCTAACTTATTTTGCTTAGCATAATACCCTCAAGGTCTGTCCGTGTTGTTGCAAATGGTGCAATTTTGTCTTTTTTATGGCTGAGTAGTGTTCCATTGTATATGTGTGTGCATGTGTATATACACACCACATTTTCTTTATCCATTTATCTATTGATGGGCACTTGGGTTGCTTCCACATCTTGACTATTGTGAATAATGCTGCAGTGAACATAGGGGAGCATAAATCTTTTTGAATTGTTGATTTTGTTTTTGAATAAATACCCAGTAGTGGAATAGCTGGATTATATGGTATTTCTATTTTTAATTTTTTGAGAAATCTCCATACTGTTTTCCAAAGTGTCTGCACTAATTTGCATTCCCACCAGCAGTGTATGAGGGCTCCCTATTTTCCATATCCTCTTCAATACTTGTTATTTCTCATCTTGCTAGTTATAGCCATTCTGAGAGGTGTAAGGTAAAATTCATTTTTGCATTTCCCTAATAATTAGTGATGTTGAACATCTTTTAATATGCCTGTTGGCCATCTGTATATCTTCTTTGGAAAATGTCTGTTCATATCTTCTACCCATTTTTTGATTGGGTTGTTCATTTTTTTGTTGTTGAGTTGTATGAGTTCTTTATATATTTTGGAAATTAATGCTTTGTTGGATATATAGTTGCAAATATTTTCTCCTGTTGGTGGGTTGTCTTCTCTTTTTATTGATGATTTCCTTTGCCTTGCAGAAGCTTTTTAGCCTGATGTAGTCCTATTTGTGTATTTTTTCTTTTGTTTCCCTATTGTGAGTAGATATGGTATTTGAAAAGATGCTGCTAAGACCAATGTCAAAGAGTGTACTGTCTGTATTTTCTTCTAAGAGTTTTATGGTTTCAGGTCTTACATTCAAGTCTTTGAGTTAATTTTTGTGTATGGTGCAAGATACTGGTCTACTTTTATTCTTTTGCATGTGGTTGTCCAGTTTTCCCAACATCATTTATGGAAGAGACTGTCTCCATTGTGTGTTCTTGGCTCCTTTGTCAAAGATTAGCTGTCCATATATGTGTGGGTTTATTTCTGGGCTTTCAATTCTGTTCCGTTGATCTGTGTGTCTGTTTTTCTGCCAGTACCATGGTGTTTTGATTACTATGACTTTGTAATATAATTTGAGATCAGAGAGTGTGATACCTCCAGTTTTGTTCTTTTTTTCTCACGATTGTTTTGGCTATCGGGAGTCTTTTGTTGTTCCATACAAATTGTGGGATTCTTTGTTCTATTTCCATGAAGAATGTCATTTTGATTGCATTGAATCTATAGATTGCTTTAGGTAATATGGACATTTTCAACTATGTTTATTCTTCCAATCCATGAGTATAGAATATCTTTCCATTTCTTTATGTCTCTTTTGATTTCTTTTAATAACGTCCCAGAGTTTTCAGTGTATAGGTCTTCCACCTCCTCGGTTAAATTTATTCCTAGATAATTTATTCTTCTTGTTGTGACTGTAAATGGGATTGTAATCTTGACTTCTTTTGCTGCTAGTTCATTGCTAGTGTATAGAAATGCAACTGTTTTTTTTCGGTTGATGTTGTACTCTGCAACTTTACTGTATTCATTGATTATTCCTAAAAGTTTTCTGGTGGATTCTTTAGGATTTTCTATATATAGAATCATGTCATCCACAAATACTGACAGTTTTACTTTTTCTTTTCCAATTTGTATCCCTTTTATTTCTTTTTCTTGCCTAATTGCTCTGGCTAAAACTTCCAGTACTATGTTGAATAAGAGTGGTGAGAGTGGGCATCCTTGTCTTGTTCCTGTTCTCAGAGGAATGGCTTTGAGTTTTTTACTATTAAGCATGACGTTGGCTGTGGGTTTGTCATATATGGCCTTTATCATGTTGAAGTCCTTTCCTTCTATGCTTGTTTTACTGAGATTTTTTATCACAAATGGATTTTGTATCTCAAATGCTTTCTCTGCATCTATTGAGATGATCATGTGATTTTTATTTTGCATTTTGTTAATGAGGTGTATCACATTGATTGGTTCACAAATATTGAACCATCCCTGCATCCCTGGAATAAATTTCATTTGATCGTGGTGTATGATTCTTTTAATGTATTATATTTGATCTGCTAATATTTTGTTGAGGATTTTTGTATCAATGTTCATCAGCAATATTGGCCTGTAATTTTCCTTTTTTGTGTTGTCTTCATTTGATTTTGGTATCAGGATAATGTTGGCCTCATAAAAAGAGTTAGGAAGCATCCTGTCCTCTTCAATTTTTCAGAATAGTTTGAAAAGGATAGGAATTAAATCTTCTTTGAATGTTTGGTAGAACTCACCAGAGAAGCTGTCTGGTCCTGGACTTTTGTTTTCTTGGGAGGTTTTTGATTACTGTGTCTATCTCTTTACTTGTGATTGGTCTATTCTGATTCTCTATTTCTTAATGATTCAATTTTGGGAGGTTGTATGATTCTAAGAATTTATCCAGTTCTCCTCGGTTATCCAGTTTGTTGGTGTATAGCTTTTCATAGTATTCTCTTATAATCTTTTGCATTTCTGTGATGCCTGTTATAATTTCCCCTCTTTCATTTCTGATTTTATTGGTTTTAGCCTTCTCTCTTTTTTTCTTAGTAAGTCTGGCTAAGGGTTCGTCAATTTTATTTATCTTCTCAAAGAACCAGCTCTCAGTTTCATTGATCCTTTCTACTGTTCTTTCAATCTTTATTTTGTTTATTTCTGCTCTGATTTTTGTTATTTCCTTCCATCTACTGACTTTGGCTTTGTTTGTTCTTCTTTTTCTAGTTTTTTAGGTATAGCGTGAGTTGTTTATTTGAGATTTTTCTTGTTTGTTGAAGTAGCCCTGCATTGCTATAAATTTCCCTCTTCGTGTTGCTTTTGCTGCATCCCATAAGTTTTGGTATACTGTGTTTTCACTTTAACTTGTCTCCGGGTATTTTTTATTTCACCTTTGGTTTCTTCATTGGCCAAATGATTGTTCAGTAGCATGTTGTTTATTCTCCACATATCTGTGACTTTCCCAGTTTTTTTCTTGTAGTTGATTTCTAGTATCATAGCATTGTGGTCAGAAAAGATGCTTGACATGATCTCAATCTTCTTAAATTTATTGAGGCTTGCTTTGTTTCCCAAAATATGGTCTATCTTTGATAATGTTCCATGTGTACTTGAGAAGCATGTGTATTCTTCTGTTTTTGGATGGAATGCTGTCTATATGTTAAGTCCTTCTAGTGTAGTGTTCCATTTATGTCCACAGTCTCCTTGTTGACTTTCTGTCTGGATGATCTATCCACTGATGTGGGTGTTAAGGTTCCATGCTATTATTGTAGTGCTGTCAATCTCTCCCTTTATGTCTGTTAATAGTTACTTTATATACTTTGGTGCTCCTCTGTTAAGTGTGTATATATTAATAAGTGTTATGTCTTCTTGATAGAATGTTCCTTTTATCATTATATAATGCCCATCTTTGTCTCTTTTTATTTTTTTTTGGCTTGAAGTCTGCTTTGTTTGATATAAGTATGGCAACACCTGCTTTCTTTTGTTTGCCATTTGCTTGGAGTATCGTCTTCCATCCCTTCACTCTGAGCCTATGTTTGTCGTTAGAGCTTGGATGTGTTTCCTGGAGATGGCATATTATTGGATTTTGTTTTTTAATCCATCCAACCACTCTGTGCTTTTGATTGGTGAATTCAATCCATTTACATTTAGAGTGATTATTGATATATGGGGGCTTAATACTTCCATTTTATCTCTTGTTTTCTGGTTGTTCTATATTTCCACTGTTTCTTTTTCCTTGTATTTCTGTCTGCCATCTCAGTTTAGTGATTTTCTGCAATGATTTTCTCAGTTTTCTCTTTATTTATGATTTGTGACTCTCCTCTGATTTTTTGTTTTGTGGTTACCATGAGGTTTGTATAAAAGTTATCATAGATGAGATAGTCCATTTCTGATAGCCTCCCATCTCCATTAGCCTGTGCAGGTTCCATCCTTCTCCTCTTCCTCTTCTATGTTTTTGTTGTCACAAATGATCCTTTATTATGTTGTGAGTTTGTTACCAGATTGAAGTGGTTATCATCATTTTTGATGCGTTGTTTCCCTTTATTTTTTGTGTTATAATTAAGTGTTTACTAATCTATTCTGATATAGATCTGCAATTTTCTGATTCTGTCTATTTATCTCCTTGCTCAAAGCTTTGTAACAAACAAAGCTTTGCCTTTTTGTTTCAGGTAGGAAGGCTCCTTTCAACATTTCTTTGTAAGGCAGCTCTAGTGGCGATGAACTCCCTCAGCTTTTGTTGGGTAAAGATTTTATTTCTGCATCATATCTGAAGGATATTTTGCTGGATAGAGTATTCTTGGCTGATAGTTTTTGTCTTTCAGTATTTTGAATATGTCATTCCACTCTCTCCTAGCTTGCAGGGTTTCTGCTGAGAAATTCACTGAAAGCCTGATGAGGGTTGCTTTGTCAGTTATTTTCTTCTGTCTTGCTGCCCTTAATATTTTTCTTTGTCATTGTCTTTTGAGTGTTTTAATATTATATGCTTTGGAGAAGGTCTTTTTGCATTGAGATAATTAGGAGTTCTATTAGCTTCATGTACTAGCTTGTCCAGTTTCTTCCCCACATTTGGGAAGATCTCAGCTATTATTTCTTGGAATAAACTCTCTGATCCTTTCTCTCTCTCTTCTCCTTCTGGGATATGTATAATCCTTAGCTACTTTTCCTAATTGAGTTGGATATTCTCAAAGAATTTCTTCATTTTTTAAAAATCTTCATTCTCTCTCCTCCTCCACCTGGATAATTTCTAGGTTTCTATCTTGAAGCTCACTAACTCTCTCCTCCATAAGGTTTGCTCTATTTTTAATGCTTTCTACATTTTTTTTGTCTCATTAATTATGTTCTTCATCTCCAGAATTTCTGTTTGGGTTTTTTTTTTTAGAGTTTCAATATCTGTGGTGAAGTACTCCTTTTTTTCATTAATTTTATTCCTGAGGTCATTGAACTGTCTTTCGGAGTTTTATTGTAACTTGTTGAGTTTCTTCATGACAGGTATTTTGAATTCTCTGTCCATTGGATTGTAATCTTCCATGACTTCAAGTTTGATTTCTGGAGAGTTTTCATTTTCTTTCTGTTCTGCCATGTTACTGTAGTTTTTCATGGTGTTTGATGAATTGATCTTCTGTTAGTGCATTTGTGTAGTAACCACCTTTTCTTATTTGGATAAGGTTTTAGTTACTTTGGTTCTGGGCTGCTTCTGATTGTTTCTGAGAGCCTGCACTCTACACCATCCAGTGCCTCTGAGAGAGGCATTGTCAGTGCCCTCCTTCTGCCACTTGTGCCTCTGGGGTTGCTGGTGTCTTTCTATTTACAATGTTGCTGCAGTCTCAGTTGATGCCACCCAGGTCACCAGGCTGTGAGCACTTCTGCTGCTTCCAGAGTTGCTTGGGTCTCGTCTTTCTCTCTGTGGGCTCAGATGCTGCTGCCCAGTGTACCACCTGCTCTGCTGTTCCTGGGTTGTCTTGGGGTGCTGGTTGCACCACTGCCACAGGTGCTGGGTTCATGGGTGTTGCTGTCACTGTTGACAGTTGCTCAGGTCAAAAGTTTTGGAATCACCCTTGACTCCATTCTTTCTCTTACATTACTCATAAAATCTATCAGAAAATCCTACTGAGGCTACCTTCAAAATAAATCCAAAATAAGATCACCTGGGCCAGTCTACCATCAACTCTCACCTCATTTAATGCACAGTTTCTACTTCAGTCCCTCTGCAGTCCATTCTCACAGAGCAGCCAGAGTGATCTTCTAAAATGTAAACCAGACAATAGGACTCTTCTGTCAAAACCATGCAATAGCTCTCCACTTTATTTAACACAAAAGGCAAAACCCCACAGTGTGGCCCTGCATCACCTCTCTGGACTCATCTCCCTGCTCTCCTTGTTGCTCACCCACTCCAGGCACAATGCCCCCTTTTCAGTTTCTGAACGTGCTGGGGAGTGGCTGTTGTTTCCTTTGCCTACAATCCTTTCCTCAGGCACCCGCGTGGCTAGAAATGAGATGAGAGAGATTGTGGAGAACCTTGTTTGCCATAACAAGGAATCTCAAAGAAGATACTAGGGAGTGAAAGAAGACATAATCTCATTTTTCATTTAGCAAGACCAATGTGGTTGTTGGCTGTGCCTGAGATTATTGACGTGGAAAGGTGGAGAGCACCATCTCTTGGGTGGATCTCATTTGGAAGCCCTCAGCTCACCAGGAGACTGTGACATTGTGGCTGAGACCATGCTCTGCCCCATAAGAAGTGCCCACCAGTGTCACTCCCAGGGTGGCTGCTGTAGCTCCTGGTAGGTTTCTCTCCTTTCGTGCCTCTTTCTTGTAAAGAAAAAGGATGTTTCATTTTGTTTTGCTGAGTAGAAACAGGGTACCACTCCCCTGCATCTTTCTTCTGTTATCATTTCTTGCTAATTTTGTTGCTGGTTTCTGCCCAGTTATGCTATTGGCCTGGCTGTATTAGAGGGATTGGGCAAATTAAAATCACTCCTGTTTCATTTGAGCTTATTGAAACAGCCTGAGAGGAAGGGCATTTTTATTTGTTTCTCCAAAGGCATTTCTGTGGTGTCTGGGGAAGGCAATTGGTAAATGATGACACTCAAAAGGCAGCCAGGCATAGCAAAAGGAGGACAAGCTTTGGCATCAGATAGATTTGTGTTTGAAACCTGTCTACACTTTTTAGTAGTTGTGTAACCTTGAGCAAGTAATGCCAACTCTCTGAGCCTCAGTTTCCTCATCTGTAAAATGGGAATAATGAAGCTTTCCTTGCAGTGTTGTTGAGTGGAGTAAATAACTCATGGTAACTGCCCGACACATAGTCCCTGCTCTTTGGGGCTATGAAGCCTCACCCGCCCGTGAAGGGGGTTTGGAGGCAGCAGCATGACTCAGTGCAGTCCCTCCCCATTCCCGTTGGCCTCAGATGTGCTTTGGCCTCCTGGGGGTGCTCCCCTAGCTGACTGGAGGACCACGTGGAAGAGCAATCCTCAGGCATATCCGTGTGGAGGGCCTGCCTGGCTGTCACAGGGCACTTCCCTCTTTAGGGGGCTCTGACTTCATCTGGAACATCTCCGAACAGGCTAAACATTCCTCCTGCTATTTCACTCATATTCCCTAATTTTGTTATTAGGAAATATGTTTCAATCATATGAGCGAATATAGTAATGTATGCACATATAATTTAAGTAGTAACAACAATACAGTGAACGCCTGTGTGTCCATCACCCAGCTTGAGAAATAGAATGTTCCCAGGAACACCGCAGCCCCCTGCATACCTTTCTCAAGTGCAATCACTCTTTTGAAATTGAGTTTATTCTTTGCTCTTTTTTTATAGTTTTATCACATGTGCCTGTGTCTCTAAACACTATCATGTTTAGTTTCGCAGGTTTTTGAGCTTTATCTTAAGTGGAATGATTCTGTATGTGTTTCCTTTGGCCTCTTTTTGCGGTTTATGGTGCCTGTATGAACTGTATCTGTGTTTGATATAGTATTCTTTTTATTCCTTCTACTGTTGATGGATATTTGGGTTGGCCCCGTTTTGTGCCATGAGAACAATGCTGCTCTGAGCATTTTTGCATCTGTCTCCTGGTGCACCTGTGCTTGCAGTTCTGTTGGTCACTGTTCCATATCCAGGCGTGGGCTGGCTGGGTCATACAGCATGGGGCATCTGAGTCACAGGGCAGTGACAAGTTGTTTTCCATGTGCTCCTAGACTCCCACCAGCAGTGAGCGAGAGCTCTTTTTGTTCCATAGTCTCTTCAACTTTTGTGTTGTCAGGCTTCTTAATTTTTGCTAATCTGAAGGGTGTTAAATGGTATCCAATGTGTTTTCCATACTCTTTTCTTTGTAGGAAGCTGTGAGGACCAGCATAAAGGCCAACTCCAGGGGGAGACATGTCCCTATGACTCCAAGTCCCAAATTCACGGGGCCTGTACGTCTCTCCATTTCTCGATTGGACAGCAGCCAGCCCCGGGTGATGGGGGCGGGGGCAGAGGCAGGAGGCATAATTTGATTGGCCTTGTTTCTCTGAATTTGGATATTGTTCTTCCTACCCCGAGTCCTCACGTAGCCTGCTCTCGATTGTTGATTAATGTACCGTAAAGCCCTGGAGGGACGCAGCTGCGTGAAGGGTGAGAAATAGGGTTGGTTTGTGGCTGATGAGTGGCAGGCCATCCATCACTCTGAGGGGAAATTGCTCTTTTAAGGAGAAGTAGTGAATTGTTTCTGGCCTGGGAGTAAGTCAGGCAGCCGTTTGGAACAGTGACAGAGCTCACAGCCCTCCGCCGGCTCCCCGATGGCTCATTTGTTGTTGCTGACTGTCACACTTTGCAAATTTGCTCTGGATAGGCCATTTGACAAGTGGGGAGAAGCAGTCACCGTTCCTTCATCTCGCCCTCCTAACAAAGATGTTCCAGGGCCTTCTGTCTGTCAGCTGACTCTCATCTGGGTGTGCCCAGCGTCACACCAGGCCCCACTTCTCCTCTAAGATGACCAATAGCTGTCAGTCATTCTCCTCTGATTCATTTGCACAGTGGTTCCCAGTTCAGTGATTTTTGCCCTCCAGGGGACATTTGGCAATGTCTGGAGACAGTTTCGGTTGTCATAACTGGGAGGTACTACTAGCGTCTAATGAGCAGAGGCCAGGAATGCTGCTAAACATCCTTTGGTGCATGGAACAGCCTCTGCAACAAAGAATTATCTGGCCCAGATTGTCGATAGTGTGGAGGTTGGGAAACCCTGTGGTATTTCATTGAAGTTTCAACAAACATTTATGGAGTATGACTGATGGCCCACAAACTCTCCGGCACAAAGGACAGCTGTGTCCAGCTCCAGAGTTATGGGGTCCCTTCATCCTCAGTGCCTCCTTGGCTCCTGAGACCCCACAGTTCTCATTCTGACATTGGCTGCTTGGTCAAATGGGAAGACACTAGCTTTTCAGACCCCTTCCCTGGCTGCTCCCTATGCTAATCAATGCTGATCGTCTATCAGGCCCAGATCTGGGAGACAGAGGACGAGAAACTCAGCAGCCAGAGGCGCAGGGGAAGATGGTGGTGGGCAGTGAGCAGGCATGGAGGCTGACCACAGAGCGGCCCCGTGGCGGGCAGGCCAGTGGCTAGGTGAAGGGGCAGTGTGGTGTGGAGGCTGAAGGCAGGGGTCGATGGGTGGCTGGTCTGGGATTCATCCTGCCCTCCTCTTGTGAGCTGTGTGGTCCTAGAAACATTGTTTCCCTCTCAGGGTCTTGGTTTTCTTACCTATAAAATGGGGACACTGAGAGCACCGAGCACCTGGGGCCCTTATGAGGACGATGGGCACTGATCCACATGGAGATGTCCCAGGGTCTCAAGGAAGCTTCCCTCTTGTGAGCATGAGCTGGGCATGTGAGCATTTGGGAACCTTCTGGCCTCATCCCTTTTGGGGCTGCCTGAGCTCCTCACTAGAATGCTGCCGTCCCACCTTCCCATTTCCTTAGTCTGTTTGTGTAGACAGCAAGTGATATTGCGAGGCCCCGGCTCCTCTCATGGATTTCCCTTTGACAACAGGCTGCTCAGTAGGCGCACCTGCCCAGCCATGTTAGAGCGGCCATATTGGAGCCTGAGGCAAAAGGAAAAGTCAGGAATATGGAACCCATCTTTGTTTAAAATTTTGATACTTTGTGCATCACAGATTTTTTTGCATTAATTTAGACTTTGAAAAACATTGCATTAAAATATTAGTTACCTCAAATGTTGAGTCTTTTGGTGCCCCTAAATTTTGCACCTGAAGCGAGTGCCTCACCCGCCTCACCCTTGTCCCGGCTCTAGTTCTGGCAAATGATTCTCACGGGCAGATCCCCCCCCATTGCCTCATGCCCATGCTCCTCCTAGCTCCGTCCCTGCCCCCATCTCCACCTCCATTCACATCTTCCCCTTTCATTCTCCATTACCCTCCCCATGCCCACCATGTCTCTGATCTTAATGGAATCAAAGCCCAAGTGTACAGAGCTCCGGGTGTGAGGACACTAAGGACAAAGCCTGGGGGAACGTGGTTGGTGTGGCCTGGACAGAGCTGCCCCAGGGCACCTGTCAGAGGACAGGGCCCAACCACGGACAGCTCAGTGTCATCTCGTGGAGACTGTGGGGCTTACGCCTTCAGAACCTGGAGTTCTTAGGCTGTTTTGTTGGCTGGAGACCAAGGTGACCAGTGGAGTGTGTCTGGCTCTGCGTCCTTGGCCTCCCTGTCACCAGAGGATCTGCAGCCCAGGGTCTTGAGTTCTCACCAGGGAGCAGAACTACACCCACTGGAATTCTGGAAGCTTCCCTTCCACTTCAGGGCATCAGCAGAGTCTGATGTACAGATCTTACCCCTCCCCCAGCGTGGTTAGAGCACCACCCACAAGCCAGGAGTCCTATTTATGCATTGCCAGAGCACTGGCCCAGCCTGGAAGCTCTCTGCAGAAGGATGGCCTTCTTCTGGCATCAGTTTCTATGGGAAGGGACCGCTGGACATGCCACCTATCCCCAGGCCAGCATGAGGAGGACTGAGGGCCCACTCTCCACAGGGGTGGCCCCAGTAGAAAAATCACAGTGGAGTCCAGGCTCTTGTAGCTTCCTCAGAGCCCAGGTACCTCATGAGGGTTACTGTTTCTGGTGGGCTCCACAGTCTGGCAGACAAAACTCTATGCGTTTAGTAAGATCAAGCCATTCCTTGCCAGTTGAAGCAGCTGGGCTGTCTTGTTGAGCACAGTACATGAGCACATCAGTCATAGTGGAGGAGAGCCCAGCACGGGAGGCTTGGTCCTGTCCTGCTTCTCTCTGCTCCGTGCTCGGGGGAGGCCAGCTGGCACTGAGGTACCTGCCTGTGAGCTCAGCCCAGTCCTCCTGCCTGTGAGGAGGGCCCCCCGGGGGGCAGGAGGAGAACCGGCTCCAGCCACACTGGAGTGTCTGACTGCACTGAGTGTTATTTACCCACTGGTCCAGAATCGCATGCCGGGGCCCCTTGGTGGCGATGTGACCTCACACTTCACTCCTTGTGCTTCTCTCCACAGCCCACCAAACTCAGGTTCTCTCTGACCCACCTCCAGTTCGTTCCTCTTTCCTTTCAGTCCCACTTGTCCAGCTGAGGGTCTTGTGTCTCTCGCTTTACCTGCAGCTCTGGCCTCCGGGCCTAGCCTCGTTCCCTCACCCCATTCTCTTTCCAAAATGCAAGCCCGACCTTGCCGCTGTTTGGCCCCAAACCCTTGGCTGACCACGGGGTGAAGTCCTGGCTCAGCGGCCCAGCTCCCGATGGTCTCTCCAGTCTCATCTCTGGATGCTCATGCTGGGCACTGGATGCTCGCAGCGCTGAGCCCAAGGCGTCTCTCTGCACAGCCCGTCCTGTGGTGGCCTCCGTGCCCTTGCCCCTCTGTTCCCTCTCTCTGAAATGGCCTTACCTCTCCTCCCTCACTCCATCCTCTGCCTGATAGGCCCCTGCGCTTGGATTCTGTTCCAGTACCACCTTTTCTAGGATGCCCTCCTGGTGCCCGCACACCCGCGGGGTGAGGGCTGTTTCCTGGCTTCCTCTCCTGTGCTCGCTGCTGTTGTGAGACTCGCCACGCTGAGACATCCTGTAGATCCGTGTCTGCCTCCCCAGCAGACTGCGCTCTGCTTGAAGGCAGCGTCACTTTTTCTTCATCCCTGTGTCCTTAGAGCCTGGCACAGGACCGAGCCCAGAGTGGGCAGTCACCCGCACAGAAGCCCTATTCTCTGCTGCCCCCAAGAGCTGGCAGAGGTGGTACTGGGCCCTCCTCCTGGTACTGCCAGAACAGTAGACAGGTCTCTTATATCAGGGGTTCTGACAGATATCTGGGCCAATACGTGATTGGGGTGGGGGCTGAATGTCACCCACCGGAGAGCTTTCCTGTTTAACGTTGGCCCACCTCATCCCGCCAGGCCGAGCTTCCTCTTTCAAAGTTCTCTGAGGCTGCTGTGTCTATGGAGTTCTGGTGCACGGAACAGGGGTCTCCATCTGCCTTCAGGAGAGCGCGGGGAGGCCTCCCAGGCACTGACATCACCGTTCTCTTGAACTCAGCAGCCGGGAGACCCCTCCAACATTGATTGTTGTGGCTTTTTAAAGTGTCAAGTGTATCTTAAATACTTGAGGATTATAGACATTTCCCAAAGGCTGCCCCATTAGAATTTTAGGCAAGTGCTGGCTCCCGGGCACCCTGTTCCGTCCTCTGAGGCTGTGGAGGTAAAGGTCTCCGGGAGGACCAGAGGCAGGCCGGCTGGTTCTGTGGCGGGGCATCATGTCAGAAACTGGATTTAGAAGTGGGTCTGAACCAAGCAAGCTCCACCCCTTATGGCCTGTGTGATGTGGACAGGCTCCTTAACCCATCCCAGCAACAATTTCCCATGGCTGAGTGCGGAGATAATAATCCTTCCTTCCTTGGTGGGGATTTGATAAGTTTTAAATAAGAGAGTTACTGGAAACAGCCTGGCATATAATATATGTTCAACCAACGGTGGCCATTGGAATAGTCTCTCGAGGGCCACTCTTTCTCCCCTACCCTCCCAGCCCTAGGCAAACACTAACCTACTTACTGTCTCTATAAATTTCCTATTCTAGACTTGTCATATAAATGGAATTTCATAATGTGTGTTTTTTGTGACTGGCTTCTTTCATTTAGCATAGCACTTTCAAGATGCGTACGTGCTGTAGTATGTATCATTCCTTTTTATTGCCGACAATATTCCATTGTATGGATATGCCACATTTTATGCATCCGTTCAGCAGCTGGTGGACATTCGAGTTATTTCCACTTTTTGGCTAATGGGAACATTTATGTCAAAGTTTCTGTGTGGCGTGTGTTTTCATTTCTCTCACCTAAGAGTGGAATTATTGGATCACATAAAAACCTTCTGTTGAACTGCTCGAGGAATTGCTAAACTGTTTCCAAAGCAACTGCCCCATTTTATGTTCCCCCAGCAACATACGGGGACTCCAGTTTCTCCAGATTTTTACCATCACTTGCTATTATCTGTCTTTTTGAATATGACCGTCTTCATGGGTGTGAAGGGACATCTCACGTGGTTTTGATTTGCACTTCCCTAATGATTAATGATGTTGAGCATCTTTTCATGTGCTTATTGACCCTTTGTATATCTTTGGAGAAATGTCTATTCAAATCTTTTGTTCATTTTTAAATTGGGTTGTCTGTGTATTATTCAGTTGTGAGAGCTCTTTCTATATTCTGGATACTAGTCCCTTATCAGATATATTTGATTTGCAAATATTTTCTCCCATTCTGTGTGTATGCTTTTAAAAAATTTTCTTGATGGTATCATTTTGCAGCACAAAATTTTAATTTTGATGTTGTCCAGTTTATCTATTTTTTCTTTTATTTTTGTGTTTTTTGTGCTGTATCTAAGAAACTATTGCTTAATCCAGGGTTATGAAGATTTACACCTCTATTTTCTTTTAAGAGTTCTGTAGTTTTAACTTTTACACTTAGGTTTATGATAGGTTTGATTTAATATTTGTGTATGATGAAAGGAAGGGGTCCAAATTTATTCGTTTGCATGTGGAAATCCAATATGACTAATGTCGAGACACTAGGGGTGCACAAACACAGAGGAAAGGCCATGTGAGGGCACAGCGAGAAGCTGACTGTCTGCAAGCCCAGGAGAGAGGCCTCAGGAGAAATCAAGTCTGCCTACACCTTGATCTTGGACTTCCAGCTCCCAGGACTGTGAGAAAACAAATTCCTGTTTTATAAGCTACTCAGTCTGTGGCATTTTGTTATGGCAATCCTAGCTGACTAATACAAGTATTACAATCAACTTGTCAATTTATGCAAAAAAGCAAGCTGAGATTTGAGAGGGATAACTTTAAATCTGTAGATAAATTTGGGAAGTATTGCTCTCCTAACAATTGGAATCTTTCGATGGGTGAACATGGACTATCTTTCCATTGGTTTAGATCTTTTAATTCCTTCAAAAATATTTCGTAGTTTCAGAGGATAAGTTTTACGTTTCTTTTGTTAAATTCATTTCTAGAAATTCTATCCTTTTTGATGCTACTGTAAATTGAATTTTTAAAATTTCCTTTTTGGATTGCTCTTTAGCGTATAGAACTCCAATTGACTTTTGTATATGGACCTTGTATCCCCTTGCTGAACTCTTTTATTAGTGCTCATAGTTTTTTAGTGGATTCCTTAGGATTTTTTTGTATGAAAGATCATGATGTGCAAACAGAGATAGATTTATTTTTCCCTTCCAATCTGGATGCCTATTTAATTTTCTTGCCTAGTTTCCCTGCCCAGAACGTCCAGTACGATGTTGAGTAGAAGTGGGCAAAGCAGACATCCTTGTCTTGTTCCTGATTTGGGGGGACGCCTGTAGTCTTTCACCTTTGACTTTAGCTGTGGCTTTTTCATGGATGCTTTTGATCAGGTTGCGGAAGTGCCTGTCTAATTCTTATTTTTTGAGTGTTTTTAATCATGAAAGAGTGTTGGATTTTGTCAAATGCGTTTTCCGTGTCTATTGAAATGATCATGTGGTTTTTGTCCCTTATTCTGTTAATATAGTGCATTGCATTGATTGATTTTCATATGTTACACAAGTCTTCTATCCCTGGGATAAAACCAGAGTTGTGGTTATGGAGTATAATCCTTTACAATGTGGCTGATGCAGTTTGCTAGCATTTTGTTGGAGATTTTTCCATCTATGCCAATAAAGGATATGAGACTTTAGTTTTCTTTTCTTGAGATATCTTTGCTTGGTTTTAGTATCAGGGTAATACTGCTTTTATAGGATGAGTGAGGAAGTATTCTCTCCTATGTTTTGGAACAGTTTGAGAAAGATTGGAATTAATTCCTTTTTAAATGTTCGGTAGAATTTGCTACTGAAGTCATCTGGTTCTGGGCTTTTCTCTTTTTGGAAGTTTTTTTTTGTTTTTAATGACTGATTTAATCTCTTTGCTTGTTAAAAGTCTGTTGAGATTTTTTATTTTTTCTTGAGTCAGTGCTGGTAATTTGTGTGTTTTCTGGCACTCGTCCGTTTCATCTAGGTTATCTAATTTGTTGGCATACAATTGTTTGTAGTATTCTCCTACAGTTCTTTTTATTTCTGTAATGTCTAGAGTAATATCTCCACTTTCATTTCGATTTTAGTTGTTTGAATCGTCTCTCTTTTTTTGTCAGTCGAGGTTTGTCAATTTTCGTGGTCTTTTTAAAGAACCAACTTGTGGTTTTGTTGATTTTCTCTATTTTGTTTTTATTCTCTATTTCATTGATTTTCACTTTAATCTTTATTACTTATCTCCTTCTGCCTGCTTGGGGTTTACTTTGCTCTTCTTTACCTGATGTCTTAAGGAGATGAGGTGATTGATTTGGATTTTTTCCTTTTTTAATACAGTTAGTTACAGCTATAAAATATTCCGATTTTGTTGGTGGGGTGTTCTATAGATGTTTGTTAGGTCTAGTTGGTTTATAGTGTTTTTCAAGTATGTTGTTTCTTTATTCTATGTATTATTGAAAGTAGAGCATTGAAATCTCCAGCTATTATTGTTGAATTATCTATTTTTCCCTTTATTCTGTCAGTGTTTCCATCTTGTGTTTTGGAGTTCTGTTGTTAGGTGCATATATGTATATAATTGTTACTTCTTCCTCATGGATTGGCAATTTTATTATTATGAAATGTCCCTCTTTTTCTCTAGTAGTATCTTATTATTCTAAAGTCTATCCTGTCTGATACTGGTATGGTCACTCACCTCTCTTAAAGTTGCTGTTTGCATGGCATATCTTTTTCCATCCTTTAATTCTCGACTTATTTGTGTCTTTGAATCTAAACTGTGTCTTCTGTAGAGAACATATAGTTGGATCTTATCTTTATTTATTCAATATGATAATCTCTGTTATGGACTCAATTGTGTTCTCCCTCAAATTCGTATATTGAAACCCTATCCCCGGTGTGACTGTGTTTGGAGATAGGCCATTTAGAAAGGTAATTACAGTTAAATAAGGTCATAAGGGTGGGGCCCTGATCCAATAGCATTGTTGTCCTTATAAGAAGAGGAAGAGGGTCTGGCCCCCTGGCCAAGTGGTTAAGTTTGTGCATTCTGCTTTGGCGGCCCAGGGTTTCTCCAGTTCAGATCTGGGTGCAGACACAGTACCACTTGTCAGGCTATGCTGAGGCAGCATCCCACATAGCACAACCAGGAGGACCTCACAACTAGAATACACAACTATGTACTGGGGGGCTTTGTGGAGAAGAAGTAAAAAAAGAAGATTAGCAACAGATATTAGCTCAGGGCCAATCTTTAAAAAAAAAAAAAGGAAGAGGAAGAGACACCAGAGATCTCTTTCTTTCCATGTGCACAGAGAAGAGGCCATGTGAGGACACAGTGAGAAGATAGCCATCTGCAAGTCAGGGAGAGCACCTTTACCGGAAACTGAATTTGCCAGCACCTTGACCATGGACTTCCAGTCTTTAGAACTGTGAAAAAATAAATGTAGGCCCCCTTTTTTTTTTCTTTTGAAGGAGATTAGTCCTGAGCTCACTGCTGCCAGGTAGAAGTGGGGAACCTCCCCGTTTTTGTGAGGAAGACTGGCCCTGAGCTAACATCCATGCCCATCTTCCTCTACTTTATATGTGAGACACCCACCACAGCATGGCCTGACAAGCGGAGTCATGTCCGCACCCAGGATCTGAAACGGTGAACCCAGGGCCACTGAAGTGGAACATGTGCACTTAACTACTGTGCCGCTGGGCTGGCCCCAAATGTTGGCTGTTTAAGCCATGCAGTCTGGTATTTTGTTATGGCAGCTCCAGCAGACTAATACACTGCCTTTTGATTGGATTATTTAATTAATGCACATGTAGGTTACTATTGAACTGGTTGGATTCATGTCTGCTATTTTACTTTTTGTATTCTATGTCTCATGTCCGTGGTCCAAGGCTGGTATGCTGCCTAACAACGTCAGGATATAGACTCCTCTCTTTCTGCCTTAATGTCTTCAACAGGTAGCTTCCACCATATAGTCCCAGACGACTGGGTCCAAATCCTTCCCTCAAGTCCACATTGGCCAGTGGAAAGGTGGAACGGGGGAAGACACAACCTGCATCGCTACGTTGGCTGGAACTTGGTTACATGGTCACAGCCAACTGCAAGTGGACGGGGGTCCAGCTCAAATTCAGGACTCCTAATACTGAAGAAGAGAGGGCTGTGTATGTTGATCCCCTGGAGTCAGTGCTGTGCCCAGCGTGTGCCAGCCCTTGTGCAGCTCCTGGGGATGCTTGACTGAGCAAAACCAGATAAGCCCTTTCCTGGGGCACCAATTAGAACTTTCCATTCTGGAAATTACCCCCAGAACTGCATGTACCTGTACATGGGCTGGTCAGCATCTGCTTCATAACTGGTACCCAGGAATGGACATCCACAAGGCCAGTTTTAGAAGGAATGGGACAAAATCATGTCCTTCCAATATCTCCTTCACCATCACATTTGCCATAGCAGACGTGAAAAGACATGCCCAAGTGCACGTGCACTTCGTTCTCGATTCAGAGGAACGGGGAAGAGTAAACGTTTGCTGAGTACCACCTCTGCACCAGGCCCCAGGCTACTTGCTTCTCATTCCACTCCTGCCTGCCCCTCCACACACACGCAAAGCCAAGAAGTAGCTACCACTGTCCTTATTCCACCAATGAGAAGCCCGGAGTTCAGAGAGGTTAAACCATGTGTGCAGAGGCGGAGCAGGACACAAGGCAGACAATCCAGTTATCTCATCTGTAGATGTCCTGCAGGCCCACACTGCCCTGGACCAGTCAGAGTGAAATGCGTGTGAGGCAGCCAATGACGCACGGTAACGTATCTGGTGTGCGCGTGTGTGCAGGGTGGGGAGTGGTGGGAACAAGTGGCCTTCACTGTGAGCACTTGCTGTCAGCCTTTCTAATGATTTGGATAAATAACATGCTAATTAAATTCAGAGAGAATAGTAAGTTGTAAGGGAGCATAAACACCAGTGAGAATAAAGGAAATAATTCAGCCGAATCTCAGGGGTTATAAAAATGGGCTGAAAACAATAAAGTGAAATTCCAGCTTAAAAACAAATTAGATGAGAGATTTATAAGATGCCAGGGGTGAGAGAAGGGGAAAAAAATCCTGCCCAAGTCTTGATTTGTGCCCACAAATGCCAGCCAAGCTTGCTTAGGGATTGACATTGTGGGCAGGAAGGGCAGGCACCACTGCAGCCTTGAGTGTGTTCTGAGGCAGGGTGCTTTCTCAGGGATGGGCACCCCCCGGATACACTTTCTTGGGCTTGGGGAGATAAAACAGGCAGAGAGAGCAGGAGGGAGAAAGGTTTCACATATTAGTCAGGAGCTCAAAGTCGCTGGTGGAGAGGGGATTGTCCAAGGAAATAAAAATATATTTGGATCCCGGAAGTCCAAGCTAATCTTTCTACCCATGTGGTGGGGAGAGGGGTCAGACTGTGGTGCAGTGGGCACATCTCTGGCTGACACACACAGCCTGGTTCTGACCTTACAGGGTCACTGAGTTGTTCTGTGCCTTGGTTCCCTCATCTGTCCACATAGGCCGTGGGGCAGGAGGAGAGTGAGTGTGGGCCACTAGTGGAACCTCTCCACGGAGGGAGAGGCAGGCGGGGAGAAAGGGGTCACAGGGCAGATGAGGCAGCAGCCACTGAGCGTCTGTCCAGCGTGGAGCAGGAAGGGCGGACAGCCTTTGTTTGGGTCCATGGAAGCAGACCCTGAGAGCAAGGTTTGTTTCTTTGGGAGGTGAGCCCAGGCAACAATGGCAGGAGTCGGGAGGTGAGATCAGGAAGCAGAGGAACCTTGGCTATCCAGCAAGTTAGCCCTGGATTCATTCCCACTGGAGAACTGTGGGAGCCAGTGCAGAACCCACACCTCAGAATTATCCCACCCAGGGGCCGGGGAGCTGGGGATGTTGATACTAGCTCTTGTCGTTGGTTGAGGACCGCCCTCTAGAGGGCGTTAACTCCCCAGCGCCCCTGTGCTCAGCAGCCAGAGAAAGCCCCAGGGCAAAGGGATGCAGATGCTGGCAGCTGGGACGGGCCAGGAAGCCTCCAAGCGGCAAGATCCAGGAGATGTGAGCGGGGCACCAACAGAGGCTGCAACGCAGAGGTGGGCAGAGGGCGGGTGCCTGGGAGACTTGTCCTGGAGGGTCAGAGCAGCTGCCTGGCCAGGTGACACATGATGGGGACCCTGATGGTCTGTTCAACTGGCAAAAGATGAGAGTGTGCATTTGCAGAGGATCCACATACTGCGTGTAATGACTTATGTGTCCACTTCATGGAAGAATTAGGCTCTCAGAAAGAATTGTCCAGAGCGGGAGTATATCCACTGGCCGGGCACAGCGAAGCATTCCAGCATCCTGGGGACCCAGGGTGGCGCCGTGGTTAAGAGCACAGGCCTCAGATACCGGAGCTGGCTGTGGCTCTTCCAAGCTGTGTGCCCCGGTCAAATCGCTTCAGTTGGTGCCTCTGTTTCCTAATCTGTTTCCTCATCTCCACCTCCGAGGGTGTTTTTGTGGGGCTAAGGTGCAAGCGTGAAGCCTTTGGAAGCGTGGGTGGTGCAGGGTGGGACTTCCTCAAGTGTTCGCTGTTGTCGTTCAAGAATATAGTGGCGCATCGAGGAGACTGAAGCGCCGTGACTTCACCCTGGGGCCTAGCCCGAGAGCAGGGTGCGGCGGAGGGCAGCACGGGGGAGCAGCAGTCGGCTTCCGCTCGCTTCCCCTCTGGGCTGGGGAAGCTGGTGGGGGGTGGGCCGCTTGGGTCAGGCTGCAGGTGAGCAATGGGGGCTGCAGGGGAAGTTCTGTGTGCACATGACGGGGCGGCGGGGGGCACTGCTCGTTCACTGGGGGGCCCCTGACCTGATGGCCCTGCCCTGCCCTGCTCTGAGGGATGACCTCGCTGCCTCACCTGTTCAGTAGTGGAGGAAGTGGGGCAAAGAAAACAGCTGGAGCCGAATAGCAGGGGCTCTTCTAGAACATGACTGTGAGGAGGGCACATTGAGGCCCAGGGGAGCTTTGAGGCTTCTTTGGAGGTGAAAGACTTTGTCCAGGGCCTGATAACAAGCTTGTGGATGTGGCATCTCAGCTCAGCAGGGTATCCCCACAGTAAGATTTCCCATTTCCATCACTGCTCTCAGATCCCCCTTCCTAGTCCCTAACAGCTCGAGTGGGCCTTTCAGATTCCTGTTCATTTCAATGATTTACAATCAGCCAAGAGCAGTTTAAAACTCCAGGCTGACAAAAGTGTCCCATTTGCAACAACATGGATGGACCTTGAGGGCGTGTTGCTAAGTGAGATAAGATATAGAGACACAAACACCATATCATTTCACTCATATATGGAAGATAAACAAACACACGAATAAAGAGAACACATTAGTGGTTACCAGAGAGGAAAGGGATAGAGGGGCACATACATACGGTGACGGATGAAAATTAGACAACTGGTCGTGAGCACGATGCAGTCTATACAGAAGCTGATATATAGTAATGTACACCTGAAACTACACAACGTTATAAACCAATATGACCTCACAAAATAATTGAAAAAAAACCAAAACTCCAGTCTGAGCCTGACTTCAGTGCCCTCTTCTTCAGTCCTCCCAGGGTCCCCAGGCCTGAGTGCCAAGGACTCGGGCAGGAGTGGCGGAGTTCTGTTCATGTGCTTCTCCTCTCCGTCACTGCACGGGGAATGTCTGATTCCGGGGTGGCTCTTGCCCTCATTGACACTTCTGGGATTGGGGAGGGGGATTGTGAAAGGTTTGAGATTTTGTCCTAATTATAAGCTAAGATGTTAGTTTGCCAGTTTCACGGATGCCAGTAAAAGACACGCGATTCCTGGGTCAGAGGTAGAGGACAGTTTATTTCAACAGTGGCAATAGCCAGAGTAGCAGCATTCTTGTGCCTGTTCCCTGAGCCTCAGTTCTCATAGGACAACATGAAGAGGACCAGGTGACGCCTGTGCATACAATGGGTTGCATTAAAGGGGAGGAACCTTAAGCTTAGGGAACCCAAAACTCTTATAATGGGCAATGCCTGTCCTCTGCTCCAGAGTGAGACACTCTCTTTATTTTACTGGACAGTGAGAATGCCAACCTTTCCCTTTGGAGGCCTGCTCTCTTAATCATTCAAGGCTGTTTCCTATCTAAGCATCCTTGATAAGATAGCCCAGAACAAAGGGTCAGACAGTGCCTCACTCACCAGGCAGGCTGCAACAGGAGATCCATGAGTCTCCTGTCTTGCAACAGAGAGATGGCCGGACCATTGCCAAAGGCTGGGCCACCCATTGAGGGGGAGAGCTCAGGCTGGCCCTGGCTTGGTCTGGTTTCATCCTCTGTTTGTGGACAGCTGTGGTAGGCTTCGTGTCTGTGGTACGTGGGATTTCCTGGGGAAGGAGTCTGCTCCATCCTCCATCTCAGGGACTCCTTGAGAGAAGACGACCACACTTTCCTTCAGTCTTGTCAGGGTCCACATCCCAAACCCCTCCCTGGGTGGAGTTTTGCCTGCCTTGGCCGGCAGCCACCTTGGATTCTCCACAGCTCTTGACCTCTCCTCCAATCCATGAGATTCCCCCAAATAAAGTCTGGGAGCTGCCCGAGTCCTCTTCTCTGCCGCCCAAGGAGCACAGAGACCTGGGGTGGTGTGCACTCTCAATGCGTCCTTTTCAGATCCCTTTAGTCTTGCCATCATCTTAAGCGTCGATAGGTATTTTGCCTTCAGAAATCTTCAGGTGAGAAACAGCACTGATTTCTATGTCCACATTCAGCCCCCAGACTCTGGGGCACTCATCAAGCTCTCCCAGAACTGATTCCCTGTTATCCTGTTTCTTCAGGGCTCACTCGGGAGGGGCCCTGAAGCTTCTATCTCAGTGAGCCTCTAGCCAGGCAGTGAGGGTCCAGGCTCTGTCTCTGGGGATTTCCCCAGGCTGTAAGGGGTTCTCTTGGAGCCCCCCAACCAAAGCCTTGGCTTTACTAGGGAGGTGGGCGGTAGCTATGAGCACAATGTCCCTCCACTGCACCTGTTTATTTTGATAACTACAACGATACTCCACTTCCTCCCTCCCTCCAGTCACCTCCTTACACAGTCTGGGGGGTGGGGGGACTGTGAGCTGAGGAAGGGCCAGCCCACAGAAGTGACCTGTGACTGGTTGGGTGACCTGGCCTCTGTATTCAGCCAAGACAGGGCACAGGAATGGCCCAAAGGCCAGCAAACTGAGAAGAAACACCAGTGGTAGGTGTGCAACTAATTGATTTAGTAAAATCATGGGGGGAGAGGAACTCTCCTTAACAAAACATCCCCATTTTGTGGGAGGGGTTGGGAAGAAGTAGGTCAAGCTTCAGTCCCTGAAGGCCGGAAGCCACCTTTCATGGAAATTACCTGCCTTGGAAACTGGGTCATGCTTGCACAGCTGGGACCTGGGGGCTCCCCAAGCTCATCTACTCTGGCCTGGCCCCTCTCTACCCAGCAGCAGTAAGGGGGCCCAAGGTAGGACTATTTTTAGCTACCCCATTAGCTGGTCATGTGCTTATAGGAGTCGAGTGGGCACTGCAGAGCTCCCTAGAGCTGCAGAGATCTGGCCTGTCCCTCCCCCTGGGCCTTGGCAAGTCACAGAGGCCCCAGGGCTTGAGAGATGATGGATATGGCATCATTATGCAAGTGGGCTCCCAGAGCGAGCCTTCTGAAGAGCTGACCAGCCACACCATTCCAAGACGTACACACACGTCTGATCATCATTTCTCTTTCCAAAAACCCTCAGAAACTCTGGCTCCTGACCTGCCCAGTGGCACTCTCCAGGACTCCGGCGCCCTCAAGCACGGCGTTCTCGCCTCCATGCACTCCAGGGCTATGTCTTCTCCAGCCGATCTGGACCACTCAGAGCTTCCCAAACCTGCCAGACTCACCCCGGGCACAGGCCAGACTGTCCTTCCCTCTCCCAACTGCCTGACACACACTTATTTCTACTTCAAAACCCCACTCAGACACCCTGTTCTCTGAATATTTCACCCCTGAGGATCTGAGCATCACACATGGAAAGAACGTGTTAGCTGTCAGTCTCCCGTGTTGGGCTAGGGCTGCTCAAGAACTCGGCTCAGAGCCTGGCATGTAGTAGGTACTCAAAACATGCGTGTTGGACGGAGCTAGTAACGCTCATCTCAAGAGCGAGGGCAGCAGTCTCTGCGGTGCTGGAAGGTCCTGAGAAGCTCTAGGAAAGCATACACTTTCCTTCAAAAGGACGTGCTCCTCCTGCTGCAGGGTTAGTTTCCTGTCCCCGCAGAGCCCTGGTCAGTGGCTTCTGTGAAGGGAAGGAGGGCGCAGGACCTGGCAGCCTCCGTGAAGGGGGTTTCAGGAGTTTCAGGGCTGATCACGGAAGAAGATATGACCATGAGGTGGCAGTAGCTCACATGAGCTTGATTTGGGCTATAGCTGACAGATTTGCCCTCGAGGAAGACCCTCACAACAGGCCCCACAGAGGCTGTGGTGCAGGGTCACCACCCAGAAGAGGAAGAGCGAACTCCGGGGTTGAGGGAGTCGGGGTGGGGGAGAGGCGCCTTGTGTCCAGGTGATGTCACTCAGCAGTCTGGCAGATCAGATGGCTCCAAAGGGCAGTGGTGGCTTGGGGGCTTGCCAGCGTTGGGGTTGACCGTACCTGTGGCTGGCAGATGTTGGGTGCAGTTCTGCAGACTGTGCGAAGCAGGCGGGCTCTAAATGGCTAAAAATCTACTCACTTGGGCCATGTTTAAAAGAGATGAATGTATAGAAAAATTTGAGTTCGGCTCTGGTGGGCTTTTGAGGGAAGAAGTCTCAGCCTGTCCTGAAGAAGGAAACAGCACAGGGGCCAGGATGCAGGAGCATCTCTGGCTCATTTATGTAACACTTGGGGAGAGACCGGCTCAGCAGGTCAGCATCATTTGGGCCTGTCCTGTTTATGACGCAAACCTCTCTCATACGGTCCAGGAAATCCCTCTGTTTGTTTTAACACCTGTTGGATTTCAGGACACTTTAACACGTTTACTGGGCTCCTACTATGTGCCTGGCACGAAGAAATGCAAAAATGATTGAGATACAATGTCAGCCCTCAAGTAGCTCACAACTGTGGGTGTAACAAGCCATAAATAATGAATTACAACTCCATGTGATGCATGACATCCATGGGGGGACAAAAGGACACTGCTGGGCAGCGGGGACACCTTACTCAGGATTGTGCAGGCAGTGGATCACTCAGAACTTAGAACCTGGAGCTGATGCACTCAGATACAGTGGGCTCAGCCCACAGGGGACAGTTAACTCTGCTGGGTTTCGGTGCCATGGTCCGTATCCTAATGCCAACCTCTCAGCCTCTCCCAGACCAGGGGCAGGGCCCGAACTTGGAGCCTGCTGCCGTGGGTTGGTTGCTCCATGGCTCTGCTGCCTTCTGAAAGCCCCGTTCTCTCCTTGAGCCCCAGGACCCACTTCTGGGGAACTGGGACAAAGGTCTATACCTCTTCTGCACGACTTCTAAATGTCGGCACATTCCAGGGCTCATCTTCCGCCTTCTCTCTACTTACCGTCTCCCCCGAGGGAAGGTCTGGTCTCAGAGCTCTAAATGCCTTCTTTGTGCTGATAGTCCTCAAATGTGTATCCCCGAGCCCTGGCCTCTCCCTCAAGCTCTAGACTTCTATTTCCAACTACATTTGGGTTCATGACTCCTTATGTTACCCTTGGCGCCAGGCGTCTTTTGGAATCCAGAAGTGTTAGATTGTAGCAGGTAACACCTCCCGCAGGATGGGCGGAGCATCCTCTAATCAAACACACCGACATCTCTGTGGCCAGACGTGACTCTCCACCCTAAATGGAGAAAAGCCTGTAAGTCACCTTATCTTGTATCACATTGGAATTTGCTGGTAACTGAGTTGGGAAGCTTCGGTTCCGAGCTTGGTGGATTTCGGAAGTGCAGATAGGGCTGCATGGACCCGTCCTTTCTCTGTGTCACTGTCTGATGGGCGCCCAAACTTCCCATGCTCACATGTAACTTTTGATTTTACCTCCCTCCTCCCTTGCTGCTTTTCTCTTTGTCCCCATCTCAGTTAACTCTGCCTCCAGCCAGAGGACTTCCCAAGCCCTCAGTCTGGGGATGACCCTTCGTTTCCCTCCATTTCTCTCCTCTCACCTCCCACGTCTGACGCATCAGCAGGTCTGTGGGCTCTTCCTGCAAACCAGATCCCCCGTCCTCTGCACCTGGTCTTACAGGATCCCCGTCACTCATCCCCACGGCAGCCCACTTATGCATTAGGAATGACCGGAGGGGTCTTCTGAAATAGGAAGCAAGGGCATTGTCTCCTGCTTACACCACTGCAGAAATCTCATGTTACCAAGTGCTGCCAGACCCTCACCATGAGGCCCTGCCTGCTTCCCTGACATCCTCCTGAACATGTCCACCCACCACCCCCACACGTCAACCCTACAGGATTCCGTCCTTTGCCCAGCATGCTAAGCCTCCCTGCTGTTGGGATTTTGCACCAGGAGTTCCAGTGACTTAAATATCTTCCCCAGAAAGATTTGCATGTTTGGCTGAAGTACCCTTTGCTCGGACAGGCCTTTGCTCGCCACTTGTCCTAAAGAGCTCCTCCCGCCCTTGTCCTGTCATTCGTTCTGTCTCCATCATTTTATGTCCCTCAGAGTCCTCACGACTGTGGAGCTTGTATCAGCTATTTGCCTACTTGTTTCTGATTTGTCCCTAGACGTGTAAGTTCTCTGGACTCAGCACTCCTGAGCCATGGGAGGTGGGGGGGCACTGACTTGTTCCATCGCTAACGTCTAGTGCCCAGCACAGTGACCTGCACCTGGAAGGTGCTGAACAAATATTTGTTGAAGAAAAGAATGAATGAGTCAGTCCACCTCTAGGGGAGATGTTATAAATATCAAATTAGACCGGATATACTAATGACCATATATGCAGGACAGAGCTGGGCTTGAATCAAGCTTTGGCTGTGCTCGAGAGCCACTCAGCTGTTGCAAGCGTCCATGTTCTATGAGGCTCAGAGGCAATGAACGATGGATGGTGAGAGGATGGAACGACATGCTGTGGATGAAGCATTTGCACCATTCTGGAGTAGGATCCATGCTCAGTAAATGCCAACCACCACCATTGTCCCAGAGTGTGGGGACACTGTGCCATGAACACAGCCACCCCAGGCACAGCTGGGTTGGCCCAGTTCAGTTACCTTTACCAAAAGAATCGGTTTGGTGTGTGACAGGTAGTTAAAGTGGGGACACTGCCACAGCACTCAGTCTGTCCCCTGCCATCTGTTTCCATGGCATGCCTGGGATGATTAGTGAGCAAGGGGAGCGCTGATGGAGGCTTGAGAAGGGTGTCCAGGCTGGGGTGGAGGTGGTGAGAGCTGAGGGAGGTGCAGGGTGAGGGTCAGTTGTAAGCAAAGGCACAATGTGTGGGGTGTGATATGATGAGGACACCGCCATGGGGAAGAGCAGGGCTGGGCTGGTACCTGGGCCAGAGTGTTCCCTGGGGTGAGCACAGCAGAGACAGCCAGAGGGATAAATATTGACAAAGAGCCGAGTGATGTCTGGTGTCCAGGGTCAGGGCTAGGTGACAAGCCAAGTGGTAGGCCATGGCCTGTTGTTGAATCTAGGGTCTAGAGCTTGGGAGAATAAGACCATTTGGAAAAAAAGCAATTATGGAGGATGTGAACAGGTTCAGGGCATGTCAGCATGGGGCTGGATGGGCACGGGCAGGGGGCTCCCCTTCCTGGGTGCTGCTTCATAACATGGGCTCGTCTGTAGATTAAAGGCCCAAGGCTGGATGAGCTGGTTGGGTTAAGGCCCAGGGACATGAGAGTTGAGTAGAGCGAGGTGGATGGGGAGTGAAGCGCCTGGGAAGGTGGGAGGGTTCTGCAGTGAAACAGCGAGCTGCCAGCTGGTGGGATCCTTCTCAGAGGAGGGGTGGGTGGTGGTGCTACTTGGCCAGTGAACTGCTGATAATCTATAAACAAGGGCTGCAGTCTTTATCCCTGACTAGAGGGCTGAGGTTTCCACCTGGAGCACATGTGAGTGGAGCAGTGATGGTGGAGGAGGTGATCTCATCAGTGTCTAATTCAGGAGACCCAGTGAGGTTCTCCCCAGCGGCTCATGCACGGGCAGAGACGAGCACCTGAGCCTTCAGGGAGCCTTGGCACTGTGCCCAGGGAGAGCTTCAAGGCCTCAGGCCAGGCACACAGGAGGGACTCCGTCTGAAGGGTCCAGCTGCCCTGAGCCAAGGGCTCACGCTGAATAATTCCACCCACTCCTCCTGTACATGGAGAAGCCCCATGCAGGAGCCTCGGGCTGGCCTTGTGCCCTCCGCTGGTTCTCCCAGAAGGGACTGAGGCTGCCCCTGCCCCACAGCAGGCCTATGGCTCCATATTCAGGGACGTCCCAGCAGCAGCTGCCCAGGGAGCCAGGCATGGTCTCTGCTGCCTCAGCAAAGGACCAGTCACTGCACAGAACACAGCTCTTCCTGGAGGCTGCCTGTCCCTGGTGTATAAATGGGCTGTCACACTCCATTGGTCCTGGGCACAGCTGTGTGCTGCATTTACCACCTCTGGAATTCTGGAATTCTCTCCCTCTCTCTGCCCCTCTGAAACCCTATCCTTTTTGTCTTCCAAGGCCAGTCCAGGCCTGCTTGCTCGCCGTCTCAGGTCTGGAGCCCTTGAAATCTGGCTGCACAAGCACAACACCACCTGTGCCGGGGCAACGGAGACGAACTTGCAAGTGTCCCCAGCCCGCAGCTCTTTCCCTCCCGTCAAGGACAATTTAGAATCTGGTCTTTGGCCATCACCTGCTCTGCTGTTCCCTCCCCTGATCTGTGGGGAGAGGTCTTCCTTCCAGAGGCTGATATTCTGGCTTCAGTGATGCAGAATCACGAGAATGGAGAGACGATGACTGAACCGTGGACTCCCAGAAAGGGCGGGTCCAAGTAATGTGGAAACCATGCTGGAGAGGGGAGGAGGAGATGTAGAAGTTGAGGCAGGGCTGGGAGAGGGAGATTTGCTCTGGGAGCTGGGGGAGAGGGGCTGAGACTGGTAGGGTGACGTGTTGTGTGTGGCGTCTGACGTCCCTCAAGGGAAGTGACTAAAATAAATTCCTCCTCAGTTACTTGTGGCTTCTCAGCTCCAGTTCTTGACTGGGACCACCTGGGCCTCTGCGTTCTTAAGAGTCTCCATCCTGTCTGCTTCCCCGAGTCCTGAGTGAGCTGACTGCAGTTGTTTTGAGGGCGGGAACCGTATTTCATCTTGTCAACCCCAGGGAGAGGCCAAGACTTTTGAGAGACTTTGCAAAGCCCAGTGACGTCTAGGACCGACTCTGCAGCCCCTGACTGGTCAGTCCCCACTGCCCAGAGCACCAGCGTCAAATGGAATGGTTCCTCTGAGCTAGAAATTCTCTTTTCATTGTCCATTTGGCAATTCCTAAGAGTGGCCAGTGGTTCCAGAAGTCGGGCTCACTTGCTTTTGGGACCGTCTGTTGGAGATGGGGCTGTGGACTGAATGTATGTGCCCCCCCTCAAATTCTTAGGGTGAAGCCTTGACTCCCGATACAATGGTATTAGGAGGAGGGGCCTTTGGGAGGTGATTAGAGTTAATGAGGTCATGAGGGTGGGGCCCCCATGATGGGATTAGTGCCCTTTTAAGAAGACAAAGAGCCTAGAGCTCTCCCTCTCTCTCCACCATGTGAAGACACAGCAAGAAGGAAGCCATCTGTAAACCAGGCAGCAGACCCTCACCGGACACTGAATCCGCTGGCGCCTTGATCTTGGACTTCCGGCCTCCAGAGCTGTGAGAAATAAACATTGGCTGTGTGAGCCACTCAGTGTTTGGTGTTTTTGTTATAGCAGCACGAGCTGACCAAGACAGATGGCAGGAAGCCAAGAGCTGGGAAAATGATTTTGTCTTTTCTTGTCTCTGACAGACTGCCCTCCTCCTGCTTCTCCTTCTTTGTCTCTCTTGTCTACAGAACAACAGGCATCTAGGAGGGGACAGAGGTGACCCAGAGGTGGATCGGTCTCAGCTCTGTCCGTTGGGCTCATGAGGCAAGGAGGGGGACGAGCTGGGCCTGACTGGGGGCTACAGCACGGGGCCAGTCGTCTCTTTCCTCAGCTGAGGTTTTGAGGGATGAGGCTGGGACAGCAGAATCGGAGCGCAGCTGGGGCCGGCTGGCCCGATGCCCTACCTCCGCTCTGCCCGCTCACTGTGCTGCTGTTCCTGCAAGCCCGTTTACACCACACAGGGCTTCTTACCCTTGGAGGATCTTTAAAAGCCCGGAGTGCAAGAGAGAGACCATCCCTGATCCCCTGTCACCAGGTAGACCAACTCAGCCTGCGGGCGGGCTCTGTCTGATCTCTGGCACTTTCTCTGCCAGAGGGGTCTCTGCTCTGCTGCCTCTTGTCCTAGTAATAAAAAACAAACACCACCAAAGGAAATCAGGAAGTGATGGTTGGGAAGTAAGTCTACGCTTGAGATTGCAACGTGGTTGGCTGCAATCTCCCTTGCTGCCTACTCGATGACTTTTCACGTCCTGTCACTCGCCCATCCCCCCATCCCAGGTTCCTCCTGCTGAGTGGGGGTTCACGGCCCCTCCTCGCCTCTGCCTCTGTCTTTGCTCTCCCCAGTCCCCTGCATCCTGCCTGCTCTCTTGGACTGTTCAGTTCCTACCTCTCTGATGGAGTCCAGCCCCACGCACCCCTCCAGGACACAGTCCTCTGCGAATGCCTGGAGCACATCCTCACGGGTCTGCCGGGCCCACTGGGCACCCGCGCACAGCACTGCTCCAGGATTTGGGGCACCGAGGCTGCAGAGTCAGCTTCTGTTGAACAGAAGGGCCTCTGGCATCCTCTGCTCTGGATGCCACGGTGGCATCAGCATCTGTGGGGATCATCTGCAGTGTCCAGAGAGTGCTGGAGAAAGGGAGGTGGGGTGGCGAGAACTCACAGGAAACCCCACATGGCCCGGGGCCTGACATTCCATTTCGTTTAACCTGACGACAGCCCTCTCCACATTCTACTGTTGAGATGGAGCATGAAGAAGCTGAAAGGACTCGGGGTTTGGAGACTGACAGGCCAGGTGGAACCCCAATCGCGTCACTTCCTAGCTAGGAACAGGAAAATTAACCTCTCCAAGCCCCAGTGTCCCTGTCTGCCGGATGGGATCACAGATCTCAGAATTGTTGGAGGATGAGAGGGGCGAAATAAAGTGACTGGCATGGTGGGACAGGACATAAACTCCCTGGAACAGGGCGGTGAATGTTCATTCTGAGTCTTCCCCATGTGTTCTCTTAGCGTCGGCCCTGCAGACTCCACTGGGGAGGCAGGAGAAAGGACACACAAAGTGGGATGCCACCCTTGCGAGATGCTTTTGTCTCAGAGATTTTCTCCTAAGGGCCTCAGATGTACCCATGTTACAGATGAGGAAGCTGGAGTCCAGGAGCCACGTGATGAGTTAATGGCAGACTCGGGTCTCAGAACAGGCGCTCTGACTCTGACCTCTCTGCCTTCACAGAGCCAGAGCTTAACAGGTGCCCCACAGATGCTGGTGGAATGACCAGGACACTCCAGGGAAGTGATCGTTAAAGTGTGGTTTCTGGACCAACAGCATTGTCACCCGCTGGGAACCTGTTAAAATGCAGTTTATGAGGCGCCATCCCCGACCTACTGGCTCAGAAACTCTTGGGGTGGGACTCAGCGGTCAGTGTCTTTGAAAGTCCTTCACGCCACTCTGATGCCTGCCCAGAGCCTGTCCCAGCGGGGACCCACCACAGCCTCACTTGTATCTGCTTCCTCATTAGGCGCAACCCGCCCGCAGGCCGGCTGCTGTCTCCGGAGCTTCCGCATGGACTAGCCAAAGAGGAGGGGTTTCTTACTTGTCCTCTCCCTCCCCCACTTCCAACCACTGAGGGGAGCAAGACCCCCACTCTGTCCCCTCCTGTCTCCTTTCCTTAGCAGTGATGGCGTCTGCTCAGAGCTCCCCCCGTTGCTGGAGCTCTTCCGTTTGCATGTGTCACTAGGTCCCCTCCATCCCTTCAGAAGGTGTGCTGTCATGCCCACCTTTGTGAAGACGCAGAGATGGACCTCATGGACGTGAAGAGATCGCCCAGAGACACCACTGGAGAACGCAGCAGAGCCAGGCTGGAGGACAGCTAACCCAAACTCTGTGTCTCACACCCGGCGAGACGGAGGCCCAGAGACGGAAGGGCATCGCCAGCAGTTGAACCGAGAACTAGCAGAGTGAGCCCGGGATCCCAGCTCTTGGCTTCCTCTCCAGGGCCCTGTCTGTGGCTGAAGAACTGAACTCAGATGCTGTAGTAAGTGTCCTCCCAATGAAATCAAGGCAGGGTCTGCAAAGACCAGGTGTGTATACTTCTGGAATATTCTCTGCACTTTAAAAAATTATTTTAGTAATTGATCTGCCTGAGAATCTGTGCTTAATCACAGGCCACCAGTGCCTGTGGCTCCGATTTAAAAGCTCTGTGCAAGCTCTGCCAGGTGATAGCGAGGGACAGGGCGGGACTCGCCGAGGGGGGCATCAGTCTGTCATCAAGGAGTCCCTCACTTCCCGTGGACTCGCCCAATTCCAGATTTTTGCAGTCTGTCACTTGCAGCACCTCACTTTCAACCAAGATCTGCGTTAGAATCCCTTTGATGGTAGGTGACAGAAATTCAACACAAAGCAGTTTAAGTGAAGAGGGCAGATTACTGGTTCACGTCCAGTCGTGGCTGGCTCCGGGGATCTGAGTAAGTCGTACTGAGTGCTATGCTCCAGGTGAAGGGACTGCTTGCTTGGCGTGAATACGATGAAGTCTCATTGCACATTGTTTTATTAAGATGAAATTTACATCCTGTGAACTACATAGATCATAATTGTGTAATCCACTGAGTTGTGACAAATGCGTGCACTTCAAGACAGTAAATTCCATCATCTCAGAGTTCCTCACGCCTCCTTCTAACAACCTTCACCTGCCTCACACAAATGCTCTTCTGACCTCCATACTGTAGATTAGTTTAGCTTGTTCTTGAACTTCATATAAATGGAAGCTTACAATATATATACTTTTGTATTGAGCTTCTTTCACTAAATAAAATATTTTTGAGATTTCATCCATATTGCTGCATATATGACCACATCACGCTTACACAAATCTTTTTTATGTCTGGATGACAGACAGAAGTTATTTCCAGTTTTTAAGTATTATGATTAAAATTTCCATCAACAATCTTTTACAGGTTTTTCTGCAGACATAAGTATTTTTGTTTTTGGTAAATACCTAGGAGTGGAACTGTAGCATCGCACGGTAGGTGTAGGTATGGAGAAACTTCGAGACTTGTTTGTGAAGTGATTGTAGCGTCGCGTCTTCCCGCCTGCAGCGTGTGAGGATTCCAGTGTCCACGTCCCCGCCAACGTGTAGTCTTGTCAGTCTTTTTCATTCTAGCTGTTCTAAAGGGTGTGAAACAGTATCTCATTGTGGTTTCAATTTTCATTTCCTTAAAGCTAATGATCTTGAGCATTTTTGGTGTGTTTACTGGCCATTTGTATACCTTCTTTTGTGATCTATCTGTTCAAGCCTTTTGGCCATTATTTGATTATCTTTTTATTATTGATTTGTAGAGCTTAAAAAGTTCAAAACTGTATTCTGGAAGCAAGCTCCTTATCAGATATATATCTCCTGAATATTTTCTCCAGTCTGTCGCTTGCTTTTTAATTTTCTGAAGAGTGTCTTTGGATGAATGAAATTTTAAAATTTTGATGAAGTTCCAGTTTATCATTTTTCTTCCTTTTGGGTTAGTAATTTTTGTATCTTTTCTAAGAAACTTTTGGCTGTCCCAAAGCTGGGAAGATATTTTCCTATAATTTTTTCTTAAAATGTTATAGCTTAAACTATTTGTTTAGGTCTGTGTTCCATCTTGAATTCATTTGTGTGAGTGTATGTACGTGTGTGTGGTATGAAATAGAGGTTAAGGTTAATTTTTCCCATATATTTATCCAGTTCCAGCACTAATTTTCGAAAAGAATTTTCCATTATACTTTCTTGGCATTTTTGTCAGCAGTCAGTTGTGTATATATGTGGAATTCTATATCTAGACTCTGTTCTGTTCCACCGGGTCACCCTTAAGCCAGCATCACGCTGTCTCCATCACTGCAGCTTTCCAGGAAGTCTCGAGATCAGGTGGGATGGGTCGCACAACTCGTCCTTTTGTATCAAGACCTATTTGGGTACTATGGTTCTCTGCATTTCCAAATAATTTTTAAAATAAAGATGTCAAGGGGCCAGCCCAGTGGCGCAGCGGTTAAGTGCGCACATTCTGCTTTGGCAGCCCGGGGTTTGCTGGTTTGGATCCTGAGTGCGGACATGGCACCGCTTGTCAAGCCATGCTGTGACAGGCGTCCCACATATCAAGTAGAGGAAGATGGGCACGGATGTTAGCTCAGGGCCAGTCTTCCTCAGCAAAAAGAGGAGGATTGCCAGCAGATGTTAGCTCAGGGCTAATCTTCCTCAAAAACAAAAAACAAAAGATGTCAATTTCTACCAAAAAGCCTACTGAAATTTTCATTTGAATTACATTGAATCTATCGATCAGTTTAGGGGAATTGACATCTTAACATTATTGACTTTTCCAAATCATGAAGATAACATATTTTGCCATGTATTTTGGTCTTTATTTCTCCCAGCAATGTTTTATAGTTTTAAATGTAGAAGGCTTGCATGTCCTCTCTTATATTTATTCCTCAGTATTTTAACTTTTTGATTTTCTTGTAAATGGTATGTTTTTCAATTGTTTACTGCCAATATACAGAAATGCAGTTGATTTTGGATATTGACATTGTGTCCTGTGCCTTGGTTAATTTACTTATCCATTTCAGTATTTTCTGGATTGTATAGAATTTCCTTCTAACAATCATGTCATCTGAAAACAGACAGTTTTGCTTCTTCTTTTTCAATATTTATGCTTTTTTTTTTTTGCTGAGGAAGATTCATCCTGAGCTACCATCTGTTGCCAATCTCCCCCCCTTTTTTTTGTTTTTTGTTTTTTTTTTACTGAGGAAGATTAGCCCTGAACTAACATCTGTTGCCAATCTTCTTCTTTTTGCTTAAGGAAGACTGTCATCAATCTAACATCTGTGCCAATCTTCCTCTATTTTGTATGTGGGTTGCTGCCACAGCATAGCTGCCAATGAGTGGTATAGATCATTGTCCAGGAACCCAACCTGGGCCACCGGAGCAGAGCATGCTAATCTCAACCAGAGGGCCTTGGGGCCAGGCCCTCTTTGTACCTTTAATTTGTTTTTCTTGCCTATTGCTTTGGCTAGTACCTCTAGAACAATGTTAAATAGAATGGATGAGAGTAGATATACTTATGGAGAAAGCATTCAATGTTTGACTATTAAGTATGATTTTAGCTGTAGAATTTTAGTTGATGTCTTTACAAGATTGAGGGGTTTTCCCTTAAACTCTAGTTTGCTGAGAGTTTTTTTTTTCTTGAATGCACATTGAATTATTTCAAATGCGTCTTCTGTACCTATGGTGATGATCCGGATGGGGCTTCTCATTTAGTCCATTAATGTATTAAATTACATTAAATGACAGTTTTTCTTGTTGAGGAAGATTGGCCCTGAGCTAACATCTGTGCCAATCTTCCTCTATTTTACATGTGGGACACTGCCGCAGTGTGGCTTGATGAGCAGTGTGTAGGTCTGTGCCTGAGATCTGAACCTGCAAACCCCAGGCCGCTGAAGTGGAGCGTGTGAACTTAACCACTATGCCACTGGGCCAGCCCCCACATTAAATTATATGATTTTTGAATGTTGAACTAACTTGATATTCCTGGGATAAACTACACTATTTTATGTATTGCTAATATTTTGTTAAGGATTTTGTTATATGTTCATGAGGAAGATGAGTCTTTAATTTTCTTTTCTTGTAATATTTTTCTCAGGTTTTGGTGTCAGAGCTGGCTTGGCACAATAAAATGAGCTGACAAATATTCTCACCTGCTATATTTTCTGAAAGATTTTACTTAATATTTGGAAAAAACCATTGGTAAAATTATATGCATCAGGAGTTATTTTTTTGGGATGGTTTTTGATTATGAATTACATTTCTTTAATAGATATGGTTGTGGTAGCCAGACTCCAAGATGGCCATCAACGATCTTCCCCTCCTGGTGTTGACATCTTTGTGTAGTCCCCTTCGACATTACACCAGAGTGGGTCTGTGTGACCAACAGCACACAGCAGATTTGACGGTATGTCACTCATGAATAGATTATAAAAGACTGTAGCTTTTCTCTATGTCTCTCTCTTAGATCATTCATTCTAATGAATGAGGCAGCTGTGGAGAGGTCCATGTATCATATCGTGCATGACATGATATGGCAGCTGTGGAGAGGCCCACATAATAGAGACCTGCTGCCAACCACCAGTGAGGAACTGAGACCTGCCAAGAACCATGTGAGTGAGCTTAGAAGTGGATTCTCCAGCCTAGTCAAACCTTGAGCTGACGGCAGCCCTGGCTGACAGCCTGCCTGCATCCTTGTGAGAGACCCTGAGAGAGAGCCACCCAGTTAAGCTACTCTTGTTTTTTTTTCAATTTTTAAAAAGTTTAATTTATTTTATATATGGCTTTAATCTCATTTTTCCCCCAGTTTTATTGAGATATAATTGACATACAATGCTCCTGAGTTCTTCATCCTCAGAAATTTGAGATAAATATTTGTTGTTTTAAGTTCCTAAATTTTGGGATAACTTATATTATGCAGAAATAGATGACTAACATAACAGAGCTATTCAAATTTTCTATTTTTTCTTGCAGCAGTTTTGGTAATTTGCATTTTTCAAGGAATTTGTCTCATCAAAGTTGTCACATTTTTTGGCATAAAATTGTTCATAATATTTTGTTATTTTCCTTTTAAAGTCTGTAGAATCTGTGCTGATATTCTCTTTCATTTTTTCTTTTTCCTGAGGAAGATTAGCCCTGAGCTAACTACTGCCAGTCCTCCTCTTTTTGCTGAGGAAGCCTGGCCCTGAGCCAACATCCATGCCCATCTTCCTGCACTTTATATGTGGGACGCCTACCACAGCATGGCGTGCCAAGCGGTGCCATGTCCGCACCCGGGATCCAAACCGGCGAACCCTGGGCCGCTGAGAAGCAGAACGTGTGCATTTAACTGCTGCGCCACTGGGCCGGACCCTCTCTTTCATTTTTGACATTTTAAAATTTGTATTTTCTTATTTTTGATCATGTTGTTGACTTTTATTAATTTTATTCATCTTTTTAAAGAACTAGCATTCGATTTTATTACCATTTTCTGTTTCATCTATTTTCTTTTTTATTGATTTTTATCTTTATAATCTCTTTTTTTCTACTTACTTTGATTTTAATTTGCTTCTCTTTCTTGAGTTTCTTATGTTGGAAACTTAGACCACTGAAATTATACTTTTCTTCTTTTCTAATGTAAACATTTAAAACTATAAATTTCTGTCTAAGAACTGCTTTAGCTGCATCCCACAAATGTTGATATGTTGTGTTTTTATTATCATTTAATTAAACTTCATCCATGATCTATTTTTACCTATGGGCTATTTAGAAGTGTGTTGCTTATCTTCTAAATCTTTGGCGTTTATAGATACTTTATTGCTATGTATTTCTAAATCAATTATGTTGCGGAGATTTGACCATTTTGAAATTTATCGAGATTTATTTTACAGTCAGAGATATGGTCCATCTTGGTGACTGCTCCTTGTGCCCTGAGAAATAATGTGGATTCTGTCATTCTTGGATGTAGTCTTCTCTAAATGTCAATGAGATCAAGTTTGTTGACAGTTTTTAAATTTCTTGTGTCCTTGTCATTTTTTCTGCTTTTTAAAATCAGTCACTGAAAAACAATATTACAACCTGCAACCTTGATTGTAGATTTATTTATTTCTCCTCTAGTTCTGCTAGGTTTTGCTTCATGTATTTTGAAGCTCTATTTTTAGGAACTTACACATTTATAATTTTTATGTCTCCCTGATGAACTGCCTCATGATGGTAATGTTGCGCAACGTCACCATTCATCTTTGGTTATAGTCCTTGTCTGGAGGTCTGTTTTATACGATACTGATATAGCCTGACCAGTTTTCTTATGCTTGTGTTTTGCATAGTCTATTTTCCTATCATTTTACTTTAACCTGCTTCTTTATATTAAAGCACACCTTCTGTGGACAGTGGTAGCTGAGTATTGATTTATTGATCCAGTCTGATAGTCTCTGCTATTTGATTAGAATGTTTAGCCATTTAAATTTAATGCGATGGGTTTTAGCCTACCATTTTTCTATTTTTGTTTTTTTCCCTTGCTTACTGCTTGTTCCTTTTCTGCTGACGTCTTTTAGATTAACTGCAGATATTTTTAGTATTCCTCTTTATGTTGTCTTTTTGCATTTCTGCTATACGTCTAGTATTTTTCTAGCGATTGACCGAGGGATTATAATATGCATCTGTAACTTATCACAGTCTGCTTAACTTACCACACTATTATTTCCCATGAAATATAAGAATGTTGCAACAATATATTTCTACTTACCTCATCTTTTGTGCTAGTTTTGTCATGCATT
Source organism: Equus quagga (assembly GCF_021613505.1). Taxonomy (NCBI): domain Eukaryota; kingdom Metazoa; phylum Chordata; class Mammalia; order Perissodactyla; family Equidae; genus Equus; species Equus quagga. Next base: position 65,345,021 of record NC_060270.1, read on the forward strand.
TTATTTCTATAGATTATAAACCCTAAAATAAAATATTGTTTTTCATTTAAACAATCATAAGTCCTTTAAAGAAAAAAAGAGAAAAATAAAATTAAATCTCGTGCTCTTCATTCCTTCCTGTAGACCCCTGTTTCTGTCTGTGTCGCTTTAGCCTAAAGAGGTTTTTGTAGTATTTGTTTGATGGCAATGTATTCTCTCAACTTTTGTTTATCTGAAATTTAAGAAATTTTATCCTAGTCTTTGACGGATAATTTTAATGAATGTAAAATGTTGGTTGAAGGTTTTTTTCTTTTAGCTTTATAAAAATGTCACTTCATTTCTTTAGGCTTCCCCTGTTTCTGATGAGAGGGTAGCTGTCATTTGTGTCACTGTTCCCCTGTATGTAATGTGGATTCTATTTTCCTGGTAGCTTTTTAAGATTTTCTCTTAGCTCTCAGTTTTCAGCAGTTTGCCTCTGATGCATCAGGTGACGTTTCCCTTGTCTTCATCCTTCTCAGGGTTCACTCAGCTTCTTGGACCCCTAGACTGACGTTAAATCCTTTTGTCCTGCCCTATATCTTCCTCCTTTTGAGACTCTAGTTGGGTATGTGTTAGATTGCTTGATATTTTCCCACAGGTTTTTGAGGACATTTGTTTTTCAATGTTTTTCTACATTGTTCAGATTGGATAAACTTTTTTTGATATATCTTCAAATTTGCTTGACCCTTCATTGGCAGCCTTCAATCAGCTAAGTCTGTCCAATTTTGCATTTTCAGAGATTATACTTTTCTGTTCTAAAATGTCCATTTGTTTCCTTTTTAGAGTTTTCAATTCTCTGCTGTGGTTCTCAGTCAGTTCACTCATCATGTCAGTATCTTCCTTTGTGTTCCTGAGTATGCTATATTAGCTATTTTAAAGTCTTTGTCTGCTAAATCCATCATCTGGGTCATCTTGAGATCTGTTTCTATCGACTTATTTTTCTTGATTATGGCTTACTTTTTCCTGCTTCCTCCCAAGCTTAGTAATTTTGATTGCATGCTGGACATCATGATGACATGCAATAGGGTGTCTGAATGATCCTTTTTTCCTTAGTCAAAGAGTATACAGTGATTTTGATTATCAATGTCCATGATATTATTACACAAAGACCTAAGAATAGGGGATACAGAATAAGAATAATATGCTTAGGAAAGCCTTTTAAGAATTAGTATTTAACCTAAGACCTAAAGGATGAGAAAGAATGATCTTGTAAAGAATACAAAATAAAATCTTTGTGATAAAACAGTATAAGAGATCAATGCCCAGGGTCATCCTTTTTGGTAGCTGTCCTCTGAAATGTAATTAGCTTATATTTCACTACTTTACAGAGTGAAAAAACTTATTTAATTATTTATGGTATATTCTGTCACTAATTTGTTCTTTGAAATTCATTAAGAAGTGGTGCTGGTCGGAATCAAACATTTTATAAGTTTACTTGAAATGTTGCCAAAGTTTGAAAGGATGATTGTAACATTCTCCTTCAAAGAAGTCTGAGGTCAACATCAAGACTTTACTCTTCAGCAACGTTTTCCAAACTGTGGTTCATAAATAGCAGCCAGTAAAAATCATTTTTGTGGGCTGTGACCAGCCTATGAAAAGGAGATACAGAATAGAATAGAATAAAATAGGATACGCTAGAAAACAGTAGAAAACACTAGGTGCATTGCATGCAATAAGGGTGAATACTGTTTTGTGACACTTTTGTTTCTTTTGCGGGCTGTGTGATGTTTTGGACAGTGATTTAAAATGTATTTCTTAGGTTGATTCACAAAAGTGTGAAAAACACTACACCATGTTGTAGAACTATGAGGCCTTCCATGTCATGGAATTACCAGGAGAAAACCAAGATGATAGGGGACTAAGGTCTACCCATATTGAAGCTAGAGGTGATCTCTGGAACAGGTGTGAGGAGAGTGGAGAGAAGGATGGGCATGCGTGGTCCATTTATACGTTCCCTCATTCATCCATCTATTGATCCATCTGATAAGCCTCTGTTGAACTCTGCCATTGATCAAGCATTGTGTTAGCCTTTAAGGATACCGAATAAGAAAGTAACAGCTCCTTCCCTCAGGAACCTCACAGTTCAGATGGCAGAGAGCCAAGCAGACAGATGTTCACATGACAGTGTGAGGAATCCTACAGAGCAGCTGTAGCTGCACTTCAGAAGGGCCTAACCAATCCCGGAAGGGAGTCTTGGAAGACTTCCAGGAAGAGGTGATGCCTACACAAAGGCTTGAAGGTTGAAAAGGTGTGTCTTAGTCAGTTTGGGCTGCTCTAACAAGATATCATAGACTGGATGGCTCAAACAACAGACACTTATTTCTCACAGTCCTGGAGGCTGAGGAGTCCAAGGTCAGGGTGCCAGCAGATTTGGTGTCTGCTGAAGACTCTCTTCCTGGTTTGCAGACAGCTGCCTTCTTGTATCATCCCCACACGTCACAGACAGGGAGCTCTTGGCTCTTTCTCTTCTTATAAAGCCACTAACCTTCTCACGAGGGCTCTACCCTCATGACCTCCTCTACACCAAATTACTTCCCAAAGGCCCTGCCTCCTAATACCGTCCCGTTGGGGTTAAAGTTTCAAAATATAAATTTTGAGGGGACACAAACATGCAGTCCATAACAAAGAATTATTAGGCAAAGGAGACGGGGAAAGTGTGTTCTACAAAGAGGGAGCGGTACATGCATACCACAGAGGCGGGAGGGAGCAAGGAGTTTTGGGGGCCTTGTACGAGTTCAAGTGGAGAATGTGGAGACATCTGAGAGTGAAGAAATGGACTGAGAAACTTGACCTTTATAATCACATTGTGATTTAAAAAAATCACTGTCGACACAATAGAAAGAATTGGTGGGGCTAGCCTGGAAACAGGGAGACCAGTGAGGAGAATGCTGGAAGGACTGGTCCTGGGCTGGAGACAAGGAATGCCTTTGAGAGAAGGCGAGCAAGCATACTTTAAGGATCTCATGACTGATGAGGACCAGGGTACTTGAGAACCAGATATGTCGGATGACTGCTGGGCCTGTGTGGGAATCATTCACTAAGAACGCGGATCCAGCAGGAGTAAGAGGTTGAGGGGGAAAGAAATGATGCTCCACTGTCCTCATGTTGAACTGGGAGCTGGAGGCCAATCAGTTGAGAAGCCAAGAGGGCAGATGGATTTACGGGACTGCATTTCAGAGGCATGAATTTTGGAATTCACATCATACAGTTAGAGTTGGGAGTGTCGATGTGGCTGGCCCTGTCCAGAGTCTTGGATTCAGTCAGCTGGAGAAAATGGGGAATCTCATAAATCATCACGTAGATAAAAGTGCGATTTTTCAGGCCCTATTTGCAGTGGCTTTAGCGGCTACATTTCCAGGGAAATATATGTTCTTGTCACCCAACTCCAAGGGAAGTAAATGAGCTTGACTCACATGAGTAGGTTTAAACGCCAGCCTGAAATTTAGAAGCTACTTTGCACCTTCTTCCTTCGTCCTCGTCGTCTTCTTCATTAGAAGTGTGCCATTTTTCCTCTGTCTTTGGGTGTAGATTAAAATAAGGCTGGTTGTGAGTTAAAAAGAAGACACAGTCAGGGAAACGAAGTTCATGATCTGAGGTCAAGAAGGTCCTTTGGTGAGCCTGCTAAACAGCCCTTGCTGCCGGGACCTGGAACAGCCAGCTGAGGCGGCCTTGGATCTCCGCCCATGCCAGGCTAGCCCCGGCCCACGGGCTGGCCAAGGTTCCGGGACTACACCTATTGCATGACACCCTGATCTGTGAGCTACTCGGGGCAGAGCCCTCGTCTCCTGTATTCCCAGGACTGAGCTCTGTGCCTGGCGTGTGGTATGCCCTCCGTGGGACAAATGAATAAATGAATGAACACAAAGCAGGGCAAAAGTAACTGCACCAGACAGCATCACACAGTGATTAGGAGTCTGGGTTGAGTCCTGACCTTAGCTTCCTTTTCTATAACTTGAGGGTAGCAATGATAGTCACCTTACAGAGCTGCGGTGAGTATTAAAGGAGGTCATACATAACGAGCTTAGCGCAGCTCTTGGCATAGGTAACGGTTCAATAATTCAAGCTGCTGCTATCGTTATTGTTGTTATTATTGTTACTCATTGTCTATTCCTTGTGGGTCCCCGCAATATGCTGGTTGATCGAAAGGATGAGCTCTGCACACTTTAGCTTCTCCATTGGAAGACGGAGAATGTCACTGCTGGCTTGCCTCCCTCTCGGGTTGTTCCCGTGATTATAAAATGATAATCAAGGGATGCTGGTGTTGGATCTCACTGTCTTACTCCAGAGAGAACTGTGATTCAGAGAGGGCGAGTAACTCAGGGTGAGTGGCAGAGCCGAGTGGGATATGAATGTGAGAATATTCTGGAAGGTTAAAATTGCTAAGTAAAATACCACAGTAACTATAACACAATACTGATCCAGAACTGAAATGGCCCTGGCTTTGGAGTCACGAAGGCCTCACCGCCAGGCCTAGCTTCTCTTGTGCTGGGTGCACACGCTTAGGCTTCCTGGACCTCGTATGAGAACAGGAGTGTGAGTCAGGGTCACAAGCTTGCTGTGAGGACAAAAGAGAGGAGGGAGCTAGGTACAGCCCTCAGTATAGCCCCTCACGCCGCAGGTGTTCAGTCCACAACACGTGCTGTTTTATGACGTAGCTAACAGGTCAAACCAGGGCAAAAACGTCAGTCTGCTGCCAGCTGTTTTAAGTGTCTTCTGCATTGTGAAGGAATGCTTGCTGCCTGGAGAACCCGGGGTGCCTTCAGCACTGGGAGGTCACTGTCAGCGCTGCGGGCTGAGGAGGCAGCGATGCTGTGGGACAGCAGTGGCCATCTGTCCCAGCAGAGGGCGCCCACATGAAGTCTTCTCTGAGCTAAGAGGGGCCAGGCCAAAGCCACGGCGCAGGCAGGGCCCTCGGATCACTTGTCCTGGGCATGCCCACGCCCTCCACATCTGACCCCTCCCCACTCTGCTCCCCAGTTGTTTCGCAGTGCCCAAGAGCAGCCGCCGTCAGCCGGAGTACAGCAGTGTTTTGGCCAAGGACGAGAGTGGACTCCAGCCATTGCGCCCGGGCTCAAATCCCAGCTCTGCCACGTCTCCTCAGCGTGCGAAACTGGGTGTTACTTATAGTTTCTGGGCCTCAGTTTCCTCATCTGTAATGTGTGCTCAACAGTAGAACCTAAGTCGCAGGTTAAGGCATGTAAAACACGCGTGACATGGTAAGCCAGGTGTGAGTGCTCAGTAGTATTATTATTGCTGTGGTTTCACGTTGCTGGAGAACGGCACCCCTGGCCCTGAGATCTTTAAGGAGGCTTTGCGCCCTGATGTTCTGTGAGGACAAGGCCTGATGCCTCTTTCTCTACCTGTATGTTAAAAGGGGGCATCAGAAGGTCACAAAAGTCCTCAGTGACTGAGGCGACTGGCTGGTGAGTGATAAGCCAGGGCTGGCCCCAAGATCCGGCTTTTTTGAACTCACTCTACTTGTGACATCTCTTTGTGCAGCCCTGAGCCAGAAGGACAGCGGTCACCCCAGCGGCTGTCTCTGCAGACAGAGCCTGGGGCGAGCTGTGCCCTCTCTGGTCCTCACCCTGCAGGTCTTGAGCTGTATTTAGCGAGGACGGCAGAGGTGGCCACGCTCAGGGAGGCTGGCCCCCACTCACCAAACTTCCTAGTTTGTAAACATCAGCCCGTTTGCCGACTCTCCTACTGTGGAACAGAGCCCTCACCGGGCATCTTAAACAGGAGGCGGCTGGAGGGTTGGGATGGATGGCTGTGAATGCTTCCTGGGGCTGTGAACATCGGGGCTAAATGAGCATTTGCTGGAGGGGCTGGGCGGGTGGCGTGGTCTCCCAACAGTGCATCTCACTTCCCTGCCAAGTCCAGGGCTCCTTCTTCCTCCCGGATGTGGGAGCCCAGGCAGTGTGTCTTTCAGGTGAGAGGTGACACCATCACCGAGAGGAGGCCCTGGGCCCTTTGGCCAAGGGGTTTGGCAGTCATATCCTAGTCTGACCTAGGCTACTCTCATTCCCGCAAGAGGACATCTTGGGATGTGAATACATTGAGACCAGTGTCCTGTTTTTCCACCGCCCACATTCCCCTACAGAGAAGGATGCACTGGCGTGTCCAGCCCAGGTGTCTGCCGGGGTCTCTCTATCTGGCGGTAAATAGAACTGCCTCGCTCCCTCGACTCCATGACGTGGGGTGACTCTCCAGGACTTCTGTGATTTCCGTGGGTCTTACCCTCTCCTGGTGCCCTCTGACTTGGGCTCCTGGTTCTTATATGCCACCTCTGCAGGGCACTCCCACAGCCAGATAAGAAAAGCTTGCCCTCTCTGAGTTCCACAGAAAGAGCCACAGCCGCAGCAGCATGTGGGAGCGAAGCAGATGTCACTGCGGGCTGACACAGCGGAGGCGGGAGGGAGCGCCCGTCACGCCCTTGTGAATCACCTGAAGCTCCTCACTGGTCATGGGTCACGTCTATTCTGCAGCACCCTTGGGCTGCCCCAGCTCTTCTCTTATCATGAAGGCTCTTCCCTTTGGCACATTGCCCTGCAGAATCTGGCCTTAGACTTCTCCCTCCATCTCTTGTCTTCTCCATGCAGCCAACGGATCCTCCCTCTATCCTGCAGAGCCACCCCTGGCTTCCTCCACCCTCAGCTCATCAGGGCTGGCCCATCAGGGGTCATGATGGCTCTGTAGAATGCAGCTGGGGTTTTAAACAACCGAACCTATTTTTACCTGTTGATTATACGGAGACTGGAAGTTGAGTCGGACCTCTCTCCTAAAGGACACAGATTCTGTCCAGTCCTGGTTTGTTTCGGTCCCTCTCTCCCAGGTCCTGCCACCATCCCAGACCTCGTTGTACCAGCTGGTGCCTAGGGCCACCTCTGCCAGGCCTCTTTCCACCCTGGAAGAATTTTGCCCTCAAGGAGAGAGTCAGACGCCGGCCTGGGTACGTCCTGGGGTAGAGGCCGCCAGTAACAAGGGCCTAGGGTGCTGGGTGGGCCCCAGCATGTCTTCCACCAGACACCCCTCTTGGCTGCTCAGTCTCAGTGCTGTGCCCTTTCCCAGCTCATTCAGGAGACACACATGAGAGGGGCCTGCCCTGCTCCTCCCAGGAGCCTGTGCACCAGAGGAGGGCATCCTGGTGTGCACACAAGTACATCCATCCTCTCCTTTGCTCCCTGGTGAATCAGCCCTGCAGGCTGGCTGTCTCTGGAGCCAAGACGGCTGCCAGCTCTCATTTACTTTGCCTCTGTAGAGACCCAGACATCTCTCTCTGCATCTTCTGAGCCTAGCGGGTCCTCTTTGCAGATGTGACGAAGACAGTGACAGTTATGATGCCGACTGCTTAATATCACTGCCTCATCCTAGCATTTTATTTCATTTAATCCTCACAGCAATTTTGCAAGCAAGGCTCTAGTAGCAGCACTTTACAGGTGGGGAAACTGAGGCCCAGAGTGGTACAGGGTGTTGCCTTAGTCTCAGGGTTAATAAGTGACAGAGCCAGGCATCCAAACCAGCTTTCTCTGAGTGTGGAGCCACGCCAGCTGTTCACTCACAGACCACCGCGGCCTCCACTTGCACGTGGGCTCATTGCACGCCGAGCTCATGGGCTGGGGATCAGGACTGCTCAATGCAATGTGAGTTTTACTGACCCCTTAGGTTTCCTAGATTCAAAACAAAACTAAAACAGTACAGGGAACATTTTGCCTGTTTCTAACTTATGAAACCCAACCTGGAGGTGTTGGGGGATTTGTCTGAGAGCTTAAGGAAGGGGACCAACATTTATCCAGAGCCCAGGTTGTGCCCAGCACTTTCTGTACACCACGTCAGTCATCCTCACGTCAGGGGCACAGGGTCAGTCTTGTCCCCGTCCTGCCAATGAGCACACTGAGGTCTGGGAGGGGTGGTGAGCTCTGGGTGGAGCAGGCCTTCCAGCCAGGGCCTGTGATGCCATGACCCCCACCCGGGTACACCGTCCCCTTGCTGTGCTGCTCCAAAGAGGGAGGAGGGCAGAGCCGGTGCATCTCAGGAGCTGTGAGGGTCACCCGCTCCCGTGAGTGCCCGTGCAGGCTTCCTGTGCCGCGGAGCTCAGCAATGCAGCCAGTGTTGCTGTTAGGAAGGCACCTGCTCAGGCAATCAAGGCGTCTGCTCCAGGTCACCCAGCAGTGCTCTGTCTCCAAGCCCAGTGTCCTTTCCTCTGTCTGTTTTCCTTTGTCTCTCAGTCTCCTGGCAAACAGGCAAATGACAGAGACCCTGCCTGACATCTGTCCCTTCTCACATTGGAGCTCAGGACTGTGGTTCCATAGCCAGGTGGGCTTGTTGCCCTCACCCTGCTCTTTGCCCCTGACTCCCCCTCCTCTGGTCCAGCCATCTGGTCACAAGGTGGAGCGAGGCAGGAAACAAGGCTGGCTCTACGCCCAAAGTCCCACTACAGTGGGGAGCCACCGTCTGTGTCACGTGCTTAGCGAGCACCACTTGTTCCAATGATCTGTTGTTGCAGTAGAAGCTGCCCCAGCCTAGTGGCTTACAGCAGCATTCGTTTCATTCTGCTCATGATAGGGTGTCAGGGATTTGCACAGGCCTCGGCAGGACGATTCTTCTGTTCCACGTGCAATGGCTGGTGGGATTCACTTGGCAGCTGAAGGTTCCAAGAAGCTTTCACTTACATGCCTGGTGTCCTGGTGGGAGTGTCGGGTATGGGGTAGGGGGCTGGCTGGGATTAGCTGGGCCTTTCCTCCTCTCTGTGGAGTTTGAGGGCCTGTCCATGTGGTCCCCTATTTAGGTAGCAGGACTTCTTACTTAGCAACTCAGGGCTCCAAAAATGAGTGTTCAACGAGGTTGCAGTCTCAAATTCTGGGCCTGGAAACTGGCACCACATCACTTCTGACACATTCTATTGAGGAGAACAGGCACGGAACCCAGCCAATTCAGCGGGGGCAAACAATACTACATCTCTTGACAGAAGGAGTGTCAAAGTATTTGTGGCCATTTTATCTACAACAGCACTGAAAATATATATTAGACGCTTGGAGCCCTCCCAGGATCTCACTTCTGCTATGTGCCCCTGGCTCTTGCACCTGGTGAGAAGGTAGTTTCTTTTCTAAGAGTCAGAGGAATAAGATAATCAAACCTGCTTTCTCATGTGAACCCACAGCTGGGAAATATGTTTTCAGTTAATGGGGGATGGGGAGCATGGACGAAAAACTTAAATTTCTCATTATTTTATTAGGAAGTTGTACTTAATATTTTGGATTCCATTGGAAAAAATTAAGGATGATTTGATTTCAATCAAATCAGTGTAACAGGTGTTTAGCAATTTTGGTCCTCTGATATTTCCAGTCACTTCTTAATAATCTCTTTTGAGTCAATCAGTCCTGCATGTATTTAAAAGGCTTCTGAGATTTCTATTACTTCGATGCCATCCCACCTTCTTTTGTTACTGTCATAGGAAAACCTAACATATCATTTATTTCCATTCCAAACCATTCCATCCAATTCATCTCATTCCACCCATATTTTTCCAGTCAGCCCAGTTTGATACGTCCCATTCCATTGTTCCACATCACCCACCTCAAACTTTTAATCTCATTGATCCTATTCCACATCAATCCATTCTCTGATTCATTACAAACTATCCAACCCACCATGCTATTCACTGGATCCAGTTCATCACTTCGAATGCCCCTACTGAGCATCTGCAAGGAGGTGATCAGCACAGGAGATGCCAGAGAAGCCCACCATGTCCGGTCAAGGGAGAGCAGCCGCCTGAGGGCCCAGCCCACCTGAGCACCGGGCACTGTAGAGGCTGGAGCTAATCGTGGGGCTCAGGTTGTAAGAGTGTGTGCTCCCAGGAGACGTCAGAGCCACTGGGGTGTCTTCAGATGCACAGGACAAGAATTAGCATATCGTATTATTCCTTTGCTCACTATTTCTGCATTTTAAAAATGACTTTAGTCTTTTATTACAGAAAAATTAAAACATACCAAGAATAGAGAAAACAGTAATCTTCACGTACTCATTACACATGACAAATCTCATTTCATCCATTCTCTCCTTGAGTATTTTAATACAAACTCTATGTGTCACATTATTTCAGCCATAACTGATTCCGTATGTTTTTCTAGCCTATATGTTAAGTATGGCCACAATATCAAGAAGAATCTATCAAAATAAATGTTTATTCTTTAGTATCAGAGTGTATTCAGATTTCCCTGATTGACTCAAAAATGTCTTTTTAGCTCTGAGTAGTTTGAATCAGAATCCAAACAAGGTCTACCTGTTGCTTTTGGCTGCTTTATCTCTTCGGTCCCTTTCAATCTCCCTGCTTATTTCTCATGCTCCCCACTTTTTTTGTCTAAGAAACACGATCATTTGTCCTGTAGGATTTCCATCCTCAGGATTCGGCTCATTGCTTCATCCTGATGTTCTCTGAGAAGTTCCTCAGTCTCCCATATTTCCCGTAAACGCACAGTCAGATCTAGGGCCTTGACTGGGCTCAAGTTCGCTCTCTTTTCACCGTGGTGCTAAGGTGCTGGGAACTTCCTATTGGCACCACATCAGGGTGCACATGGTGTCCGGTTGTTCTGTCTTTCCCAATAGGTAGATCCATGTTATCAGTCTGATCTATCTTTTATAATGTTCCCGATCAATTCTTCACCTAATGATTTCACAGCCATCCATAGTCATTACCTGGATCCATTATTTCATTTTGTTGTTATTGCTGTCTAGTCAATTCCCACCCTCTTGTGGACAGCAGAGCGGAACCTTGCCTTGTCTTTTGCGCGATCCTCTCACCTTCCGTCACTGTATCAGACAATGGTCCCCTGCTATTCACAGGGTTTTCATGGCCAATTTTTCAGAAGTGCGTGGCCAGGTCCTTCTTCCTAGTTTATCTTAGTCTGGAAGCTCTGCTGAAACCTGTCCACCATGGGTGACCCTGCTGGTATTTGAAATACCGGTGGCATAGCTTTCAGCATCACAGCAGCACGCAGCCATCACAGTCTGACAACTGACAGACAGGTGGTGTGGTTCCCTGACCGGGAAATGAACCCGGGCTGTGGCGGTGAGAGTGCTGAATCTTAACCACTAGTCCCCCAAATATTTCATTAGGAATTGCAAAATGGTGCTTTTGAAATTTTCTCAAGCCCTCTGCATTGACTAACTGGAGTCCTTTAATAAAGAGAGATCTCCCTCATGAAATCAGTTATTCTAAAATGCAGTTTGTGCAGGATGGGCAGAGAAGTGCTTGATTCTTGCCCTTTATCAAGTTTTAGAAAAAAGAGTTGATTCCCTAGCAACCCCTTACAGGGACCAATGAGGTGTTTTTAAAATAAGAATATTATTATAAACTCAGATTTTAAAATCCCAGTCAATAGTAAAATTTACTAATTATTAGGAGGAGGATACAAGGACTAGCAGGCATGGACACGGTGGTGCATCCTTGGTCTCGTCCAGGGAGTGGGGCCGTCAAACGCAGCTTCACAAAAAGTCCCTTCTTCTGCGCTGGGGCCCATGTCAGAGTAACAGACGAGACCTAGTGAGGCGTGCAGTGCAAGCTCATACAAAGAAAGCCACTTAGATTTTGGGCTTCTTAGAGTTTATACTTCATTAATCACTCGGGTTGAGAGCCTATATGACTATATCTCATTCTTCAGCCAGCTGTATCCCATAAATCCATAATCCCAGGTTTATTTATAATAAACAACCCAGACAGACTAACTATCTCCTGCTAAAAACATTCTTACGTGAAGACTCCTTGTAGCTCTGCTGGAAATCCCATCAAAGCATCTACAAGGATGCTTAGACGGAGTTGGCAGGGCCTCACGTGTCCCTGAGGAAGGGAGCAGGTTGGGGAGCTGCCATCCACACTGTCCTTCCCACGCTGTCACGTGGAAGTCACATGTCAGGTTCTCGGGGTTTGAATTCAAGCTCCACCGCTTGTTAGCAGTGTGACGTTGGGCAAGTTGCATGAGCCCGAAAGCCTTCAGGACTCGACTGTGCAGTGGGGTTAAAATCTCGTTCACAAGGTTGTTGATGATTCAATGAGACAGTCTTGTGAGACCATGTGTCACAGCGCCCTCCACAGAAGCATAAACTCACAGGGACCAGCCATGAAGAGACGGAGTGTAATATGCAGCCCTATTTCCTCAGGGAAACAAACGATAATTTTGTAGTTACAACAGAAGGTTAGTTCCATCTGTTTCTTTTCACAGAACCCCATACCCTAGGATAGTGAGTGGGACATAGCAGACATTCGGTAAACGTTTCCTGCATGTATGAATGAGTAAATGAATGAATGAACGTATACATATAGCTCAGGTACCATGAGTTCATCCCGTTTTTCTGTATTCCTCCCCAGGAATACCCACCACACTGAAATTAAAGAACTACTATCATTCTCCTACATATTTTACGCTCTGCCATACATGTATGCATTTGAACTTTTTTCTTTTTTTTATTACGGTAAATGTGCATAACATAAAATTTACCATTTTAACCATTTTAAAGTGTACAATTCAGGGACATTTAGGACATTCACAATGCTGCGAACCATCACCACTGTTTAGCTCCAGAACTTCTTCATCATCCTGAAAGGACACCCCCTGCTCACTAGGCAGTTTCTCCCGGCTCCCTTCCCACCGGCCCCGGGCCGCCCTTGGGCTGCTTTCTCTCTCTGATTTGCCAGTTCTGACATTTCGGGTAAATAGAACCAGACAGTATGTGGCCTTTCACGTCAGATGTTTCTTTTTTTAAATAAACTTTTCGTTTTAAAATAGTTTCAGATTTACAGAACAGTTGTGAAGACAGTAGAGAGTTCCCATAAACACACATTGAGTTACGGATGTTTTTAAACCCAGTGATTTTATGTATTGAATGTGTTCAGTTCCTTACAGAATTTATCCCTTTTGGGCTCTAATTGCCCATCTTTGGCTATGGGAGCTCCCTCAAGCCGGGGTCTTGTCCTTTTTGATTGGCATTTTTATGAACTTAAAAAAAAACAACTTTTTTTGGGACGACACTTGGAAGGCAGCTGTTCCTCAGGAAGTGTGCCTGTGTGGTTTGGGTGGGAAGGAGAGCTGAGGGGGGGGAGGAAAAGACCATATAGTCAGAAAAAGGTAAGATGCTCGTTCAGTTTCCAGGGAAAAATGCCATTTTGTACAACAGGCTCTGGAGTTTTGATCCCAGCCAGCGAGGCTCCTGCTGGGCCGGAGGTTCTGCCCTTATTAACAGACCCAGGCTGGCCTCCTCCGCCTGGACCGTGGGGAGCCAGGCCGGCGGCCTGCTCTGCCCGTGACAACCAAGCAGGCCCACTGCCGCCTTCCCCAGAGCGCAGGAGCCTGCGGCCTTGGGGATGACAGAAGGGGCGGGGGATGACAGAAGGGGCGGAGGACGCCAGGACCCTCTGCTCTGCCAGGAGGAGCTGCGGCTGCCCCACATCCAGCATCAAGGAGGCCTGAGCTTGGCCGCCAGCGAGCGTGCCGGCTCCTGCGCGCGGGGGCGGGCGGCCAGGGGAGGACAGGGCGGACCGAGGAGGGGCTGCCCTTGGGGGGGCGGCGCTTTGCGTACAGTTGCGCCATTCCTTTCTCCTCCAACCCTCACGATAACAGCTTGTAAGTGTTCTGTGCCGCCAGAGACAGGCGCTGTGGGATAAGAGGTGGCATGGCACAGTCCTTGTCCTCAAGGATTTTGCAAAGAGGAGGTTAAGCAGCGCTCCCTGGGCACCTGGGGGTGGCTGACGAAAGGACCAGAGCAGACATCCTGCCGGAGGGCTGGGTAGTGGGTGGGAGCAGGTGCACCACTTGCGGTCCAGGTCAGGGAGGGGGACGGCATCGCTCCAACAATTAGCGTCTCTTTCCTTTCTTTTTTGCTAGTACCTTAGGACAAATTTACAAAACAAACAAAAATATCTCTATTCTTTATACCTTCTTTACTGAAAACATACATTTTACTTTCCTTGTATACAGACTTCCCAGAAATATGTGCTTTCTCATAGAAGATTCCTCCGCATCTACAAAACATGTTTCTCAGAAAACTCAGCATCTTTCAGTTTCTTTGCGATAAGAGACCAGAGGCGGACAAGTCTGTGTTCAGCAATCAATTTCTAATATTTTGTCTTATGTAGAAATGACCTAGATACTCAACAGATTTTTATCATTTAACTTAATTTAGTGGAGCTCTAAAGGTTGTTACCAAAAAGATTTTGGAAACTGTTTTTTAAGTATACAGACCATAAAACATAATTATTGCACCCAAAAACTCTTACTCGTTTTTATTTATCTAAATTATTTGTTCCCAAGATTACTCTCAAAAACTTCATGTGACATTAAAGCATTTAGCCACCCTCTTGAGTCGTTTTAAGTACATATACCATGACACTTAATTACTGTTAAAAAGTTCCTCCAAAAGCCTTTCATCTTTTTTTAGATCTATTTAGTTTATTCTTCCCCCAATAATTATATTTAGATTGCCTACAGAACCCTCATGAGACATCAGACAAAATCAGCTATTATTCTGGTATTATTCTTGCTGACAAGTTTTGTAACAGAGATAATGTTTGTAACATAGCCAGTGTTGATAACTCTGAAAACATATTTGTTCCAATCAAACCAACAAACAAATAAGCTTTCAAATGAAAGATCCTTTTATATCATGTTAATTTGAAAGACATTTGGGTTGGTTTCTATTACATTTAGAAATAACTTGTAAAAGTGTTTACTCCAAGCCAATTAAATAAAGCTCCTTAGAAGTTGTATCATCTGGACACAGACAAATAAACATAGAGACAGATAGACACAAACAGACATCTTCAACATTTTAACCAGGTCTCGGGTGCAAAACTCAATGGAATAGTTGGGTCCAAACTGTTTTTCTGGCAGATGGACCCGCTCAGATGGCCAAAAATATTTACTAAAGATTCTTTTCTTTTTGCTACAGGGATCCTTTTTCTAGCAGCTTTTGAAATCATTTTGTCTTTTAGAAGTTTCTGTATATTAATCAAAGACTGCATTCCATCATGAGAGGTTCTGAATTCTCTCTTTTAAGGGTGTCCCCTTAAGGTGACGTCATCTGAAACAGAGGTTCCCCAGAATGACCATTACAATTCCAAATTATCTCAAAAGTTTGCTCATTTTCACTTGCTTAATTTTAGATCAGGAATTTCGGGGGAATTGAAGTGTGAAAGCTCAAGCAAGAGCAGCTTTGGTTTTGTTTCGCTAGCATGTTTATTTAATTATTTTCTTTTAAAGAGGCAGTAAATTATTCCTGATTTCAAAAGCCTCAAAAGATTAAAATAGGCTCCCCATTGGTTGTTTAAATTTATAACCAGCTCTTTCCAATTGCATATGCAAATACACCAGTTTGGGTAAACTGAAACTGTCCCATTTTGGCCATTTTCTCTCTGGAGTCTAAAGAATATTGTGGCCATGGGGTGGTATAAATGAAAACTATCTTCTTAGACATGGGTTCATAGCTGAACTCAGCCCGTTTAGCCAAGAGGCAGTCCAGAGGCCTTTTCTCGGGATAGATTGAGTTCTCCTCATTCTGACACACAAGATGGACAGACATACAGATCCAGATACAGAAAAACCAGACACCAGTGAACCAGTTTCCAGATTTAGGGCAGAAAGTCCTACAAGTGTTCTCACTCTGCATGTGTGCCCAGATGGCCCCTCTGTGAATGGAAGGGACCCCAGAGGAGGGGAAGGAAGTTCACAGGAGTCCCGGAGGCGACTTACCTTATTCCAGACTGAGCCGGTCAACTTACCAGAAGCAAAAACAAACAAACAAAGAAATCTAGAGCCTGTTTCATTTCTTTAGCCACCAGGGGAACTCAGGGGACAGTCCCTGGGAGAAAGAACATCCCAGCAGCCACTGGGAGAGTCCTGAGATTTCTCCTGGACTCGACTAGCCATGGGCAGAGGCACTTCCCATATTTGTAAATATTCAGTGAGAAGATAAGTCTGTCAAAAAGAAAAGCAATGAAATGAAAATTTGTAACTGAGGAAAAAGGGGCTTGCTCTGCTTGCTCTAATCTGGTGCCAATCAATTGCAAACAAGCCTGTGGTTGAGATAGGAAAGTTTATCTGATTGGTTAGCATAATCGGAAGATGGCAGACTAGTGTCCTAAAGGACCATCATAAAATCATACAGAATCTTGAGGCAGTTGTATAGGGGAAATGGGCAGCAAAGGAGGGGCTTAGGGATGTCAACCATCCAGTGTGACGAACTTCAAGGCACCACATTTTCTCTTCTGTCATTTGTGCTGAGTACCAATGCAGAATTTTTCTTTCTGGATGTCGTCATGTTCCTGGGGAACTCAGAGAACAAAGTTATCTTATCACAGCTGGGAGATATACGTAAGCAAGAGTCATAGAACTACAGATCATGTATTTTGTAAAAGCGAGCGGTGCTTAATCATCTAGGCTAAGCACAAGCTAGAAGGTGTTCACAGAGACTAGTGAGTCAGGGTCATAGGTACAATAGTGTTTCTTCTCCCTAAGAGGGCTTCCCTCATGTTAACTTAAGATCTAGTTGTTATATGAATGTTTCATAGATTTATCAGAATCTCAAGAGTCTGCAACCTGAAAAACATAAAGAGCCATCGATGTGGAGCTTTGGACTTTACAAAGTACATTTGCTCATTATCTCATTGAAGCCACATGAGCCCTATGTGCTGTGTTGAATGGTTATTATTTTATTCCTGTTTGACAGTTAAAATAACAGTCTCAGAGAGATGTAGGACTTCCGTGGACTCTGCACTCCTGTGGGCAGCTCCCCTGCATCTTGCCCTTTTTCCTTTCCGGAGAGCTCCAGATTTCCATTGAAGACCCATGTGCTTCCAGGGAAACGGGGCCCTTCCCCTGGTCTGGGGGAGCTAACCGCCTAGGAGCGTTGATAGCACATTCCATCTCAGTGGTTGCTCTGATTGGTTCAGGCACCAACATGTGACCTAGGGGTCCATTCGGATTGGTTCCCCAATTCGTTACTGTGAGTTCTTGGACTCATATTCTGTGTCTTCCTATGGACCGTGTCATAGGCAAAGGTGAGGCCTGGGACTGCCACAGCCATTTTGCTCTGATAAGCAGAGGTACCTTGGGAATAAAGTTGACCCAGAGGAGCCAAATAATCACATATTCCTGATCAAGCTACCCAAAGTAAATCTGGACTTCTTCAAACACCTGGATCATAAGTTCTCTTTAGTGGACCAGTCTGAGTTTTCTGTTACTTGCAACCAGAAACCTTCTAGTCAATAAAGGTGCCCGACCAAGATCACACAACACATGGTTGACAGAACTGGGATGTGAACTCCATACTCTCTGGCTCCCATTAATGACCACTTGGCTCGACCTTCCACCAGTTGGTCATGACTGTTCCTGGGCTCGTTGACAGCTAAGCCTGCCATACCTCTTGGGTGAGAAGTTCCTATGAATTCACTTCTTGAGGGGCAAACAATGCTTTTAAAATCAGGTTCCTAGGTGACTTCCATCACAAATTCCAAGGGAGAAGTTATGGTTCTGGTTTCTGGGTTTTGGTTCCAGGAAATCCTGCTCTCTCACAGTCTAGATGAAGGACGTCCAGCGTTGCTGTGACGGAAGGGTTGAGTGGGGACTCTTCTGCTCACACTCCGCTCTTTCCTCCCTTCATCAAATGCATCCCGAGTGCCTCCTTGGCAGGCCCTGGGCTCGCTGTGGGCTGCTCTGGTAACTGAAGCATATACAGTCCCTGTCCTGTGGGCCTTACAATCCAGTGGAAGACTGTCCAGAGCTGGTGAGCATGGAGAGGGCCTGGTGGGCGCAGGAGTATGAGGCAGGAACTGCTTATTCAGACTGGGCAGGTGTGTCTGCAGGGAATCTGCCTGGGCAGGTTTGCACTGGGGCTCTGTGGGAGAGCCGAGGTCCACCTGCAGCTGTGGGAGAGCCCTCACACTGTGTCTGCTGGGTACCCTGGGTGCCGTAGTGGACTAACAGGGGCTATACCAAGGACAGGACATTGGTCCGAGTGATTGGACCTTGGGCAAGTGTATTAAAGGTTCGAACCCTAGTTTTCCACATAATAAACGTATATGCTTACTTCATAGTGTTCTTGTGATTACTAAGACAATGTAGGTGAATGTGTGTTCTATTAACTAGCATATAGGTGTTCCATAGATTTAAATATCATTTTCTATGTCACCCTTATAGCACTATGCCCTCCCTACAAATTCATAAAAAAAGAACAGCTTCCCAAAAAAAGCTAGACTAAATATTATTAGAAAAGAAAATAGGTATTTCCTGTGTCACCCCTCCCCAGGTCATGAAGTTTAGTCTCAAGGATCTGTTTGCATGCTGTGTGTCCTCTGGGACAGCGCTCTCACTTATTGCAGCTGATATGGAGTCAGCTAAAGGGTGGGCTAAGGAGGATGAGCTGACCTGCACTAAACTCCCTCTGTGCTTATTAGCTGCTGTGTGACCTTGGGCAAGACACTGTACCACTCTGAGCCTTAATTTCCTCTTCTGTAAAATGGAGATGACTTTTATTTACTGCAGAGAATTTAGGCATAGGCTTTGCTAGAGTTGGGTAGAGGTCAGCTTTTTCCAAAGGCAACCTCACTGGATCAGACGTATGTTTTTTTCTCTGTTTTCTTGGAGGCAAATGCATCTTTTCCCTCTAAAGAGCACTTCAGGATTGGTTGGGAGTGAAGGAACATGAGAGAAAAGGGCCAAAGGCATGGGTGGCACCAGGCCGCGGCAGAACCTCAGCCACAGCGGGGGACTTGGGGGTGGCCAGCGCGGCTTCTCAGAGTTACGAGGGCTTCACGCTTGTCCCATGACCGGCTGCCCTTCCAGGGCCTGTGGACGGCGGCCAGCTCTGCTTCTGCACAACCCTCTGCATGTGGCCTCACGGGGGAAACCGAGGCAGTTCAGCTTCCTGGACCCATATGACAGAGCGTTGTAGGATCAAATGAGCGATGGATGGGAAGGCCCTTAAAAATGCCAGGGCTCCTCTCCTCCCACACTCGAGATGTGACTGCAGGTTAGAGCCTGCGGGTCCCCTTCTCCCCGTGTCTGTCTGGAGGGTCACTCACTCTCCAGGGACGGGGAAGGGTCTTTATCAGATTAGAAACCGAAAGTTAACAGACTGGAGGCCACAGCATAAACATCATCCCACCGTGGCCGAGGGGTGTGTGGGTGGGGAAGGGTCTGATCGGTGAGGAGAGCCTGGGATGTGGGTGAGCCCATCCTTCTTGCAAGCCACGCGGGGCGGGAGCCATAGCTCATTTCCAGCAGCTTTCTGAACTGAGTGGAGGATAACGGACGACGCAGGCTCCCCATTCCAAGGCCAAAGTGTGAATTTCGCCCCCAAAGTCTTGGGAAATCCTGCAAATGCCAAAATGGACAGGGACAACAAAGTTGCCCCAAAAGAGGGGGAAGTGTCCGAGGTGGGCTGTTTTTGTCCTTTGGCAGTGGTTGTGTGGGGAGGAGCGGCTTCTTCTTTTGAGTCTTTTTATGTCCAGAAGAGGATTTATTCCCACCTCCCTTCTTCGAGTGTGGGTGACAAGGAGAAAAAAAAATAGAAACAGACACACAGTAATGGGTCTATGTGACAAAAAGAGAAGGGCAAAAGCAGAGAGCCAGGGAGAGGGAACAGAGGAGAAGAAATGTAAGAACACAGAAAAAACTTCAGAAGAAACTAGCAGAAAGAGGGGAAAGGATGTTAAAAAGATGAGCTTTCCCCATACTCATCAGGGTAACCAAGACAGAGCCAACATGTGCACAGCCAGGAGGCCCAAGGTGGATGGCCTGGGAGATCCAGGCAGAAGGAGAGAAGGGGAGGATGGGAGAGAGCAGGAGGGAGGGAGAAGCCAGCACTGGAGCCCTGTGTCCCCAGCCACTGTGGGGCAAGGGCAGGTGACGAGGGCATGGAGCACAGCTACCCCAGGCCATGGGCCAGGGGCAAAGTGAGACAGAAGAAAAGAAACACCCTCACTGGCACTGCCACTCAGAGTGGTGTTAGTCGTGGGCCCCAGAGAAATGATGGGAGGGGCCTCGGCTCTGGTCTTCCGAAATGGCTTTCTCACCTACACACACTGGGTCCTTAAGGGGCAAGGGGCACCCAGGACGTAGCCACTCCCAAGAGGCTCACCTATTACACTTGCCCTCAGCACCACTGGGGGGACAGTGAACACTTGCCGTTTGGTAGAACTGAAGCCTCCTGGCTGACAGGTCATGGACAGCCCCTGGACAGGAGAGGGGAGGCACAGGGCACCCAGATCCACCCACCTCCTTTTCCTAACATAGACCATTCCCCAGGGCTTGGAGCATCTGCATGAAAGGTTTTCAACTCTCTTATGTTTTGGGAAATGCTCTGAGTTAAAAAAACAAAACATTCCCTTGTTACACAATAAAGCGCTGGGTCTTCAATTCTGTGAAGCTTGGCTTGCCCTGTTATTGACATTTCCTTGGTCCTCTTTCCTGCAGCTGGTGCAGGATCCTGTGGCAGGCTTGCCTCCTTCTCCTGGGGCCCCCTGCCCACTGAGGGATGAGAGCGGTTGTCGGTGAAGACTGCCTTCTTTCACACGTCTGGCGATGGGCTCGGCCCCCTGCAGGCAGAAATGGCCAGGCCACACGGCCCCCCTCTTGCCCCATGAAACATTGGAATTTATTGTCAAGAGGCAACTGTCTACTAATCCTTTCCCACAGTCTTCAGAGTTCACTTTGCTCCTTCTGAAAAACAAATTTCCTCTGAAGGCAGAGGAAGCATCAATCATTTAATTGAACACTCTGAACACAAGGGTCCCACAAGAGGTTTGTAATAGGAGAGTCCAGGGATCTGGGTGTTGACAAAGTGTGTCCCTTCTTCCACCTAAACATGGGCCTGAGTCACCTCAAATTTTAATTCCTCAGATGCTGCAGATGTGTTTTCCCCTGCAACGTGTGTGTTTAGATGCAAGTGCAGAGACAGCTAAGTGCTCACCCATTTGCAGGAGACACTGTCACACTCCCTCTTCCCACTCTGAGATGTTGAGAGTGGCCATGTGATTGGGTGGTAGGTGGTGGATGTGATGTGTGGCACCCCTATCATTTGGCATCCCAGACCTTCCACAGTGCTCCTCCATGCACTTGCCCCCTTCTGCGGGTGGACTGGAAGTGGCCCTGAAGGTGCCTGTTCAGGCTGGGTTCCCTGAAAACAGACTTTGAGATGGAGATCTGCATGTGGGTGGTTTATTGCACGGTGTTCTCGAAACACACGTGTAGAGGAGAACACAACCGAACAGAAGGAGAAGTTCAACTGAGTTCAGTCCTAATAGAGGCTTCAGCCTATCCCACAGGCTGCTCTGAAGCTGGGCTAGCCCTTCAGAGATCCCCAAAGTGGGGAAAGGGGGTTGGGCCTTTGCACCCCAAGTCTCTGGATGTGGGCTTTCTCCAGGGAGGGGAAAACCTCAAGTGAAGCAGTAGTATTTCAGTAGTATCTCAAGAGGGTCTCAGCTGTGAGCCCCTCTCAAGAGAAGACAGTCCTCAGCACCTAGGCCCCAAGGGGAATCTGGGGGCATGCCTCAGCACTCACTGCGGTGACACTGGAAGCCTGCATTGACGGTGGCAGAGCTCTGTCAGTCAGGGACCCGAGTGACTGTGTCTCCTTAACTCTCTTGAGAGGTAGGGTAGAGGATGGATGCTGAGAGGAGGCACATACCCTCTGTGGATTCCGCTGAGACCTTCCCTTTGACTTTGTAAATATCCAGTGAAAAGGTAAGTCTGTCAAAAAGAAAAGAAATGCAATGAATATTCTGGGAAAGTGGGCAAGGAGGAAGCTGCTGAAAGAAAGTTAGAGGTACAAGATTAATACACAAAAATAAGTTTTGTTTTTGTACTCCAGTAATAAACAATTCACAATGAGGATTTTGAGAAATTAAGGAAGTAATTCCAGAAAGATAGTATCTAAAAGAATAAAATACTTAGGAATAGGTTTAACCAATGAGGTGAAAAACTCGTGCACTGAAAACCACAAAACATTCATGAAAGAAATTGAAGAAGACCTAAATAAATGGAAAGACATCCCATGTTCATGGATAGGAAGACTTAATATTGTTAAGATGTCAAAACTATCTAAAGCAATCTACACGCTCAATACAGCCTTCATGAAAATTCCAACAGTCTTCTATTTTTCAGAAATGGAAAACTGATCCTCAAATTTATGTGGAATTACAAGGTGTCCTGAATAGCAATAACGATCTTTTAAAAGTTTGAAAAAAAATTTCTTGACACAAAAGATACTTTGACAAAGTTAAAAATCTCACAATTCCCAATTTCAAAATTTACTACAAAACTGCAGTAATTAAAATGACGTGGCACTGACTTGAAGATAGACACATAGACTAGTGAAATAGAATTGAGAGTCTAGAAATAAACCCATACATCTACGGGCAATAAGTTTTGACAAGAGTGGCAAGTCCTTTCGATACGAAAAGAATAGTCTTTTCAACAAAAATTAACTAAAAATAGATCAACGACCTAAATTTAAGGACTAAAGCCCTTAAAAGAAAACAGAGGGGTAAATCTTTATGACCTTGTAATTGGCAAGAAATTCTTAGATATGACACCAAAAGCTTGAGTAACAAGAGAAAAAAGAGATAAATTGGCTTTGTCAAAATTAAAAGCTTTTATGCATCAAAGGATATTATCAAGAAAGAGAAATGACAAACTACAGAATAGGAGGAAATATTTGCAAATCATGTATCTGGTAAAGGTTTACTATCTAGAATTTATTAAGAACTCCTATACAACAATGACAATAAGACAAGACAACAACAAGACAAACAACTCTAGTTGTTTGGCAAAATAATTGGGAAAAATGGGTAAAGGATTTGGAAAGACATTTCTTCAGAAAAGGTATAGAAATGGTCAATAAGCACATGAAAAGCCGCTCAACATCATTACTCCTTAGGGGAACGCAAATGAAAACCGCAGTGAGGGACCACTTCACGTCCAGTAGGAGGACCATGATTTTTTTTTTTTTTGAAAGGAAAATAAGTGTTGACGAAGATGTGGAGAAACTGGAACCCTTGTACATTGCTGCTGGGAATGTAAGATGGTGCAGCCTCTATGGAAAATAGTTTGGCAGTTCCTCAAAAAGCTAAACATAGAATTACTCTATGACTCAACAATTCTACTCCTAGGTATATGCCCCAGAGTATTGAAAACAGGAACTTCTATAGATACTTGTATGCCACTGATCATTGCAGCATTACTCACCACAGCCAAGAAGTGGAAACAACCCAAGTGTCTATCAGCAGAAGAATGGATAAACGAAATGTGGTGTATCTGCACAATGGAACATTGTTCAGCCATAGGAAGGAATGAAGTTTTAATGCATGCTGTAACATAGATGAATCTTGAAAATATCTGTTAAGTGAAATAAGCCAGACACAAAAGGCCAAATATTGTATGATTCCATTTAGATGAAATATCTTGAACAGATAAATTCATAGAGAGAAAAATCAGACTAGAAGTTACCAGGGGCTGGAGGTAGGGAGAGTGGGAGTTAGTTGCTTAATGGTCACAGAATTTCTGTTTGGGGTGATGAAGAAGTTTTGGAAATACATAGTAGTGATGGTTGCAAACATTGTGAATGTGATTAATGCCACTGAACTGTACACTTAAAAATGGTTAAAATGGAAAATTTTATGTTATATATTTTACCATGATTTAAAAAATTAAAAAGTAAAAAAAATTCTTGAACACTGAAAATGTCATGAACACTGCCAGTTGCTTCCCCAGCATATACTCAATCAGCCCTTCTTCCCAATACCTGCCCAGTTTGGTTCAGACACCCAAACGTCCTGGGTCTGCCCATGTAACCAGCAGGGAGAACTGGACTGGGGTGACAGTGGTCCAGTTACTATGGCCCCAACCCCCTGCCTGTGACTGGCTTAGGTAGTCAGGTTTAAGCCAATCAGTGCACGGGATTCTTTGGGGACTGTTATTGGTCCACAGGAGTGGTCAGGTCGTCTAAATGGCCCAATCGGACTAAAGGAGAGACTATTTCTTCCATCGTGAGGGGTTTATTTTCTCTCTCCTTTTCTCTTGATGAACACTGGAGGGAGTATATTTCCTAGCTGAGTGCTTCCTAATGGAGACACACATGTGGGACGGGATGGCAATAGTCTTTGAAGAGTGAATAATCTTTTCCTCTCTAGTCAGCCACATCTCACTATGCATAGTCTAAAACAACGGGGTCGCTCATGTTTTGGATTTGTATCATATAAGTTCCACTGTGTGACCCACTCTGCCCATCAGGGGGAGGCATAAGTGAGGCTCCCGTCAGGGAGCCGCCTGAGATGGGACGGCCATTTCTCTGCTGCTGTGGAAGGCGGGCCCCTTCCTATCTGGAGCCTTGGGATTCTTTTCAACGCAGGTGAAAGCCAGAGTCCCTGCAAA
The DNA here is from genome assembly GCF_021613505.1 of Equus quagga. Taxonomy (NCBI): domain Eukaryota; kingdom Metazoa; phylum Chordata; class Mammalia; order Perissodactyla; family Equidae; genus Equus; species Equus quagga. Next base: position 65,369,455 of record NC_060270.1, read on the forward strand.
ATAAGTCACAGGCGCCTTCTGACTTTGAGGAGATCACCTGCTCACTTGTTGTGACATTGCAGAATGAAAAAAATGCAGAGGGAGAAAACAGAGGGCTACCACTCTGTTGTTCTAACAGCCCCACACCCTATGTACCACAATATCTGCCTCCGCTGAGCTCCTGCTGTGTGAAGGATTCTACAAGACTAGTTCCCCAGCAGGTCCCCTCCACGGAGACAGGCCCTCAGGGATCTGTCTGGGCATGCTTATCGGGTTATTTGTTTGTTTCCTTTTTTGTTCCATCTCCTCAGTGGAGGAAATGGCAAGGGCTCATGTCTTCACTGTCTATCCCAGAGCCTCTTACTCCATTGATGTTACCAGTGAACAATGGAGCTGCCACTCACAGCTCTCCTGACATCAATCAGCTTCCCTGAGGAAAAGATGTATTATTGAATAAATGATGCGGGGACAACTGGGTAGCCAGGTGGAAAAAGAAATAAAGCCCGAACCACAATCTCACTTTACCTCAAAATAAATTCCAGATGGGTAAGAGTTTTAAACAGAAAAAATAAAACCATGAAATTACAAGAAGAACTATGCTAATAAATCTGAATACTCCACGAGAAAATGGACACGCTTTTTTGAAATTTATAAAATGCTGTAAGTGAGGGAAGAAGAAATAGAGAATTGTCACTTTCCAATTGACACTAAATAAATAGAAAAGATGGTTACATACTCCATCCTCTGAAAAAAGACCCAAATCCAGATAATTTGTGAGTCCTACTAAACCATCAATGAAGAGACATTTCTTATCTTATTCCAGTTATTCCAGAAAGTAGAAAAGGACATCAAATTGCCAAGCTCATAGTTTAACCACAATTCCAAAACTACATAAGAAGAAAATGAGAAAATTGTAGAACCCTTTCACTTTTTAGAATAGACAGAGATCTAACCAAATCCAATTCGCATTAACAAGTGCATTCAACAGGCTCAAGGAAGGTTTATCTTAAGAGTGTAAGGATGGTCCAGCATTAAAAAAAAAGCTCTCAACGTAATTACATCAATAAAGGCAGAAAAGACCTATAAAGTTCAACACCTCATTATTTTCTAATTAAAAGAGTATTGATGAATAATATATTTACAGAAAGGTTTGCAAACCATAAGTGTACAGCTCAATTAATTTTCACAAACTGAGAGCATCCGTGCACAGTACCCATTGATGCGGGTTTGGTGAGCCGAGGAGTCAAAAGAAAGATTTCTTGGACTCTCAAGGTCTGGCAGTAGTGCTCTTTTATTTAGAGAATAGTATGGAATAGCATGGGGACAGGACCCAAGGGCAGTCAGAGCTGCCGCGTGGGGACAGGACCCATGGGCAGGAAAAGCTGCTGCTGCAAACACGGGTGGAGAGTAAGGCTAAATTTAAGGCATAGGTATGTGAGTTATCTCTTTACAAGACAAAGGAAAGAATATGTAGAAAGAAAATTGTATCAGGGCCGGTAGGGTCTGGTTATTGGGTAGTCCTATAACTTTTAGGTAAGAATCAAACTGGATTAAGTAAATGGCAGAAGCCACCGCTTAAATATTATCTTCAGCTAAAGACAAAGGAGGATGTTGGTGGGGGGTGGGGTCAATTACGTGAGGTTGCCAGACAGTAAACAACTTAAGTCCTTGCCTTCCCCATTAAGAGTTTCGAGATAAGGCCATCACGCCTTCCTCCTGGTGCAGAGAGGGGGACACCCCCCACAGATGGAGACTTCCTTCACAAATGCAAGAGTCTCTTAGCAAAGGGCAAGCAAATTCCACTCCTCAGAGCCCCCTTCTCATCTGCAGTTTTAAAAGTAACCAGCCTAAAATAATCCTCATCACCCACGACCCTAAATGTCTCCCCTGCTCCCTCCAGTCACTACCCCTCACCTCTGACAAGGGCAACCATTGTCCTGACTGCAAATCCGCAGAACAAAGATGTTATTCAATAAATGGTATTAGGTCAACTGACTGCCATGTGAAAAAACAAAGTTGGATTCATAGATAGTTTTGTCTGGTGCACTTTAAATATATGAAGTCACACCCTGCGTCCCCTTTTTGTGTCTAACTTCTTCCTCTCAACTTTGGAGTTGTCAGAATTATCTGTATTGTTGGCGCTGTGGCAGGGTACTCACTCTTATTGATATGTAGTGTTCTGTTATGTGACTATAAGGCATTTTATTTATCCATTCAGATAATTTGATGAACATGTAGGTTGTTTTCAGTTTTGGGCTATTAATAAGAATGCTGCCATGAATATTTTCATACATAATTTTTGGTAAACTTATGTATGTATTTCTTCTGTCCGTACCTAGGAGTGGAACCATGATCACAGGGAATGTGTGTTTTCAGCCTTTATAGATACTGCTGAACAGTTTTCTAACGTGAGTGTCTTAGCTGAGAAGTGGGGGTCAGGAGGAGACCCTGGGATGAGTACTTATGTAAGTGTGATTTTTTAAAGGTGTGCTTTAAAGAGAAATGGCTAAAGTAGTGGGGGAAGCAAGACAGAGGAGAGGAAGAACCCACACAAAGCTGTGATTTAAGGCCAAGCCCTGTGGAGTGGAGCTTCTTGGATCCCAGAGGAGGCCTTAGGAATGTAAAATACGCCTCAGGGGTGTCCCAAACTGACGTGAGGATGCTGGGCTCTCATGCTCCTTCACCTATTAGCCATTGGCCTCAGGGCTGCCATGGGGGGCGTTTCTGGCTTTCTGTCCTTGTGGGCAAAGCGGTCCCAGTAGCATAAGGCCCATCCTCTGAGAAAGAGTTACAGGTCTGGGCAACTGGGGGTAAAACCAGTGAAGGTGGGAGAGGGGAGCAGAGACAAGGACTGTGGTGGGGGGCGGTTCTGGGTGGAGTGCCAACCATGTCTGCTACCGTGGCTGTGCCAGTCTACACTCCCAGCAGCAGCCACATCCTGGTCAACACCTCAAGTGTCTGTCTTTTTCAATTTAGCCATTCTGGGAAGTCAACAATCATATAACAATGAAAAACATTTTAGCAAAGTAGAGCTAGAAAGAGACTTCTTTAACCTGATAGATTTTATAAACCAAAGACCAAAAGCAAACATCATACTTAATGCAAAAATTTTAGATGCATTCCCTTTAGAATCAGGAAGAAATTAAGAATGACCTCACTTGATGCCAGATTTCACATGCTATTGAAGATTCTAGAAAATGTTATCAGAGAGGAAAAGGAACTAAAGTTATAAGAATTGGAAGGAGGGGATAAAACTCTATTTATAGATGATTTTCTACATAGGAAACACAACAGAATCAACAGAAGATAATGAACTCTAATACAAATAATCATCGGGGTTGCTAGATACAAGGTCAATTTACAAAAATCAGTAGCATTTACCTTCAACATCAATAACCATCCAAAAATACAAGATAAAATAAGATAATATTCACAATAGTTATAAAGACTATAAATTACCTAAGAATTGACAGAAATTACACAAAATAGCAATAGAGAAAAATATAAAAATTAAAGGACATAAAACATCTAAATACTACTCATCTTTGGATAAATTAACTTCATAGAGGTGTTAATATTCTCTTAATCTGTGAATTCAATACAATCTCAACAAAAATTCTAGCTTGATATTCTGAGGACTTCAATGGAATTATTTTTAAATTTGTAGAGAAGAAGAAATATACATAAATAAGATGATTTTTGGAAAGAAGAGCAAGGAGGAGGATTTACCCTACTATTTAGGGAGAAGTATTGCAAGTTTACCTTAATAAAAACAGTGCGATGCTGGTGTGAAGATAGGCAAATACACCAAAGGGACAGAGTAGAGATGGCTCAGGGACAAACCCATGTGAATATGATATTTGATGAAAGATACACATAAATCAAGAAGCAGATAGTACTTACAGTACTGGCTACCTACCCTAACGCATATACAATTGGGAATCCAGCTGCATTAAAGATCTAAACATGAAAAATAAAACTATAAGGCTAATGGAAGAAATAATAGGAGAGTAAGTATGACGAACAAGGTTGTACCTCTTAAAAAAGAACAAATCGTTCACAGAAAAGGAAATACAAAGGCCTCTTAAACATTGAAAAAGACTTTCAACTTCACTCAAATTAAGAGAAGATTAAATTAAAAGTATAATGAATACAAATTTTTTCTCTTATCAAATGGGCAAAGATGCCAAATTCAATAGGGTTAAGTTGCAGACAACAGAATCCACCCAGCTGGGTTAAACAGCAATGTTTTCATACAGGGAATTAGGTGCTTATAAAGTAGTTTAGAGATCTGGAGGAGACGAATCTAGGTCAGCTTCCCAGGACACATCCTAGCCCCCAGAATCGCTCTGCCAAGATGGAGAAGGCCATGCAGAATAACAGGAAATAACTTGCTGCAGAAATGGGTGAATCAAGAAAACACTTAGAGAATTAAGAAGCTGCCACTACAGCTGCTGGTTCTAGTTCCCCATCCAAATGGAGGTCTCATGATTTACCTCTCTACCCATATGCTCCTGATGCAAACCAAAGTCTTACGTAGTATGTCTGATTAGTGGAACTTGAGTCGTGTCTGGAGGCTGAGCTCCAAGGGTGTCTGGGGGGTCGTTTTTAGTTGCCCAGCCTTGGTGGACCAGAAGGGGGCAGGAATGCAGCTGCAGGGCCAGCCAGTGGATCTGCCATTGGCTGTCTCATGCATCGCTGAGGAGGCTGCCCTTGCTAGCCTGCACGAAACCGGTGCACCCTGGGCTTGGATGTTTGTGAAGGGGCGAGGGTGTCTCTCCTGATCGCTCTGTCACAAACACAGAGCGTTACCTTTCTTTAAACAGAAATGTTGTGTTTGTGGAAATCTGACAAAATGCACTTCTTGGCAGAAACTTTACATACTTGTTCCTGAGCTTGGAGAGAAATGAGGGGTTAGAACAACAGAATTGCAGAAACAGCCAAGGCACTGCTATCTCACAGAGACACTCCTATTATCTCTGTTCCTCATGGGACAAAATAAGAAAGGTAGAGAGGCCTGGATTGAGCCAGAAGTCTTGGGTTCCAGTCCAGCTTCTGCTGTATTTCCCCAGGGCAAGGGACAACTTCTCCCTTCTGGGTCTCAAGGAGGTGGGGGCCAGGACTAGTGTTTCCCCCACAGGTTAGAGCCACACAGGCTTGTGGTGAGTGGATGCAGGAAACTGGTTTAAATGGAACATAAATACTCTGATGAGCTGAGGGAGCCCTGACTTCCTGCTCCTCCCAGCTTCTGCAGTGGGTCTGAGGAAGCTCTGCAGAGCGTGGTTGGAAGGCCGTGGGGCTGCCCACTTTCCAAGGTGACTTGCAGGCCTCAGCCCATGTCTTTCTTGCAGCTAAGATTTCGAAGGCTGATTCCGTCAGCCGCCGCAGCAGAAAACCACCACCAACCAATGCACCAAAGAGCACCCAGGTCCACGCGTTGGGCAGAGAGGGGTTTGCTCTAGACCCTCAGGTATGGAAGCCATCATTTTATTTTACTTTTCTAAACTGAACTAAATCAGGTTGTTGGAGATGTGTACCTCAGTCGTTACTGGAGCTCCCTGCTCCTGTCTGGGAACTCCTGTGAGCATCTGAGCCTTGCTGGGGCCAGCAAACCTAGCTCTCCTCAGCTGCCTCCTCAGTTCTCCCCGTTCTTTCGTTCCACCATCCAGGGCTCAGAGATGCCCAGTACGTGCCTCGTAGTTGCTGCCCAGCTCACCCCTGCCAGAAAGGCTGCACTTCTCAGGGTCTTGACTCTCTGGGAATACTGCAGCCAAATGGGGCATGGGTCTCTGCTCTTGCAGAAGCCCCCACACTCCTGGGGGAAAGCTAACTCATACCTCCCCTGCCCATCACCAACCTCCATCCCTCCCACCTCTCTCTGCCCCCACTCCAGCTTCACCACCTCGTTTAATATGTCCGGATTCCCCAAATAAGGCAGGGTAGAGGTGAACTTCAGGGTGCCTGGAAACCTGGCTTTTGGACTCTTGTATGCAAAAACCTTTCATGATGCCCCGGAGAGAGAACCCAGACCCTGGAGCATCAGGATTTGCGCAAGAGGAGGAGTGGGATGCAGTGGTGAATGGTGAGACCCAGGATTTACACTTTCATTCTTCAAGATAGCTCATGAGAGAAAACGGGACTAAAATATATGGCCACACGTGCTTTTTAAAAATATTTGCAAAATAAAGCAAGCATTAACGAATAAAATAAAAATCTCCCATAATTCGACCACCTGGAAATAACCTACTTGATAACATTTTGATGTGTTTCCTTCCAATTTTTTTCTAACCAAATTCTTCCATCAAGATCATACTTTATATGCACTTTTGAAAACTTTTCTCTATTTTAAAATATTATATGCATTTTTACAAGTTAAAATTCCTCTTTTACCATTTAACAAATGTTCATTGGGTTCCTACAGGGTTGGTGGTGGGGGTTCAGTGGAGAGCAATTGTCCCCACTGTCCTTACAGTGGCTTACACTCCCGAGCCCAGGGGGTGGCAGCTGGTCACGGGGTTGGGGGGTCACTGGCATACAGGTGGGCAGAGGAGGGTGCTCCCAGCGTCAGTGACTCCTCTGAAGTAAATGCAAAAGTGTGTAGTGTGTGTGTGTGTTTGTGTGAGCAAGTGTATTTTTTTCTGAATAGAAGACACAGCTTTCATCAAATTTTCAAAGCACCCCGCACGCAAAAGCAGGAACTGATTGATGTGGCGGTGAAGTTGTGGGGCCGAGTACAAGGGCCCAGGGAGAGAGTGAAGAGGGACACGCCAGGGACAGGTGGTGGAAGAGGAGACGGGGAAGGCAATTGAGGACAGGCTGGGGAGGCAGGAGGAACACTACGCCTCATCACACATCCAGCATGGAAAGGGTATCAAGGAAGTGAAGGCAGGGGAGAGCTTCAAGGAAGCTCAAATCAAACAAAGCACTAAAAGGGGCTCGGGTTCCACCTGTGCTGTTATTTACGAGAAGAGCATGTTTCTCCTCCAGACATCCTCTAAGCCTCGAGGCTCCTCCTAGGAACGAACATTGTTTGCCCAGAGATTGAATACTCCAGTTTCTCACTGGACAAAAGTTACAACTTCCACCCCAGAATGTGTATCAGCAGACTGTCTCATCAGAGCCTGCACTTTCACGGCAGACACCTGTCAAGGTGAGTGCATATTTTCCCATAATATTTTTATGACTTTTCCACATAGCTGTCCTTTAGCCACAGACTGCATTTTTAGTTCAGAAGCTTGTTCTGGGCAATAGGACCTAGCGTCCCTTCTGGTCCTCAGTGTCCCACGATGTAGCTCTCTGTTAGCATACAGACAATCACAGTGGCAGCCTTATTTTTCTTTTCATTTTTATGATGTTTGTAGGTCACCTTTGATCAGCCAGGGCCTAGAATCGAACTCCAGCTGTTCCGAGGGATCTGGTGCCATTCTTTGAACATGTTGATAAATGCTCAGATGTAAAATGGGCTTTGCAAAAAGATGCACAATAAATACTTAATTCAAATTGGGACTCAGTCATCAAATGTATTTACCTGAGCAGTGAAATATTTAAACATTGTGTTGTTAAGCTGCTGGTGTGCATGATGACATACATATTCACGTCTATAAAGAAAAAAAAGACTCCAAGCACTTCAAATTGATTGTTTACCTGAATCTCCAAGAGTGAAGACAGCTGAGCAGAGCCTCTGTGAGCTTCTGGAATTGTCCCTCCAGATGCATTAAAGTGATGCAGCTCATCATGTCTTTTCACAGACTCCTCCTGCTTAGGGTGACGGGAGGGCTGATGGAGAGGAAGTTTTTGCACGATAAGAAAGTCAAGTGGCTCAAATTAGTGCTGGAGCTTTGAACTGGTTCAAGATTAGCCTTAATTATTAACCTTCTTTAATATTTCAGAGTGTCTATAATAAAAGCAGCACGGTGCATTTAACTTGCAGTTATGCAGTCAGACATTGTCAGACTTGAAAAGGACTTCGATCGTCTTGGGCAACTGGTGGTTTACAGCTTTTATCTTCTCCAGGAGACCCGGGGGACACCACGGTTTCTCCTGGTAGCTGTGCTCTCGAAGACAGTGATTCTTGTGGTTGAGTGGAATGGGGATACACAGAGGGGTTGCCTAAGAGTTACAAAGTCTCCAGCCCTGTTTAGGAGGTCCTGAATTAAAAAAATTCATCAGGATAAATCCATCATTTATTTTATTAATTCCTGTTTCTCAGTACACAAACAAACAAGAGGCCAGTGATTCCCTCGTTGATACTTAATCATCAACCCCTTCCCCGAATTCCAAACGCATAGTGGATGTCTAACAGGCATCTCAAAATTATTTCGGCTGAAACAGGACTCTTGATTTATTCTCCCCACGCATTCAGTCTGCTATTGCGTAAGTGTTCACCAATGCGGGAAGGGAGATCACAGTCTGTATTAGAGGCTGGAAGCATGGTGTCCATGCCAGGTGCTGGTGAAATATTTGGTAACAGCACCACCTGTGATATCTCAAAAAATAGGTAATTACCCAAGTAATTAAACACTCTTAGTTTAAAGGGAAGCGTTCATAAAGCAGAATGTTAATAGAGTGTGTTGGCTGCTGTTGGCTGAAAAGAAAAGAGAATAGAGTCAAGAAATCTCGGGACTTGTACAGTTGGACGGGGCAATTACTTCTCAATTCCAAACAGTAAAAATTAACACGGAGAAGTCCTTGAGCAAAAAAGGCAGTCAAAACTCAGACTGGTAGCAGGGACCAAAATAAGGGTTTGCTCATCACATACGTTGTTTGAAACACCTGAGTGCACGAGACGATGACCAATAAATCCTTTTAGTTGGCAAACTAGCCCATGGAGAAGAGACTGAGTATGCAGATTCCTGAAATTAAGGAGCGAGAGCACGAGAGAGGCATTTTTCAAGAACTCCCAAAGGACAAAGGAACACAGAGTCCACTGGAACTAAGTCAGTAAGAAGCTGACTACGTTTTTAGGTTTTTGAGAGCCATCTACTGCCAAAGAAACCAAAAGTCTGGACCAAAATGGTGTGTAACTGAGACTTAAAGTGATCTTTGGATCTCGGCCCTACAGAAAGCTGGGGAACAAGCTGCATGGCCTGGGCGAAAGGACACGCTCTTCTGGCGCCCTCTCCAGCTGTGGCCTTGAGAACAGCAGCGAAGGAGGGCCCTCCCTGAAGGGCCAAGCGAGGCCCTGGAAGCACAAGCCTCGCCTCGAACAGGGTTAGGACCTAATCAAGGAACATTCCCCTTCCTGGGGGTGTTCCCCTTCCGTCTACCCAGCAGGATTTCAGAATCCAACCGGCTGTGTGGTCGTGTTTCCCATTGTGTTCCTCTCCCAGTGGGAGCAGGAGTTTCGGTGGCCCCGGCCCTGTTCCTCTACTGTGTGTGCAGTGAGGGAGGGACGACGGCTTTTATTTTGGGTTCAGGAGTTTTGGATCAGGAGCAGCGTATGTGGACTCAGTGCTCTGGCAGCCCCCGTTGTTGCCTGGTGTAGCACCCCTGCAGGAGCCCGTGCTTTGAGTCAGACTCCGGCCTGAAGCGGCTCCTGGGTTGTCTCTCCAACACTCACAGCCTGTGCTCTGTATGTGACCCTTGCATGGATGAAGGGCAGAGGGAACCAAGGAATTAGTGATTGGATCTGTTGAAGCCTGCTCCAGGGCCCTGAGAATGCGGAGACAAACCAGGGGTCCATACCCCCTTTCAGAGCTCCCAGGAAGGACTTACGCCTGAGGAGGAATGGGGGTGGATAAGCTTGGGGAGCAGAGACTGGAGGATGGGGTCTGAGAGGGGGTGTGGCTGGTGGGTGCTGGTTTGCATTGTCCAGGGGAGGCAGCCCAGGGATCCCCATAGGCAGAGGACTACTGCCTTTGGGCCAAGCATGGCTCACAAGCCCCTCGCCTTTGCTTCCCTGCAGTTCTAGATTCTTCAAAAGGCCCCAGCAATGATCCACCTAGAGAAAGGTGGCAGCCGCCCAGCCATAGGGGTGTGACAGGTGGAGGGGTGGACAGGGGCTACAGGAGGGGCAGGACCTTCAAAGATGCTCCTAGGGCAAAGTTGTGACTGCACATGGTTTATGGACCTGTGCTGCTGACTTGTGTGAAACTCATCTGTCTCATGGGATGAGTCCCTTCCGAGTGGTACCTACTGGGTGATTCCCATATCGGGTGACTCACACACCAGGTGACCCACACCATGGTGACTCATACACTCCATCAGTGATGGAGATGGTGGCCACCACTCCCAGGCTGGGGGAGCTCCTGACCCCAGCCTGGACAGTTTGGGACCATCCCACTTCATTTTCGTTCAGTCCTTGTGTTGTTAGCACAAATAAGGAGCTTTGTGAAAAGCATTGTCTGGGCCTGAAATACCTGCTTGAATTAAAACCCAGGCAAGGAAAGAAATCCAGGCTGATGGCCCTGACCCACAGGTCTCCCCAGGCAGGTACGGAGTGTTTTGGAAAGTGCTGGAGACCCTCAGGGAGAGGCCCTATGATGATTTACCATGAGTACTGGGGGCCAGATCCCGTGGGAAGCTCGTGGGATGGAGAGCCATGAGGAGGTGCTGCCCAGGCGCTGAGGCCACAGCTATCTCTCCTCCCTGGAACTCATCTTGTCTCCCCTGCCCAGGGCCCCACCTACTCTGTCCTGTGGGTTCCTGCCCCTGGGGTGTCAGAGAAGCCCCCCTCACTCAGTCTTGCAGGCTCAGCTCCGACAAGTCCCCATTCTCAGGAAACCCTGGGATCGGGCAGTACCAGGCTGAGCTCGTGACCCTGAATGCCCCTCATCCAGCTGGGTGGGGGCCTGCACAGTCCCTTAGGCCTCTGCCCCTCGTTTTCCCCATCTGTAAACTGTAAGGTTGTGGGAGGGCTGTGTGTACAGTGCTGGATGCAGAGCAGACACTCAGTAAACGCCCCGGCAAAGAGGAACGTGAGGTGTTCAGGCCCTACGCTAGGGCCTATGCACCTGAGGGGATGCGGGGCCTTGAACCCAGGTTGTCACCAGTGCCCTGGAAACCCAGGCCGAGTACATCTGTGTATGGGGAGTGTTTCAACAGCCCAGGAGCCTCTGCAGCTCTGACACTTTGCGTTCCGGGTAGCAGTCCCCAAGCCACACCCCATGGCCTCCAGCCCAGGGCCTCCAGGCTCTGATGAAAGACAGAAGGCAGAGGGTGGCAGGACCCTGAGGGAGGTGGTCTTGGCTCCTTCACCCCCATCTCCGGCCCGGCAGAGACCCCAGCCCCCGTCTCCGGGAACATTCATTGATGAGAGAACAGCATTGGTCTCAGGGCTGTAGACGTGCTCCCACATACCCCATGGCTCAGGAGGAAGTGGCTGAGAATGGGCTCCTCTAGAACTTTTCCGAGGCTCTCCCCTCCTCTTCCAGTCTGGGAAGCTTCTTGAAATAAGTTCTTTAAGTTTATAATCCACAAGAAGGAGCTCCAGGGGCTCAGCTGGGCGCTGCAGAGGTTTGCCAAGTTCTCTGGACGGGGACTGTGCTGTGAGCCAAGGGCCCACCACCTCAGGGGAAGCCGGGAACGGGGGCGGGCGGGCTCTCCACAGCCTAGAGCATGAGCGGGGAGCAAAGGGCCGAGGGAGTGGAGGAGGGGAGGCCACAGCTGAGCTTGATTCACAAGGATTTCAGAAGAATTAGCCAGGGGACTGTGAGGGAGGAAGAGGGGAGGTGGGGAAGAGCGACTGGGCAGAGGAAAGGAGGCGTGTGGGAACATGAAGCCGCTGAGCGTGGCGCATCTGTGTGTGCACGCGTGTGTGTGTGAAGGTGGGGTCTTGGGGTGGGAGGAGGAGGAATGGGCAAGGTGGGATGCTCCAGCGTTGCGCAGGCGCCAGGATTGATGGGCCGGGGCTGTGTCTGTCTTGTTTTCCGGCATGTCCCCTGTGCCCAGCATGTTCAACCATGTCTGTGGATGAATAAATGGGAGGACTGGGTGTTTTCCAGACCCTGGTGAACCACAGAAGACCCCTTTGCTGGCTGCAGTGGGGAGCGTGGAGACAGCTCCCACTCCCCCAGAAGCCGCCCTCCCTCAGCCCATGGCCCCGCTCATCCACCGGTCCTCCCACGTGCAGAGGCCCCACTTGGGGAAGGAGCCAGGGTTTTACTAAAGGCCCACCCTCTTGCCAGGCTCCAGCTGCTCCATGGGCAGGGAAAAGGTGGCAGAAGGCTGGGAGTACAGAGGAGAGCAGCGAGGGGGCAGGAGAAGTGTCTGTCCAGGCAGGATTTTTTAATTTGCAATTGACAGAAACCCACCTAAATTGTCTTAGCGACAAAGAGGAGTGCATTGGATCCTAAATCTGGAAGTCCAGGACAAGATGGCTCAGGCCGGCCCAGGTCCACAGGCTCAGAGGATGTCACCAGGAAGCTCTCTACCGTTGGCGGCCTGGCCTTGCTCTGAGCGTACGTCTCTCAGGCAGGTGGCACAGAGAGGCCCACAGCCCACTAATGGGTTCATAGCACCTGTGACCGGTCTGCCCAATTATCCAGAGATCCGCCCAGAAGGTTCTGATTGACCACATGTCAGCCCTGCCGCAGCGCAACCGCTCTGATTGGCCAGCTCAGGTCACATGTCTGCTGCACAGGCGAGAAGGCAGCTGGGCATGCACAGTGCCAGAGGCTGGCAGAGGAGGCACTGGCAGAGAGGCCAGGTGGGTCTGCGCTTTGGGACGGGAACCTCACAGCCACAGTCACGTCCCCAGAAAAGGGAACAAAGGACTTCGAGACGTTTCGATGTTTTCAAGACCTGGGAAACGTGTTTAAAGGCAAACAGCAAAGCTTGACCATGTAGAGATAGATGTCCTTCCTATTTAGCAGTTCACTCAGAGAGAAGAGAACGCATGATTTGGGGGCAGAAGAGAAAGAAACTGAGTTGAGAAACAGAAAATTCAGATTTTCTAAAAACGTCCAGAGGTGAACAGTGAGTAAAAACGCCCTGCGTGACACTGAGAAATGTCCCCAGAGCCGCGCAGTCCCAAGGCCGCCATTGAAAAGTCTCCACGCTGGAACTGCTATTTCCAGCACTTACTGTCAGGGACTGAGTTTGAGTTTGCGTTTTGCAAACCATCTCCTCCATCGTTTTGGTTTTCCACAGTGACACAGAGAGTTGCCCTCCCTCTCTGGTGTCTTATGGCGGCTAGTTTCCTTCCATCTTTTTCAAATAACGCATTTCCACTTAGCTGGTGCCGTCTTCTGGGATTAATTAGTGACTGCGCAAGGTACACGGGGTTTCCGCTGCCGGCACCTCTTGACAGACGGCCGCTGGAAAGAAATGGGAAATGATTGCAGAGATGGTAATTATGATTTTCTGGTTGTAAGAAGTTTATGAAATGCCTCCAGGGTTGAAGAGCCCACGTCAGTTCTTGGGGCCCCAGAGGCCCGTGGCTGGGCAGCAGCCATGCGTCCTCCTTCCAAACTCGGGCTGGAAATGGCTTTTCCTATTACATGGAAGGCAAGAAAAAGAAAAGAAAGTTGATTTATACGCGAGTCCTGCTCTATAATTATGGTCTAGAATTAATTGAATACCCTGTAGCTTTTGTACTGTATATGCTAATGATGACCAAAAATGGATTCTCTTCTATATTTCTTTATTAACTTATCTTCAAGTGACATATTGTGAATAACAGCCTCCTGTACTGCTGGACTAGGCAACTTTATAATTTGCAATTCAAGCTGTTTATTCTATTCAATTTGTTTAGGTAATTTATTTTTCTAGGAAGAAAAAAAAAGACCTAAATTATAGGAACCAACAGTCCCTGTTGCTGGAAAATGCTGGGGATCTGGAGTGAATAAATATTCCTGAGATGAGACGACCGCGACCTTGTGTGGGGAGCTCAGTGAGTGCACCTGCTAGTCCTCTTTTACGGACTGTACTGAATTAATTTAATTATGGGCTATCAGTGCTCTGCCCGGTGATTAGCTCTGCAGCACCTTCTCCAAGTGTGGGGTCTGATGACGGGCAGCACCGTGCGTGGGCCTGAGCTGCTGCCTTGCGAAGGTGGATGCTGACCCAAGGTGGCCTGTCCCCCTGGGGTGACAGTTTGGGAGTTCTCACCTTGTCCTCTCACTGTTCCAGCCCTCTCTTCCCCTAGAGACAGACACAGGGGTCAGGCCGAGGGAGGTCAATATAGCATCTTATTTCTTGCTATGTTATACTGTATTGTGATTTTATTACATAATCTAATTATTAATTTCAGCTCTAGGAAACCTGAAGCCCTATGAGCCCCCGGCTTTTCCCCAGGAGAGGAGGAGTGAAGGGTGAGGCTCTGGCCAACAGTCTCCTTTTGTCCCCACAGTGACCATTAAACCTTCTCCAACTCTACAGCCCCCACCTCTTTATGTTGCTCCCCTCGACTCAACTGATGTGCGACTCTTCTGCTGAGTAATTGGGGGACCTTATCAGCAGAAATTCCTGCTCCCTTAGCAAGGTCACAGATTGAGCCGCGTCCTGCTTCGGCCCCTGCCCGTCCCTTCTCCTCTCTTTCCTCTCTGCTTCCTTCCCTTCTCCCGACCTTCCTCGGGGGGGTGGGGGTGGGGGTGGGTGACCTACTGCTCAGGGCCAGACCCTGCCCCGTGTTCCCCATTCCATCGCTCCTGCCTCCTTGGGGTTTTACTCCTCTGCCCCATGCCTTCTCTGTCCTCTGTCGTCAGACCTTTCTGTGTTGGTTCCTTCACGACATCATTGAAATCCACTCAAGTCCACTCTCATTTAGAAAATTCTACTTTGACTCATCTTTCTCCAGCTGCCGCCCTCCATCTGGCCTTGACGTCACAGCCGTCGTGTTTCTCTTCTCCCATCTTCGCCCTCATCCATTGAAGTTGGCGCCTGGCCCCATCCCTCCACTGAAACCCTCTGGCAAGGGGCCCACGTGGCGTCCTGACTGTTGAACGGGCCATTCACAGTCCTCCTCTTATTGATGCCTCAGCCTTTGTCCCTCTGAGAGGGGGGATAGCATAGTGGTTAGGAGACTGGGGTCACAACCTCTCTGTGCCTCAGTTTTTCATCTGTAAAAAGAGATAATCATACCGCGCATGAAAGTGCTTAGAATACTGTCTGGCCTCTTGTAAGCGCTCAGTTAGTGCTCTTTATTATCATTACTGACCACTCCTGCCTGAACTGCATACTTGGGCGTTGTCGACTGGGCATATCTGGATTCTGATCTTAACCCTCCAACGCTGAGTTCATCCTCCTCCCCCTGTGCCTCCTGCTCCAGCGTTCTCTCACTTCGTGAATGGATCCATTGGACACAAGGCTGCCAGGGCCAGAAGCCTGGGTCTGCCTCTTGACTCTGCCTTCTCCATTAGCACCCAGAGCTGATCAGTGACAAACCCCCTTCTAGAATTTTCTTAATATTTGTCAGCTCTGTCTCCTCTTCTTCATCTTCACCGCCAGTTCCTGAGAGCACATGGCCACTGCGTCCTGCCCGCATCTTGATTTCAAATCCGTCTTCTGGAGCGGCCTTGCTGGAAACAGATGCGTGCGAGTGTCAGTGCCCCGTAAGGCTCTCAGTGGCACTGGCTCTGGAGGCCGAGCAGGCTCGCCTGACCTGCCCTCCCTGCTCCCCGCTCCTCCACCTGCAGGCCTTTGTCCCTCTGAGCCGTGTGTCCCTCAGGCCTGCTCTGGGCATAGCCACACCCAACTATTTGCAGTCACTTGCACGTATTTTGTTATCGGAAACGTGACTCAGACCCGGGGTGAAAATACGGCAGACTGGGCTGAAAACCATCCAAAGGGAGTGGAATGAGAGGCGGCCCGGGCACCGGCTCCCTCCTAAGGAGGCTGCCTGGATTCCCCCGTGCCAGCTCCACACACCCGTGGAGCCCCTGGAAGGCTCCCTTCCGCCTTCAGGGGAGGTGAGGAAGGGTGATGGCAAGCCGGTGGAAGGGGAGCAGTGGGCGCTCTTGCCTGGGCTGCGCGTCCTCTCGGGCGACTGATTGGGGCTTGTCCCCTGTGCATGGAGCGCCAGGGCTAGGGCCCCGTACTGCGGTTCCCACACCCATGTCCCCTGCCCTGCTTCCGCATCCACTGAGTGCCGGCTCCTCCCCTCAGATGTTCTCTGGGTCACCTGCCCAAGGCCCTGCTCTCACTCCCCAGGGTGGGCCTGTCTGGCCCGCGAGGAAGGCCTCCTGTCTGGGGATGTTTGTGTTGGATGGGGGTCAGCTCTGGTCCCTGTATCTCTCCAAGGAGTTCTTGTGGAGCCCCTCTCACTTGGCTTAAGGTGAAGGTAGAAAAAAATGCAGCAGCACTTCAAAACGAGTCTTTCCCTAGAGAAATCTTCCCAATCTCTGTCATCTCTCCCGCTCTGTCCGCTGGGCCCGCCTTTATGTACCCGCCTTGAGCTGAGTGGTGGCTGTTTATTTGTGGGTTGCCCCTTCCTGAACAATGGTGCACCGAAGGATGAAGCTATAGGCCTGCAGGATGGACCCGTTACGGCTGGGACAGTGTCCTCCGGGTGCTGGGAGTCCACGCTCTGTTGCTTCCTGAGCCACAGCCAGCAGCCCGCACAGGAGTGAAAGGGACTGAGTTAGGCCCTGGTTAGAGGGGGAGCACGGCCACAGCTCAGCCCGGCTCAGGCCCTGCTGCTGACGTCAAGGAATGCAGTGAATCCAGAGGAAATAGAATTCGAGCCACAAATGTGATTCAAAACTTTCTCCTAGCCACATTAAAAAAAAAAGAAGAACCAAGGTGAAATCAATTGTAATTACATATTTTGTTTAAACCAATATATCAAAAATATTATTTCGGCTTGTCATAAATATAACAGTTATTAATGAGATATTTTACACACACATATACACATATTTTGCACTAAGTTTCTAAATCCAGTGTGCATTTATCCTCACGGCACAGCTCAGTGCCCCATGTCACACTCCGGCTCCCCAGCCGCGGTTTCTAGAGGCCGAGGCCAGGCTGGCGTGGGGCTGGCTGGCCAGCTGCTGGGTTCGGCTCCTGAGAGGGTCCTCCTGCTCCACCTCCGTCTCCTGGCTCTGAGGGAGCTGGCGTGCTGCCCACGGGCTGCTGGGGGCCGTGAAGTGGGTGAGGGTGCCTGGAAACATTGAGACGACCACTAAGGTCGTTCTTTACTATATTTTTGCTATAGTTGTTGCTGTCCCCTGTGCTCCCTCCATAGGCCCTCTCTTGCCTCCAGGGGTATCTACTGGCCCAGAGAATAGAAACCACAGTCGCTCAGAGAGAACAGAGAGTCAATTGTATTTCTAAATATTAATAGCCCCATTTTTTGAGTGATTCTTCAGTGCTTGATACTTTTGAGTACTTTACTGTATTACCTCACCGTTATTATCCTCATCTTATAGATGTAGACATTGAAACACAGAGAGGTTCACCAATTTGCCTGAGGTCACACAGCAGTTACGTGGCGGAGCTGGAAATTGAAACTTGGCAATCTGGCTTATTCTCTACACCTCCTGTAAAATTATTTTTTGAAATCTCATAAAGACAATCCTCTTTCTGGCCAAAGCACTTCATTTTGAGGGAGAAAAGATTTATGCAGTTTCTGGCTTTTGGATATCTAAAAATTGAGTTTCAGAGGTAACAGCCCGAAAGATGCTAAGTGTAGACCATAAAAGCTTTGGGAGGTGTAGAGGAGGGAACATGCAGAAGGCATAAAGGGCCTCTCCCCAGCACAAAGATGAAAGTTGACAGGCTGCAAGCTCACGAGAGGAGAGTGGATAGAAACCTGGATAAGTTTGGGGCGTCCCAGAGCAGGGGATGTGCACCGGGCCACAGGCTGCCAGCGTGGGTGTGGATGGGAGTTAGCAGGGGGAGGGAGGGGTCTGGGCAGGGGGCCTGAGGCAGCCTCACTAACTTGTGCTCACCCCCCATGGCAAGGGGCAGCTGGAAGACCCCCCCCCCACCAAGGCAGAATGGGACCGGCTGATGGAGGGCTGGGATTAGGCTGGGGGACTCCAAAGAACCTGGGTTAGCGAAAGGCCGTGGGGCGCTCGGACCATCTCAGGGGCAGCCAGCAGGGTGGTCCCAGGGTGAGCGGAGGCAGATAGCCAAAGGAATGTTCCCTGGTTCCTGAGAGGCACGAGGAGAGCCCAGAGGCCCCGTCCACCAGGCCTGGATGCCACCTTGGACGTGGAAGCCCATGGGACCTGCAGTGATGAAGGTTAAGCCTTGTTTTCTGCCGTTATCAGTTGACAGAGAAAAGTTTTGGCTCTGCAGCCCCAAACATGGTGGGTCTCAGGGCCAGCGTGGCTGGGCTGGGTGCCCATCCTGTGAGACTGGGGAACACCAGGGTCCAAGGAGCTTCGCGGCATTAAGAGGTGCTGGACTGCGGCCCTATACTTGAGAGGGCCAGCTTCTGTGCTGGAGTCTCACTGGCTGCAGCAGAGAGGTCCCTGTGTGTGTGTGGGGGTCTGGTCGCCCCATCCCCACCCCTGGCTGAAGACTCCAGAGAGTGAAGGAGAGAGGGAGGGAAGATGAGAAGGAGGAGGAGGAGAATGAGAATGAATCTTTTTTTTTCTCCTTAAAGGGGCAATCACCTGGATAACACGAGCCAGGAGAGGGCAGGGATGGAAGAAAACATTTCTGAAGCTCATTCATCCTGAAATGCCTGGGTCAGACAGTTGACTCTGTGGATGCCGCCAGAATTCATCTCAGAGAGAGGCAGGCACAGAGAAATATTCCAGCTGAGCGGAGCCACCAGGCAATGTGCGCTCCACAGATCAGGCTCCAAGTTGCAGGTGCACACGTGTGCGTACATGTGTGTGCATGTATGTGCATGTGACGGCAACATGACAGCCCTGAGGTGAGGCCCACCCCCAGGCCTCCCGAGGCTCAGGCGGTCCCTTGAAGGGGGCCTGCAGGCGCCCAGCGTGCAGACACACCGCCACTGAGCCCTCGCGTTGCTAGTCTAATTCTCTCCACCTGCAGGGTGGGTGCTGTGATGCCCATTGAAGAGATGAAGAAGCCAAGGCTCAGAGAGGTACAGGAACTTGTCCAGGGTCACATTCATTTGGCAGGGCAGCCAGGGTTTAAGCCCAGGTTTTTCTGTAAAGTCTGTGTGTTTCCTGCTACCTCACGCTGTCATCCCACAGTCCAACAAGGCTCGACTCGGCTGTGTCAGTAGTTAACGTGGACGATGCTGGAACCCTGGGATGGACAGAGTCTTCTGCAGAAGTCGCTCTCCGTTTCCTCCGGCTGAGCCAGGGCCAGCGGAGCGCAGGGCCAGGCTGCCATGTCCTTGTTCTGCGCTGTGCTCTGAGGGCTGCGTGTGGCCTGGCCCACGGTATTTGCAGCCACAGAGCAGGCTGCGTTTTAAATCCACCAAGGGCAGCAGGGGGGCTGGGCGGGAGCAGCGTCCCTGGAGCTCATGGAGGCGCCAAGCGCCCCCCAGTCCTCACTGGGCTTCGGTGTGGAGCATGAAGGGCTAATTTCATGGCTGATAAAACTCTCTGTGCACGAGACTTCACAGACAAATGAGAGCACTGCTCTGCTCCTTTTCATGAGGACATTTATTTTCTCCTTTCCTTGGGAAGGCACTTCTTCCGGCCTTCCTCAGTCCTGGCCCCTGCAGCTGTGCAAAGGAGGATCAGGGCTTCTGTGATGGAAGTGCAGACACCAGGACGGAA
Organism: Equus quagga; assembly: GCF_021613505.1. NCBI lineage: Eukaryota > Metazoa > Chordata > Mammalia > Perissodactyla > Equidae > Equus > Equus quagga. The sequence goes on from NC_060270.1 coordinate 65,389,026, forward strand.
AAGTGGCTGGTTCAGGGAGGAGGGCCGGGCCATGCTCTCTGCTGGGAGCAGATGGGGCCAAGAGGGAGGCTGGTGGGAGGATCTGGGTAGCTCTGAAGGATGCTCCGTGTTATCCTGAAGGGGCGCATCTTCATCGGGTTTGAAACAATGGGACTTGGTTCAATGGAGAAATGATCTCATCAGCCTGTTTCTCCTCATGGCCTTCCCCAGCCATACCCTGCTTTGCGAGGAATTCTCCAGGATGCGCGCAATCATGGCCTGCTCCAGAAAGCCTTCCGGAGTGCTCCAGCTCACCGGCATCTCCTTTTCTCAGAACCCTATGCGAGACTGACTCTCCTAACCTCTGGCCCTATCCTAACCTCCATGGGCCAGGATCTGCTATTTCAGGAGATTCTCACTGGAGACCCCCCGTGTGCCCCATAGTGCAGACGAGGAAGCTGAGGTTCGGTCTGTTGGGTGTGATCCCAGCTGCCAACTGATGGAGCCTGATGAGGTCCACCGGCCGTCTGGTCCACGTCCAGCACCGGGGCTGGCTAGGTCACGTGACTGAACTTTTCACAGTCCTCTCTCTTACCCGAGCACTTCAGTATGTTTGATTTTTCTCCTTAATTATGCTAGAGGCTTCTTGGGAGCAGATACCATATTTTCTTTCTCTTGCACCCTCTCTCCAGTGTGAAACATAGACACACACATCCATGGAAGAGAGAGCAACACACACACACAACACAGAGACACAAAGAGCCACCCACAGATAAACACACACAAGACACACACAGAATACACATATGAACGCACATGTCCAAACCCACACTCGAGGCTATGTGTGCATGACATCTGCACACACAAATATAGTCACTGACGTCCCCTCCCCGAGCACACAGGCCTGACAAGGAAAGAAAGCTGTAAAAGGGATTTTAGCAGAAAGCAGGACCAATGACAGGACCAGCGCCCGCCTTGTGAGTCCTGGGCTCAGCAACATTTGGCCCCTCCTGCCACCTCTGGGTCTGGCATGTGTGAGTGGCCTGGCTCTGGAATCAGTCACTGGCCTGTGCATCCAGCAAGTGCCAGGAACTCTGCCAGCCTCAGTTTCCCCCTCCGTCACATGTGGTTAGCCTGCCCTGCTCATGGATCATTGTGAGGATTAGATGAGAGAACAGATGCCATAACGTCTGGTTCACAAGAAGCAGAGCTCTCATTTCTCCCTGAACGAGGAGCCTGACGGTTCAGAAAGGCCATGGGGAGGCCGGAAAGGGGACACAGAGAGTTTCACAAACTGACATTTAAAAAAAATTAAAACTGTATCATTTATATCACACTTTTTTCTTATTTTATAGGTAAGATACAGTCCGTTTTAAATATTTTAGAAAACCAGAATCATACTGAGAAGAATATTTTCAAAGTAACCCCACCCCGTCATCCACTGACTCACTCCACGAGCTCTTCTGAGAGCTGCCTGTGCTGGTCCCGTTTCAGGCCCTGGGGTCCAGCTTGAGCGAGATAGGGAAAGCACCTGCGCCGAAGGTTCTGGGGGGAGAGGGCAGGCCGCAGACGGGCCCACAGACAGAGGCTCCTGCTCCTGGGGCTCTCCTCGCTGTAACCGCAGCTGCACACAGATGTGGGGAGAGTGAGGGTTGATTCTATGTGTCAGCTGGCCGGGGCCACAGGGCCCCAGCTATCTGGTTCCAGACTACTTCTGGGTGTGTCTGTGAGGGTGCATCTCCGGGAGATGAGCATTTGAATCCGCAGGGTGAGTAAAGCAGACGTCCCGCCCGTGTGGGTGGGCCTCATCTCATCTGCTGAAGGCTTGCAGGAGCAGAAGCCTGAGCTGGAGAGAAGCCGCTCTTCTGCCCGACCGTCTTCGCTGGGGGCATTGGTCTTCCTTCGCCTTTGGACTCAGACTGGGACTGGATCTTACGCCATCGGCTCTCCTGGGTCTCAGGGCTGAGGACTGCGGACCTTGGGACCTCTCAGCCTCCATAATCATGATCATGTGAGATGATTCCTCATAACAAATCCTTTATAATAAACAAATCTATGTATAATCACATGAGCTGGTTCCTTATCATAAATTTTTTAATAATAAATCTATCCATCTCTCTATATCTATCATCTATCTGTCCATCCATCCGTCCATCCATCCGTCCGTCCATCTGTCTTCCATTGGTTCTGTTTCTCTGGAGAACCCTCACTAATACAAGCAGGAAACTGTCTTTTGAAGGAAACCACTTGGGCATCAGTTGAGGGACCGGGCAGGTGGGCAGGACCAAGGCCGTGAAGGAGGGGCCAGGAGCCCTCATGAGTGTCAGGAGCTGGGAGGTGGCAGAGCAGCGTCTCCTACGGCAGCACTCACTGGCAGTGTGCTGTGTGGCCTGGCTGCATTACACTTGCTCTGAGAGCTGAGATGGAAGTCTTTTTCCTCCGTGTGTTTACGTGGCAGAAAGGCATCTGCAGTAGCACTGAGTGAAGCTGATGCAGGATTATTTCTCTGAGGTGCAGTGAACTCACTCCTTGGGAACATGGAACCTGCTGGCTTGCACCGCTCCAGGATGGCATCATGAGTTACTGGCACTGGCGTCCTGAGAAATGAAGCTCTGAGCACTATCTGGGACCGAGTTTGGTGGGGTCAGCCCCGCTTGCTTCCTCAAGGTCGGCAGTGGGAAGTGATGTGCGGTCGGGTCTGCAGGACTTGACAGGGCTCTGGAATGTTCATGCTTCCTTAGCCCGTGCAGATGTGGTAAAACAAAGTAGTTGGGGGGGGGAAGGAGGAAGGTGGGTGCCACAGACTGGAGACCGTCCCCAGAACTGTGTGACTGCGGGCATGTCTCTTTGCCTTTGCCTACCTGGGTCACTTGGAGTGGACCGATGAAGCTGAGCCAGGCCCCACAGCACGTGTGCATCAAGCCCCACCCACTGATGTGTCCAGCTCCTGCCTCAGCACCACGCACTCAAGGTACCTTATGCTCCCAGAAAGCCTTGCACTCCCCAAGCCTCTGCCCTTCTTCCATGCTGTCCCCTCCACCTGGAGTGCCCTCCCCACTGTCCTCGCTCTTTCTCCCAGCTCCCTCGCTTCCTCCTCTTTTCCATATGGTCAAATTCCAGTATTTTTAAGGGTATATGTCCATGTCATACCCATACCGAAACAGTGTTTGGACCCCAGACTACCCTCAGTACCCCCTCTAAGTGTTGTGGTTACAGTAGCTCTGATCACATGGCCTTGCAGCTTCCCCTCTTTTTGGATTTTGTAACTAAACTGTGAGCATCTGGAGGGTGGGGGCTGTTACTCCTGTAGCTAAGAGGTGGGCAGTACATAACACTAAAGGGTGACCTGCACTTTCTGGCAGGTCAGCCTCTGCCCCCAGACCCTGTCTATGGATCAGCATCTGTGACTGAGTCACCTCTCCAGAATCAGTATGGCAGTGTGTGTGTGTGTGTGTGTGTGTGTGTAGCATTCTTTTATGAGTGCATGTGTATGAATTTGTGAGTGTGTGGGAATGTGCGATTGTCTCAACTGAGTGTGTGCTGGTGAACATGTGTGTTTGTGTGTCAACCGATGAGTTGTGCAGGTTAGTATTTCCCTTATAGTAGAATAGGTTTGGTACCTTTTCATTCATTAATTCATCCATCCACTCATCCATCCACACATCCACTCATCCACCCACCCATCCACCCACCGATCCACCCTTCCACCACTGATCCACCCACCCATCCACCACCCGTCCACCCATCCATCCACCCACCCACCCGTCCATCCATCCATCCTGTATTAGCTGACTCTCTGTTCTGTGCCTGAATTGTGCTGGGTCCTAGGAAAAGTGCTGTGCACAAGGCAGACACTGACAATGCTGTTTGCATTCTTGCTTTCTGAATGTGGCTGTCTGCAGGTGGTGAGCGACTACTGTCCTGGCGTGATTCCGTATTCCCCAACTCAGCCCTTTGCAGCCCACACTGGACTCCTGGGGCCAGGAGGAAAGGGAGTAAGCAGAGAGGACACCTGCAAGGACTTCCCACCAGCACATCATCCACCCAGGGAGCTGAACATTAGTGTCCCCTCCCTGTGGGCCTTGGGCCCCAAAAGCCATGCTCCCCCAATGTGACACACCACCTGCCTGGAGCTCTTTGTGTTCCTTCCTCCCCAGGTAAGTTTGTCTCCTAGAACCTGCTCATGCCAGCTCCAGTCGCTGCCCATCCACCTCTGTGTACCCTCTGGCACTGCACACCCCTTCCCTCTGCTTGGAGGGCCCTGACCCTCGTGGGACATGTCCAGACATGGCTGATTCTTTAGAATCAGCTTTTATGGACCATCTCTTGGGAAGCTTTGCCTCCCCCTCTGCTGCTCCCCTGAGAACATCTTCTCCCTATTTCTGCAGAGCAAGCCCGCATGGAGCATGTGCTGGGCCCACTAGCTATCGTCCTCCACCTGGGCATCCAGAGGCAGGAGCAGCCACACGCTTCTCCACGTCCACTGCTTGGATCAGAGTGGGTGCTCACACGAGTTTATCTAATTGAATTAACGCCCATCAGAGCTCACGGCTGCTGATGCTGGGACCATAGGCAGCTCTCGGCCAGTGAGTGGGTAGAGGGAGCAGAGCCTGAGCAAGCCTCAAATCACACCCTTGCTGTCCTCCTGGAGCCCCAGCACCATGGCCGGACTCGTGCCAGGAAGCCTGCCTCCAGCACGCAACAGCTGGGCAGCCACATGCAAGTTATTCAACTTCCTCCTGCTGAGTATTCTCACCCTAAAAATAGACATAGGGGCCACCCGGTGGTGTAGTGGCTAAGTTCAAGCACTGTGCTTTGGTGGCCCGGGGTTCACAGGTCTGGCTCCCAGGTGTGGATCCATGCACCACTCATCAAGCTGTGCTGTGGTAGTATCCCATATACAAAATAGAGGAAGATTGGCACAGATGTTAGCTCAAGGACAATCTTCCTCAGCAAAAAGAGGAAGATTGGCAACAGATGTTAGCTCAGGACCAATCTTCTTCACCAAAAAAAAAAGGGCATAATGAGCCTGTTCTCACAGACTGGCATGGTGCAGGGAAGTCCTGTGCACCCGAACCATGGAAGTTACTGTCGCTAAGAAAGTTGCATGCCAGGGTTCCCCGCAATTCCCCTGCATCCAGCCACCCTCCCTCTTGTCACTCGCATGCATCTTTCCCATCCCTGCCATCCACACAAATCATGGGCTCGCTCTTGGATTTCTGTGTTTCTCCTTGGGCAGAAAGGACAAAGCTGATTTAAGTGCAGGGAGCCTGTCAGTGGAACAGAGGCGAGACATGAGGATGGAAACAATTACAAATTAAAACCTGTCACTTCTGCAGCGTCCGCTGCCACCCCCCAGCATGATTAAAGTCAGCTCCCCTCTGAGAGGCCTCTGTGGATCCGGGCGTGCCCTCCAGCTCCCGTCCTCTCGGGCATCCGCTGCAGGACAGCTCTCCCCTTCTTCGTGGACTCGCCTGGCAGCATTGCTCATTCACTCATTCAACAGGTGCCTGTGGAGAGCATCTGGCAGTGTTCCAAGGCCTGGAGGCAGCATCACCACGAAGATCCGGCTAAGCTTGACTAGAGATAGTGACAGGCCCTTTGAACACCCAGGTGTTAGGTGGTACCGGCTGTTAGAAGAGGGAGGGCTGTGCAACCCGTCTGCGGAGGCCCAGGCGCAGAGGAAAGGCTGGCAGCTTGTGGAAGGCCTGGAGGCAGAGGACTCGGCGGGGGGCCGGGGGGGGGGGGGGGGGGGGGGGGGGCAGCGGGGGGGGGGGGGGGGGGGATCCCAGATCCCAGGACAGGTGTGTTGATGGATGGAGCTGGGAGAACGGAAGATTTACGGGGAGGGGTAGCACCCGTGGAAGGAAAAGAGCAGACTAGGACTGGCTGAGGGAGCCTCCAGACCACAGTGAGATCTCACCAGGTCTCCACCAGCCCACAGGACAGGGAAGGTGATCCAGAGCAAAGGGGTCTGTGGGACCTTGCCTGTCCTGGGTCCTGCCTGTCCTGGGGCCTCTTGTCCCAGGGTCCTGTCTGTCCCAGGTCCTGCCTGTCCAGGGTCCTTGTTTCCTGGGTCCTGCGTTGGGGAAATGGCCAGGCCCTCCTGCCTCTGCCTTGCTGAGTTATTGGCTGGGGGCAGCGGGAAGAAGAGAGTGGCTTTGCCTTGGAAGTTGAACTGACCTGAAGGAATTAGCGTGGGGGCTGCCAGCGAATGTCTGCTGCTGAGTCCTCTCTTGAAGGGGGTCTGAGTGGTGCATCTCTGTGTTGCCACAATAAGAAGTCAGTTTTGTTGGCCAAAAAGAGGGGAAATGGCCCTGCTCCCTTATGGCCCCTGTCCCGGGCTCTAGAAGTTTCTGCAGATGTGTCTGCCTGGTGTGGGGGGACGGCTGGACAGGAGCACAGCGGCTGGGCAGCCTTGGGCTGCCTGAGGCAGGGAGGCGGGACCTCAGGGTCTCCACCCCACTGTGGGGTTCCTGCTGTAGGAGGCGCCTGGGTTCACAGGAAGACGTCCTGGGTGCCTCCCAGATTCAGGGCCCGCCCTGGGGTGTGGGATGGTGGGCTGGGCAGGGAAGCAGGCATCTCGGGCTCCTGTGCAGGTCGTGGATGGGGGACAGGTCTGTGCAAACTGAGGCCGTTGGGGCCTCCCCGGCAGAGACACTTTGGGCTGGAATAGGTGCTACGGTGGAGTTTCTGTTAATTACGTTTAAAATAAAATGTAGGAAAAGTTTTCAGTTCTTATTTTAGACTCAGGGGGGGCGGTGGGAAAAGGGAAGGATGCCACCTGTCATTACTCCCTGGAACCAATGCCCTGGGCAGTTGAGGGAACACACGTGCTGGCCACTGAGGTGCTGAGACCCAGCCAGACGAGAAGGAGAAAACTGCCCCCCACAGGTGGTGCAGCTTCACAGAACGGGGAGGGCAGAGTCGCTCCTGTTAACCGGGCCCCACCGCAGGGCCCAGCTGTAAACTCTGGCCGCGGCATTGGAGCACCCACGTGAAGGCACGGAGGGACGGGGCAGATGGGGCGGACACCAGGGGCTTTGGAAGGAGGGAGGCTTGGGCCCTGCCTTTCCCTCTACCAGCTAGAGTGTGGCAGCAGCGTGAGCCACCAGGACGTGAGGGTGGGGACAGAAACCCAGAGTCGCACTGGCCTGGAGAACCAGGGGTGGACTTGGGGCGGCTACAGCTGTAGGAAAGTGAGCAGAGAAATCTCAGCGAGGGGAGAACCTGGGAGGGGGCCCCAAATTCTTGAATAAACTGCCCAGCTCTCTGGCTGATCCCCAGCCTGCACAAAGTGTGCGTGGCTAAAAGAGCTGAGTGAAGGTTTTGTGGCCACCCCGTACAGGAGAGCCTGCTCTGTCAGTGTGAGGCCAGCCACGTTCACTGCCTGCTAAAAAAATCGACATTGTGGGAGAAAGTGGGTGCAGAGGAGTAGAAAACTTCCCAGGGAGGAGCCACGAAGGACCCTGGGGTGCTGAGCTTGCAGAGGAGCAGGGAGGGGAGATGGCATAGTGGCCATCCACTACTGACTGTGTGCGACAGGAGCGGGCGTGCAGGGCGGTCTCGGGGGTGAAGAGGGCTCTCTGAGTTAGGTTACAAGCAGACAGTTCTCAGCTCCACATAAAGAAACATCGCTAAGAAGGCGTCCTTTCCATGGAACCATGGTTGGAAGGGGCTGCCTCCTCACCTCCACCCCCACCCCGCCCCATCACTGGAGGGATTCCAGGGGAAGCTCAGTGACATTGCAGGGGACTCTGTAGGGAGCATGGGGGCTGGAGGAAATGGAGGTGTACATACGGGGAAGGCTCTGGGATCAGGCGGCCCTGGGTTTGAGTCCCAGTCCAGCTGCAGAGACTTCATCCTTAAAAAAGCGAAGTTTGCTTTCTCGGGGCTTGGATCGCCCGGGCCTGGGACACGGGAGGTGCTCAGTGAGGGACCGGATGGAGGCGCAGCCGCAGGTGTGCAGAAGCAACGCTGCTGGCCCGACGCTGCTGCTGACTTCTGCGTGTCTCCCTCAGTTGACACCCAGGGTCCCCGCCTGAATGGCAGGAATCCATTCTCAGGGATTGTGAGGTCACAGCCCGAGTGCCTGACCCGGGAGAGGACACAGATCTCCTGTCCCAGCTAGCCTGTCTGCTGCACCCAAGACGGGGCTCCTGTGGGCTCCCCGGTGGGGGGCTGCCCCACCCATGGCACCGCCACTCCTGGTGAAATGAAGCCAAGAGGTGCAGCATGTCCTTGCCCTTCTGCGTACAAATTCAGTAAAAGCAAACTAACGGGAAAATTAAGGCAGCCAGTGGTGCTCGCTGGACAGCGGAGAGGAAACAGCTCTAACTGCACAGGCAGGGAAAAGAAAATGAGCTCTGGGGCCTCCTTGCCCCGCTTTGATGAGTGGAGACGCTGTGGGGGTCACAGGGGAGGAGCCCTTCTGGAATCAGACACTATTTTTATCCTTTGGAGCCCCTTTAATTGGGCTGCACTGAAATCTGCCAGGAGCCCTGGAATCAAGGGAGCAGGAAGTAGATTGTGGGGACTTAGGGAGGAAGGAGGTCATGCTGTTATCACTGGAGGCTGAGCGAAGCCATCCTGTGCCGCTGCTCGGTGATTATCATCAAAGCTAATTAACCCAGCTCCTTGAACCACTCTGTCCCAGGTGAGGCCCAGGCTGGAGGGGCGAGGCCAGCAGGAGGAATGGGCTGGCGTTTAATCACCTACTGCCTCCCCCAGGTCCCTCCTCAGTCCCAGGATTGAGGTGGGCAAAGCTACCAGCCCAGATGAGCCCCAGGCTGGACTCTCCTGGCTTGGAGTCCATGCCCCTGGCTCGCTCCCCCCTCCCTCCTCATCCTGGGGCCAGAGGGCTCAGGCTGTCGCCCAGGGCAGGTGGGTGGAGCTGCGGGGGGGGGGGGGGTGCTCACTCCTGTGAGCTTCTGTGCCAAGTCAGGTCACCAGCAACTGCCCTGTCCTTCATTTGTCTTACTCTGTGCCAGACACTCAGCAGCCCTGGGACCTGCCTATCAGATGCGTCCTGGCTATTACAGTGGGTGCAGGAAGGGGCTGAAGCAGCTGGACTCACAGGTCTGAGAGTGGGCCGGACCCCAAGGACAAGGAGTGAGTGCGGGGGGAGAGGTTTCTGGCAGAGGAAAGACAAGCGCAGAAAACACTGAGAAGGGGAAGGACTTGGCAGGTAAGTTCCAGGCAGATAAAATGGGGGTGAGAGTGGGCAGGATTCCATGCCATGCACAAGGCCTTGTGCACAGGATAAGCAGTCTGATTTTTTATTCTAAATGACATGTTTGGAAGTAGTCACAAACAACGCTATTAATTGACTTGGTTCCACTGATCATTTACTCACCCTGTGCACGCATTAGTTCTGACGTCCATTCTTTCAAGTGTTCACTCAATGATTATCACTCACTGTTATTCATGCATTCTGAGGTTTATTTATCCCATTCCCTTCCCTATTCACTCATTCATCAGTCCGCAAAAGGACAGCGCAGCGGCGGGACCGGGCACTAGAGGGCGCGCGCAGCACGCGCATCTCGGCGGGCGCGTCCTGGCTCCGCCGCGCTGCCGAGAAAAATACCGGGTATTCTGGCCAGGAGGGGCCCCTAGTCATCCCAGTTCTTCAACACCTCGCTGCACAAATGGCGAAACTGGAGAACGGGCGTGGCTTGTTCAGGGTCACCTACGGAGTAAAAGACTGAGCAGGAGAGGAGGAAGGAGCAGTGGGGTGCTGTGCTGGGTGGCCGCGGGGTAGGGGGGGACATCGCTGCGGGGCCGCTGGAGCAGGCGCGGCCGCATCCCCGGAGCCGGGCAGCACCGAGCCCAGTGGAACCTGTTCCAGCCGGGGAGGATCCCTCTGGGAAGGGACAGGAATGGTGGAAGCCTCCGCGGTGTCCTCCTCCACGCAGAGCCTGGAGCGGGCGGTGTGGGAGGCCGATCCGGCGTCTTGAGCGAGGGCTGGAGGACTCGCGCCGCCCGCATTCCCTGACCCTCACCTCCCACCCGTGTGGCCCCAGAGAACAGAGCACCGCGTTTCCTCTCCAATAAACAGTGCTATCCCCACATAACGGTGGAGGCGCCCGAGAAGCAGACAGGTCCAGCGAATTGCCCAAGGCTGCACCCTTCCCAGAAACCAGCCAGAACTCAGCTGCCGGCTGGGTGGAGATGCGGCGAAGGGTCAGGGCCTGGGCTGGGGCGGGTTCCTGGGAGGAATGACCGGAGCGTGACAACTGTCCTGAGTGTCCCTCTGAGCCCGCCCTTTCTGGAATTCCCGAGCCGGCAGGGCAGGGCGGGGAGCGCAAGGGGCGGCTGCCGGTGGGGTGGGCTGCGGCCCGGGGGTGGGGGCTGGCAAAGGCTCGGCCACGGCCGTGGTGGCGTCGAGCTGTGCGGGCGCTCTCGCCGGCTTCCAAGCTGGGACGTGGGTCCAGACGTGTGCCCTTTTTCCTCCTGACAGCTTCGTCAAGAGTCAAATGAAACTGCAGGTGACCGCACTCGGGAATTAAGAACAGCGCACCACTTTACGTGTCTGGCGGAAACTCGGCGCGGGGTGAGGGTGGAGCTGGGTCATGTGGCCCTGGAGTGGGGTTCTCCGTGTGCCTCGCGGGGGTGCTACTGCCTCCAGATGGGCGCTGGGCCGGGCTGCCCGGCTAACTCCCCCAATCCTGACCTTCCCTAAGCTTCATCTTCTTTGTAAGACTCTCTGCGCTCCAACCCCATGGCACCTCCCCCCTGCCCCATAGGGTCGCTTCTCCACCCGCATTCTGCCCTGCTCCTGCCGCACTGGACATTTGTAGTTTGTCCTCAAGGTCCAAGCAGGGATCATGGAAGCAAAGGGCAGAGTGAGGTGAGCTGCCCTCACCTCTGCTGCCTGTGGCACCAGGACAGGAGCGGCCAGAGCAGGGCTGACGGGCCGGAGGGGAGGCGCTCAGCTGGGTTTATCCCGCGGAAATCCCTCATGCGACCACTTCAGGGACAGGCCACGGCAGTGCCACCCCTTCGTTCTTGCAGTTCCATGTTCTGAATGGCCTCCAGCCTGTCCAGACCCCTCCATTAAGGCCCCGGCCCCTCACATTCTGCTGCATCATTCCAGGTGGGCTTCCCTGAGCACTGTAGCCGCAACCACTTCCGCCCTCCCCGCCCCCCCCGCCCCAGGTCGGAGAAACTGCCTCCGCTCCCTGCCTGAGAGGGTCCCATCACGCCGGGCTTTACAGACAGGGCCTCCTTCGTCCTCGACCACCAAGGGGCGGGAATTCTGAGCCCCTTACAAATGCAGACATAAGCTGAGCAGGTGAGCGAGGGAGATCCCATAGCACCCAGCAGGCAGAAGAGCTGCGATTGCAACCCAGGCTGGCCTGGTTTGGGAGCTCTTGGTTCTGCCGGACCCCTAGGGGCTCCCCGGGCCCAGAACTTAGCACACGATCCCGCGCGGCATTTCGCTGTTAGTTGTCTTGTTTCCAGGGATAGTTCTCAAGGATCTCATACATCTCCTGTCGCCTCTCAGAGCCCGGGCCCCACGGTACTATTTTTACCTTTGTCTCCCCTGCCCAAGAACACTCAGCGGCTCATTTTCCCCATTTGATCAACTCCTCTGTTTGGTTTCTAGGACATTAATAGTTAAGCCTTCCATTCCCAGGGAGTGCCCGCTGTTGTTGAAAGGCGGTATTTAGTTCCCACCCGAAAGCACTGCATGATCAGAAGGTAGCTTGGACTCAGACCCACGCTGCGGCAACCGGAGCTCAGCTGGTGGTTGAGAGCCGGCTGGGGCGTAGCGTGGGCGTGGCCTGGCCGCCGACCGGGCGTTCGTGCAGGCGCAGGCCACCTCTCGGTCGCTTCCAGAGCACATGGGCGCGCGCGTGGCTGCGCGCCTTCCTGGCGGACTGCGTGGGCCAGACCTGGCTTTCCTGATTCCCTCTTCTCTCTCGCAGGTGTTTAGTGACCGAATCCCACTAATTGCTTCCTGATCATCACCGCACAACCCCTCATTCCCTCCACCCTCCACCCCCCACCCCCAGCTTCCGGCTGCAAGATCCCCAAGGCCCTCTGTGCCTCTTGCTTCCTCACTGACCTCTCCCGGACACTCTGGCTACATTCAGACCCCTCTCCACACACCCGTCAAGGAGATGGTTCTCAATTTGGGGTTTTCTTTGTTGTTCCCTCATCTAAAGCCTATTGCTCCGTTTAGAAAACCCTTATTAAGTGCTTCTCCTGTGCCAGGTCTGGGGTCTAATCTAGGACCAAGACCATGCTCCTAAACCCGCAGCAGGCAGGGGTCCTCTTCCAGCCCCGGCCTCTCTGGCCAGTCCCTGCCGTGTGTTCCAGCCCCAACTGATGCCTCGCGGCTCCCAGAGCAGACTATACACATCCCACTGTACCCTTGCTCACCCTGTTCCCCCTCATGGAAATGTCCTGTCTTCCTGCCATGGGGCTGTTGATTTCCTCACCTCGGCAGACGGGGTGGGGGGCATCCTTGCCCCACTGCCCTCCTATCTACTGCAATCTCCACTTGCCCAGTCACTGCTGTTCGTTCACACCTGAGGCATGCACCTGCCTTAAGATCTGCTCTCCACTTTCTCAGTGGTGTCAGCTTTCATGCTGATGACCCCCAACCCAACAGTTATCCCTGGGCATCCTTGGCCTCCTTGACCCTAGGGACCATCTCTGGGGGTGCAGCTCAGCCACCCATGCCCCTCATCTCTCTGGACTCATGCCATTACTGAGAACCCTCCCCCCAACCCCACCCTCCAGCTCCCTGCCCAAGGATCCTCTTCTCCCACTCACTGTCCCTCAGCTGCTCTGGGCCCTTGGTCCAGTCCCTCTACGTCTTCCTGGGGCAGCAGCCCCTTCTTGCCTTCTTGCTCCTCCTGACCCAGCTTCGAGTTCTTGGTGCCTCCTTTCAGTGCTTGCTTCCCTATGCCCTGAGCTCCCTCACCTTCACAAGCAAGTCTGATAAGGCCTCGCTCCTGGGCGAACCCTCCCTTCACTCCACTTTCTCCTCACACCTGCTCCTGCACAGCCAAGCCCTGCTGGAGAGAGGCACACGGCAGCACAGGGCAATTCGTGATCACCAACCTCAGGCAGGGCCCCACACCAGGCCAGGCTGGTCTCCACCATCTACCACTGCCGGCCCTCCAGCCTCCCTTGACCCTGATCTAGAACAAAGGATGGTGGCAGAAGGTGACAGATTCATCACAGAGAAAAAGCCCTGCTGGAGAATCATTCAGTCTGAGGGCTCTGCAAGAAGACTCAATGCCTCCAGGGTGGATGATGTGAGGAAAACCAGAACTGGAGGAATCCATGAAGATGCAGAGATGGACAAGCCGTGAGAGGCAGATCCTTGCTGGGCCAGCACTCAGAGGCATGCAGAGACCAAGGGACCGGGGGCTACCATCAGAAGCTCCGGGAGGGAGTTGAAAGAGAAGAGAGCTAGGAACAAGTGTGGATGAGGTTGTTTCAGGAAAGGCTGAGCAGGGTGAAGAGCAGTAGGTCCAGCGAAGTGAGAGACAGAGGGGAAAGGCTGGAGGAATGCGAGAGCAGGGGACACAGGTGGCCAGAAAACCACGGGAGAGAAGGAGGGTCCCCAGCATTTAACCAGCCGACAGCCCCAGACGGAAAATCACATTTCCCAGCTTGCCAGCATGTAGGAGTAGCCAATAAGACACAAACAGACGTCATTAAATAGGGTTTCTGAGAAAACCTTTTGCCTCTCCCCTCTTCCTCCTTGCTGCCACTTGGAACTTGGATATGCTGTCTGGAGCTCACACAGCCATCTTGGACCACTTAGCTTGAGCGGAGCAAAACCATATGCCAAGGAGAGCAGAGCAGAGAGGTAGAAGGAAGCTGTGTCCCCAGTGACCATGGAGCGACCACGCAGCTTGAACAGCCCTCCTGTGGGACTTCATCTTTGTGAGAGGGAGCTAGTCCTCTGTCCTGTTGAAGCCGCTGTAGTTGGGCAATCTGACCAGCAGCTGAGGGCATGGTTCAGGACAGTGAGAGGGTCCCAGGCCTGTGGCTATGTAGGACGTGGCCATTAGGAGGTATGTAGGGTTAGGAGGGTGGTGGGGTGAGGGGCAGACTGCAGTGGTCTGAGGGGTGAACAGGAGATGAGGATGGGGGCAGAAGGCCCACCAGGGTTGACCAGTTTTTTGTGTAGCATGACTGAGCAGTGCAGGAGGGAGAAGAGGCCTGTGGGAGGGAGGGTGCGAGCCTCCTTTTGCCCACCTGGAGCACGGTGCTCGCTGGGGGCCAACGCCTGGGCACAAGCAGGGGGCTTCTCCATGCAGGTTTGGAAAGCAGGCTGGCAGCAGGGCCAGGAGACGGCCCTTCTTGCCAAGTGCTGCTGGGGCAACTGCTGGAGGAGCCAGTTCTGTTTCATCTTGTTCCTTCCCCCAGACCCAGAGGTGGCGTGGGGCATCTGAGTGACTCGCCCCTTGTCACTTGACTGAGCTGTATCTCAGGCTCCTAATGTATGAATGGGGAGCATCCCTTCCCACCACAGGGGGATGCTGTGAGGGTCGTTCAGCATAGTGCCCAGGAAACATCCATCTCCGTGTCCAGTGCCTTCTCCAGCACTGACCTGACCCCGAGAGAGTGTGTTTCAGGGGAGAGGCTGCGTGAAGGATGGGGACACCGCTGAAGGGCACGGACTTTTGGGGACAGGCTCGCCCGCCTCCTGGTCCCTGCTCTTCCCCTTACTCTCCTGGGCAACTTGGGCAATTCCTTTATTCTCTGACCTCAGTTCTCCATCTGTAAAACAGGGTAATGTCTCAAAATATCTGTGTGGGGATTAACTGAAACAGTGCAGGTCGTGCAACTACCTGAGGGTCCTACCTGGGAGCTTCGACCCACTGAGTGTGGGTAGGGAGGCCTGCCACGGGGCTGTCCAGCCACGAGCCCCCACCTCCCAGGAGACACCCCTCCCCCGACAGACACCTGCTCGAGTCGGGCCATGCAATGGCTGTGGAGGAATTTTTCAAAGGAAATGTCTGTTTAATTCATTTTCTGGAAATATGTGAGTTCTCAACACAGAATAAGAATTGTTCCAGAAATAATCATGCTTTTCAAATTTCAACTCCCTGGGGCTGAGCCAGATTCACCTTGCCTGGGACAGGCTGGGGGGCATGAAGGGGCCGGAATGAGACATTCAGAGGGTCACTGTGGCCATGTCCCATGTCCCCAGGTGCCATGCTCTGGGGGGTGGGGTGGCTGGGGCGGAGGCTTAGGAAGAAACTGGCCCTTTACGTCCTCCTCCTTGAAAACAAAACAAAAGGGCCACGTAAGAGAGTAGGGGAAGCAGGGAGCCCTTCATTCTCAGCTGCGACTCCGAGGGGTACCAGCTGGTTCTCTGTTTGACCCTTGATGATCCCGAGAGGAGGATACAGTCAGATGGGGGCTGAGGCTTCGGCAAGCGCAGCTCCTGAAGGAGACAGAGCAGATCACCAGCTGGACCAGATCTGAGCCCATGTCTGAGTCCAAGTTGGTGTGCCTTGCCCCTGAATGCTACTGTGCTGCTGTCCCAGAGAAGAGGTGCTGGGCCTCCGGGAGCAGCCTCCTCCTGCACCTCCAGGTCTGCTTGCCCTGGGGAGGGGGCTTCACTCCAGGCAGGAGCCCCCATGACTGCAGGACTGCGGCCACCTCCTTTTAGAAGAGAAAGGCACTAGTTATTGAGGTCCGATAGAGAGATGGGGAGAGAGTAATACAGGAGTAACAACCGCTGTGAAGGGAACTGTCTTCATTTAATTTTCCACAGAGCAGCCGTCCGCAGTGTAGAGATGGTGCCAGGAAGGGTGGGCGATCACTGGAAACCAGTGTCGCAGGACAGCTGTGGAATTTCCAGGCCTGCTGCCTCTTAATATTAGATGTCGAACATGTTGGCCAGTGGACTCAAATGTGATTTCAGTCTGCTGGCTCCAGCTGGCTCCATCTTTGTGGAAGATCCTGCTTCCAGGGGCTGCTTATCTCACGGAGCCCAGGGCTCCTCACCGAATCCATGCTGACTTGCTGTCTCTTCTTCGGGGACAGGGACAGGATCCCTGAGGCCTAGCACAGTGCTGGACACTCGGCGCCTGGACTCTCTCCAAAAGCTGTTGCATTAGAGGACTCGGAGCTGCCGGGAGCTGAGTTCTGCAGAGTCGGGTGGTCCACGTCAGCAGGGACAGTGAAACCCTGCACATCCTGCAGCGAGCGAGGAGCAATGCGGGAGGCAGCGCGAGGAGATTCTCCAGAAAACCGAGCTTTCTCCCTCTAAGCACAGACACGCACCTGGGTGGGCTCAGTTAGGTCAGAATAGAGTGCAGTGCTTCAAAGCCCAGCGTGGCCTCAGAGTAATCAGTCCCCCAGGTCTGCCACTGCGGGTGCCCCGTTACCACCCTCCGCCGCCGCGGCCCCTCTCTGCTGCAGCCTCCGGCTCGCAGGCTCCTGTGCACACGCGGTGCTGGCCGTGGCGCCTGGTGCAGAAGGAGCGCTCGCCAAGCCGCAGCTGGTTTTATTATTGCTCCTTCTTACCCAGCAGTAAACGAAGGCTGCCAGAGGAAAGCAGGTGCGCAAAACCCCTTCCTGTTTAAAAGAGAGACGTCATGGAAACCATTGAGAGCTTGCGATGGTTTTTAGCTGTGTTTCTACGATTTATTCAGTATTGATTGACTCCCTGCCGGGACAGACGAGTGCGTCAGCGTTATCTACATTTTCCCCTATATCGCCTCTTCACACCCGCCCACTCTCATTCGTTTTTATTTTATCTGAACATAAAACATCCTCATTCTATAAGCAGAATTCCTGTAGTTGTTTAATATTAGTAATAGATGTCAGTAGATTCATTGCTTACTACCAGTTTTTTAATCGTTTCTCCGTCTCTGGATTCTTTCATTTCTCTCTTAATTGTCTAGACTTTTTGTAAAATGGTTTTTTAAGGGAAGACATATGGATTTGGTAATCTCTGAGTCTCTTCGTGTTTGAATATGTTCACCTGTTGCCTAGTGACCTGGAGGGACATCTCGGCTTCTGCACTCCCGCCTGGCCTGGGGGTTCTCCTTTTTTCCCTGAGGACCTGCAGACGGTGCTCTGCTGTCTTTGGACATTGCTGTTGCTATGGAGAAATTTGAAGCCAGATTGATATTTTTTACCTTTCTTGGTTACTTATTGTCTGTCAGGATGCCTGAAGAATTCTTTCTTTATCCTTTAATTGTAATAAACTAGGAAATAAGATATTTCAGCATTATGTGCTTTATTTATATTTCCTTGATTAAAATGTGCTTTTTTAATCTAGAGATTCTTTTTAATTTCAGAGACTTTCTTTGAGTTATTATCTGCTCCACGTCTGGGGACATGTTCTGATCGTTTGTGTCTGTTTCCCTTGTGATGACTTCTGTTATCTTTCCCTTTTTTATCTGTGTTCATCGTCCAGCCGCTTAACCTCACTGAGCCTGTTTCCTCGTTAGAAAGTCGGGATAACGTGCTCACCATCAGGGCGTTTCCGGGATTAAAAGGCTTAGTCTAAGGAAAGCTCTTGAAACCGTGCTCCGGCCAGAGCAAGCCATATGCAGGCGGTAGTGTTTGATGATCCTATGGATTTTTATTGTTATTATTATCAGTAATAGTGAAGTGGTTAATTGCAAGGATTCAGGGGACAGACTGCCACATATTAGCTGTGTGACCTTGGACAAGACGCTAAACCTCTTTGTGCCTTATTTTCCTCCTTTGTAAAATGGAGACAACTCTCCCTACCTCATAAGATTATTCCGAGGATTAATAGTGAATTTAGTAAAGTGATTAGAATGGTGCTGGCTCATATAATGGTGCTGTGTGTTGTTAAATAATTATCTTCTTGAGCTTTTCCTGCCAGTGAGCAATTATATGTGGTGGTTTTTATTCTGTTTCTTGCTGTTTCTGATATATTATCAGTCCTGTAATGATGCGGTTTTGTTGTGAACTTGCTTCCCTGTATCACGGTCTCTGTTTTGCTGTCATTCTGTCTTATCATTTGTCTGAGTTTCTTGTTACATGCTCTAGGCCCTTTCAGGTCTTCTTCAGTTAAAGGCAGTTGTGGGCCATTTACTGTCACTCCTCGAGTCTGTTCTCCTCTGGATCGGGTTCCGCGTTCCTGCAAACTGCGGCCCGTCCTCAGTGTTATTACCTGTGCGCAGGTAGGACTGTGCGTGTCTGCTGTTTGCTCACATAGCTGGCCCCATTCCTCCGGGCTCCTGCTCAGGCAGTGGTGTCCAGAGCTGCTGCTCTCTCTGCTCCACGCTATGCTCACTTTCCCCCGTTATCTGGGGCCATTTGCTTCCTCCTCAGAGCTTCTGTGGGTTCAGTGTTTTATTGCATTTCTGTAGCCCTAGGACGTGATGGAGAGATGGGCCGGAGCGCAGTCTCCCTAGGAAGATCTGGGCCAGTGCTCGCCCACATTGCTGAGCTGTCAATACTGGAGTGAATTTCTCATTGCTGTGAAGGTGACTTCAGCTCTGCCCTCCTCATTTCCCACAGGAAGCGTCCGTTCCCAGGCTCACCCCTTTCTCCCTGGTAGCCGGCACCCACTTCTACTTTTCCTCAGCAGGAAAGGTAAGACCCCCCTGAACCCCCTAGTTTGCCTCAGCCCAGGTTCGAGGGGCTCGTGTGAAGACTCAGGATCTGCAGCCTCACTGGGGAGTTCTCGGCAGGGGTTGGGGGGGGGGGGGGGGGGGGGGGGGGGGGGGGGGGGCGGGACTCTGTCACTGGTTTGGGGCGCGCAGTGCACTAGGGGACGCCCACGCCTCCTTTGGTTGCTGTCTGAGAACCTTTTTGAGGGGAGCAGGGCATTTACCTGATGCCGTCGCTGGCTTTTGCTTATGTCGTGGGTACTGGGCAGGGCGGTTCTGTGAGGCGTTTCTATCAGCCCAGTCCACTGGAGACCCCTGAGTGTCTTTTGATTAACCTTCTCCCTTTTTGTCACTGCCTCCTGGGCAGTCTTTGAAAGACCACTGCATTATCGGCTGTACGGAGCGAGCCAGGAAAGCGCCTCTGTGCTTGAGTAAGGGCTTTAAGTTGTGGCTAATATATGCTCTTCCCTCCTTCTCTCCTGACCGAACAAAGCAAGTCAGCCACCCTGAAACGGGGCCGGTTCCGCAGCACCCCCATGACTCCAGAGAAGGGTGAATTCTTTTCACTGTCTACAGTTTTGAGGACAGTGAGGGTCAGCTTGGCTAATTTTAATTATATTCCGTTAGCAAGTCTTAAAGCCCATGAATCTAAATGCCAATAAATTAAAACGTCAAGCCCAAGGCTCCCAGCCCCAGCACTAAATCAGCTGTGCAGGGAGCGCCACGGAGAGTGGGCAGAACCCCCAGAAGTGCAAGCATTTCAACTTCACTGGATTCATCTGTCCTGAAAGGGGCCCTCAAGTCCCAGTGCCCACACGGGTGACCATGAGCACTGCGAATTTGCTGAGTATGAACTCAGCCCACTAGCCCCCTGGCTTCTGTGCAGCTGTCCACCCTCTGAGGCCTCCAAGATGGGTGCCACGTCGTCTGGGTACCAGAGCCTGGTACGGCTGCAGGGAGACCTGGTTCTTTTAGGGTGGGTAGGAATGTTACAGTCAGGCTCAATTATGGTGCCTCTGGCTCTGCCACTGACATCAGGAGGGACTTAAAAGCCTTTCCTTTGACCCTCAGGCTGGGGGGCTTGGATGTGGGCAGGGCTGGGATGGGGGTGAGGCGGTAGGTCTCGTGTATTCCACTTTCGTTTCATTTGATGATGGAGTCCTGTTGTGCACACCCAACTTTATGGCTTCGTGGGTCAGACAACACCCAGTTCATGACATGTAGCTAGGGTTGCATGGTAGCTTGGTGGCCCATGGTAAGCATTCAGTCTCCACTAAGACCCAGTAGCAAGCCATAAGCCATTTCTCAAAAGATGTTTAGTTATCCACAGAGGGTGGGAGGATTTGCTCCAAAATCTTAAGGGTGTGTGCTGTGATTCACTCATAGGGGTCTGCCAAAGGCTCCGAACAGCATCTCTGGGTCCAGTCTGCAAAATGTCATCAATCTAAGGATCAGCATCATGTCCTATGGAAGAGAAAGCTGGTCCAGATCCCTGTGGACTAAATCATAGCAAAGGGCTAGAGAGTTGATAGAACCCTGAGGTAGGACGGGGAAGGTGCATTGGCCTTGCCAGCTGAAAGCAAACTGCTGTGGTGGTCTTTATTAATAAGAGTGGAGGAAAAAAGCAGTTTCCAATACCAGGCATATCAGGCATTGGGGGATGTGTTAATCTGCTCAAGCAGTGCAACCATGTCCCAGTGGCAGCTTCAGTTGGAGTCACTGCTTGGTCAAGCTTGTGATAACCCACTGTCATTCTCTAAGACCCACCCACCTTCTGCACAGGCCAAAGAGGAGAGCTGATTGGGGACGTGGTGGGAATCACCACCCTGCACCCTTCCAGTCCTTGGTGGGGCTCCATCTCTGCAGTCCCAGTGGGAATGCAGCATTGCCTTCGGTTTACTATTTTCCTAGGTAGAAGCAGTTCTAGTGGCTTCCACTTGGTCTTTCCCACCATTAATAGCCTTCACTCCACAGTCATGAAACCAATGTAGAGATTCTCCCAGTTCCCAAATATGTCTACCCCAATTATGCATTCTGGAACTGAGGAATTAACCGCAGGATGGGTTCAGGGACTAATTGGGTACACTATAAGATGGGCCTGAGCTAAAACCCCATGGACCACCTGACCCCATAAGTGCTACTCTGACTGGTAAGCACAGGGTCTCCCAGCGTTAGTATTAGAGCAGAGCCAGTGTCCACTAATCCTCCAAAAGTCTGCTTGTTTCACTGTCCCCAGTTCACAGCCACTCTGGCAAATGGTCATAGGTTCCTTAGGGAAATGCTGGGAGAAAGAGTAACAGTGTGAACTCTGGCAGGATAGTGGAGTCTTCTCCCAGGGCCTGGCCACCCTGTCATGCAAAGGGCTCTGGGTCTGTAACTTGGCTTGTCTGGGCATTGGTTCATCGGGGGGACTTTCTGCTTTGGTCATTCAAGTCAGACTCTGTCCACTGCACCTAGCGTTCTCGTGCTTATGAGGGTCAAGTCAGAATTTGGTTGGCTGCAGTCTACTTCTTTCCTAGGGCACCATGATCCACTAGCTGATGCTGCAGGTCTCTGTGGGTCAGGCCCTACTGCTTGCTGCTTTGGCTTGGCTGTCCTTTCGGTCCTTAGCCTGGCGTCAGAGGTTGTCCATGGTCTGGCCCCCACACTGCCTTTTCAGCTTCAGCTCTCTTCTCTCCCCGTCTTGAACTCCATGCTCCAACAACACTGAAGTGTGTACTCACTCTCTCCCTCGGTCAGTGTGTGCGCCCACCTTCTCCCTCGGTCAGTGTGTGCCCCCGCCCTCTCATCTGGTCCGTGTGTGTGCCCATGCTCTGCCCCAGTCAGTGTGTGTGCCCGCCCCATCTCCCGCAGATTTCTCATCCGGACTCTCACTGGTGCTGTCCCTGGTGGCCACCACTCTTTATGATTCCACTCAGTGGAAAGGAGCACCTGTGACCCCCAGCCCTTCCCTACATTTCTCTGCCCCTACACTTTCCCAGGTGTTTGGCGTTTCCCCAGTGGGCTGTGACGTTCTCGAGGAGAGGGTTGCGTGTGACACACCTATGCATCCTCAGCACGGCCCTCGACACTTAGCCAGCATGTGGTGAAGTGCAAGCTTAAACTCTGGGGCTGAAAGTATCTGAAGGATGCGTTTGGTCTTTCTCTGACTGACCTGTCCAGGTGAGAGATGCAGACGTTCCAGTGCATTCTCATGGGTTTAACTGGGATGTAAAAGCCGTCTTCCCAAATTTCACTTAAAACTTTCTCCATTCTGCACATCCACTCAGCGATGCTGGAGACTCGGCACTCTCTGCATGATTTTTTTTTGTTGCTTTTGACAGCCTTTGCTGTCTGTCAACATGATTCCCCATAAATTGTTCTAATTTATAAGGCGTTTCAAAGTACATGCAGCTGGCAGGAGCATGGGGGGAGGAGGTGGCGGGGGAGCCAGCTCTGTGGCTTGTAGGGCTGCTTGTATTCATGTCGAATGTTTGAGAAAGGCTGCTCTCCTGACTGCGTGTGGGGTCAGCACTGGGCAGGAATTTAAATTAAAGGCAAAAAGTTGGCACTTCTGGGCTTTACCACTTCCCGCAGCTCCTAGCTATGCTCTGCGGGCCCTAGAAACTCCTGCATCAAGCAGTGAATTATTCAGCAGGAGAAGACAAGTAAACAAGGAGGTGGAAGCGTGCACCTCAGCCCCCGTCTGCTGAGGTGAGCAGAGAGCTCACAGTGGCGAGAAGCATAAACTTAGCGTGGAAGCAAGAATATTTACAATGCAAATGACTTTTAACCAGCCAAATCCAACACAAGCAAAGAGTCAGTGCGTGTTTTTCCTACTACTTTTGTTAGGCTACTGATTTATTTATTTATCTGTCCTCTTTAGGGGCTGGCAATGTAGCATACATATTTATTTATTTATTTTTAGGGATTTAGTGATTTATTATTATTTTTCAGGTTATATATTGAAAGTCATTTCACAAGAACACATGTGGTTTTATTTATGTTTGCCCAGAGATTAAACTTACAAAATACATTTATCTTATGAAGAAGTTTTCAGTATTTAAAAGTTATGTCAAGGTTGCAGGAATCATTTATCTTAGGCTTTTGGGGGGAGCAATTTGATGTTCTTATTTCAGGGTTTAAATAAAAAGGCAGAGAATTTATTTCTGGGATCGTTTCAGTAAGGAGATATATTAGAATATTGAGAGCGGGGTCTGTTTTCAAACCACACCTCCTCCCTCCACCTTCTCTCTTGCCCCAGTTCACCATCCCTCCGAGACTGGGAGGCGCGTCGGCGCTGAGCTGTGATGGACGTGAGCCGTGCAGCCAGGGCGCAGGCGCGGAGAGCCACTGCGTCATCGCCCGGGGGAGGAGCAGTGGACCCACGAACCTCTTGGGAGGGCTTAAATTTCTCTAATTCCTTCTGGATGAAAATAAATGTCTCAGTTTTTCCTTTAACATCGAATTCTTGTTCGTGCTGCTGGCTGTACCTTCAAAGCTGTTTAGCAGACCATCTCAGTTAGAACTTTTCTCAAACACCGTATTTCCACCTTACACTGTTTATCTCATTCTTCACTGTATTTCTTTTGTTTTGTTTACATACTTTGTCTCTCCAGACTGACTACAAGTTATCTGATTGCAGGATGCGGACTGAGTTGTCTCTGTGTTACTCATACAATTATTACTACTAATAATAAATAGATGGCTTATATATGTTTAATGAGTGAGTGAGTGAATGAGTGAAATCTCCAATCTTAATGTTCTGTAAAAAAAAGATACTATCTTTTGCATATTTATTTTTAACCTAACAAGAGCTCAGGGATAAGGAGGTAGAGTGGCATATTTATTACTTTTGTTGGGAATAACAACGTCGCTGTGATATGAAACGAGCTCTCACAGGGCCAGTTGACAGTGAAGGAAGCATTGTGTGGAGATGTGGGAAATGAGCAGTCTGGCTTTGCCCAAGACTGGTCCAGGGCACTGGGGGCCCCTGTGAGGTCAGACAGATAAGAGCTTCTGGCAGGTGCCACGCTCACTCAGGTGTTGGACAGGTGCAAAGGCCTAAGCATGACCCAGATGCTGTGTCCACTGTAAGGCGTTGGGGCGCTCCTGGGAAGGCCACAGGAACAGCGTTTATTCAGAATTAGAATAGATTCAACAGAGACTTCATGAATAAAACCCAACCCTGGTCCGGGACTGTCAGCCCAGGGCGGGAGACAGAAGTGTTAACAGGGAGTTCTAAGCAGCTGGACAGCTGCCAGGACGCGCACTCTCCTGGGCTACCCGGGGCCATAAGTCAGCTAGCAGGAGTCAGGGCCGGCTTGGCAGAGGTGGCAGCATTTGAGTTGAGAGTTGACGGGGAGTCAGAGTTTGCTGGGAAGGTTAGCGTTTGCTGGAGAAAGACATCCTGGGAAGAGGGAACAGCCCTGGGTAAGTCAGCAGGTACAGGTGTGCGTGTGTGATTGTGTGCGTGCATGCGTGTGCACAGTGATGCAGAGGATGTGGGGAGAGAAGTGGGTTCAGGTGAGGACTTCGGGTCATTGGGCTTTGTTGGAATACGGTACGTATAGTATTTCCCCTCACTTACTTGTCCCCGTCTGGTTCCAGATCGGATTGCTGGGGGCTTGCAAGGAAGTGTGGGCTGGGGTTCAGGCGGTCCCGGGGCGCCCGATTCACACATCTTCCGTGTGGAGGGCGCTGCTCTTGGGGCCAGGGATGCTGAAGTGGACAAAATACATGGGACTCCCTGCCTGCGTGGGCCTGCGCTTCACAGGAAAACAGACTATAAATGGTACAAGTTGGTACAACCTGCACAAGCCAGAGAGTGACAAGTGCTGAGAAGAAAGACTCAGGGTGGAGGGCATGAGGGATGGGCTGGGGCTGCTGCTTTGAAGCAGGTGGCCAGGGAAGGTCCCCTGAGTGACACTGGAGTCAGAGCTGAAAGAGGTGATGCTGTGGGGTGGATGCACCCAGGCTCCCTTGCTCTTTGACATGCAGATGACGTTGGCTCCAAGCCCTGAGACCTGGATTGCAGACACACCCTCCCAATAGTGCTAGCAACCAGTTTTCCTGTGTGTGACAAACACTAAAAGAGGGGGCCGTGAAGGGGTTTCACATGGCTAGTTTTCCTAGCTTCCAGTCGTGTGGGAAGGCTCCTGCCTCTCTTGGCCTCAGATTGGTGGCCGTTACAGAAGCCACCTTCTTCAAATCTCCACGATGTTCCACGTTTCATGAGGAAAACCCCTTCTGACCCACAGAGCCTGAGGTCCCCCCAGGGCCACTAGGTGGTTCTCTGGACATAGCTCTCCCAGCCGTCTGAGTTACTCAGTCCAGAACAGTACTGTCTAATCGGGTGCTCTGTGATGAAAGAGAGGTCCTGTATCTGAGCAGAGTGGTGGAAATGTAGCTGGTGCCACTGAGGATTTAAATTTTTAACCCAAGTGAAGTTTAATAAAATGTAAATTGCCACAAGAGCTTAGTGGCTCCTGCATTGGACAGTGCAGGTCTGGAGAGCACCCCTGGAGTCATGGGGTCTGGTCCCCATGTGGTGTGCTGGTCCAGGGTCCAAGGCTCAGTGCTGTCGAGGGCTCCCCACCAGGTAAGATGTTCTCCTAAGTGTCTAGCTACTGAAACACACACACACACACAGGTCCCTCTAGGACAAACACTGATTTTCAGAGGGATTTCTACATCAAACCAATGTCACACCAGTATCAACAAGCACACCTGTGCCCAGACCTTGGTTTCTAAGTACCACCCTCCACCAAAGGAGCCAGGGCTCCGTGGAGAAATGGGGATGCAAGGGCTGGGACAGAGAAAATCAGGATGAACCTGGAACATCTTGTGCTAGAGAGAGTGTGCAAAGAACAATAGGGACACGTCAGAGGATCAGGAGCCAGCTTGAGAGCCTACTGGTCACATCTAGGACAATTTGAGCATCAGAGAAAATGATGGTAATAATGGATTATCGGACATGAAAAAAATAAAAATCTGTGAGTCCCTGCTGATAATTAATGATTAATTAAATGGAGGAGAAGAGGAAACCAATACAGTAGAAAATCAACTCATAAATGTAGAAGGAGTGATGGAGTTGGCAAGCTGGCCCTCACCACATTGGAGCACCACTCGATTCGTAAGAGGCGTCAATGGATGCAAAGTGATGCGGGAAAGTTTGATGACAACTGTCCATTTCTATACTTTCAAAAGATCTCCCCACAAATTACTTACTAATTATAGAGGGAAAAATAGTAACTCCGTAGCGGAGAAACCTGGCAGATATCACCTTAACCAAACGATCCAAGTTAGCATCATCAGAAATGGGGCAAATCGTGCACTGAGCATCACCTCCGGGCAGTCCTGCCCAAAACGCATAGCCTGAATTTAATTATGAAAAGACATTGGACAAAGCCAAATGAGGGAAATTCTGGAAAAAAGAAAGCTCTACACTGCTAGAAAAAGCCAATATAATAAAAGACAGGGGCTAGCCCTGGGCCGAGTGGTTAATTTCACCTGTTTGGATCCTGGGCGCGGACATGGTGCCGCTCGTCAGGCCATGCTGAGGCGGCGTCCCACGTAACACAACCAGAGGCACTCACAACTAGAATATACAACTGTGTACTGGGGGGTTTTGGGGAGAAGAAGGAAAAAGAAAAAAAGATTGGCAACAGATGTTAGCGCAGGTGCAAATCTAAAAAAATAAAAATAAAAATAAAAAAAATAAATAAAAGACAAAGAGGCCAAGGAGCCGTCGTGTTAAAGGAGGCTAAGGAGACAGGAAAATTCTGTGCCTGAAGAAAGCTGCAGCCCAGAGGAATATTATGGGAAAATTGCTGAAATTTTAATAAGGTCTGCAGAATAGGAGACATGTCTGTATCAGTGTGCAATTTCCTGATTCTGAGCCTCATAGTTTATTTTATTATTCTTACCATTTCCCTGATGAAGTATTTAGGGGTCAAGGGACACGTCAGCAATGTACTCTCAAATATTTGAATAACTGAGGGAGAGAAAGATAAAGAATAAAGCAAAAATAGAACAAAATGTTAATAATTTGTATATAGAGGTTCTTTGTAATATTCTTTCAACTTTTCTGTAAATTTGAAATTAAAATAGGAATCCCAGCCTTTGGCTTCAGATTACAGGGCCCTGAATTCAAGCACCTCCATGTATTAGTTGTGTGTTTGTGGGCAAGTTACTTAACCTCTCTGGGTCTCAGCTTCTCCTTCTGTAATATGAGCATAGTGACAGTGCCCTTCTCAGGGCTTCAAGGAGATTAAAGAGTTAATAGATGTAAAGTGCTTAAAGGAGTATGTGGCCTGGGGCACACACTGGACAGTGGTGGCTGCCGTTGTTTGTGTCTCAGAGATAACCCCATGGGACCAGGGAGGCGCTCTCAGAGCGAGGACGCGTGTGAGGAGGGGAGCTGTGCTCTGGAGGGCAGCTCACGGCCCTCAGCCCAGGCCCTGGCACCACTCTCGGTGCAGTGCAGGGGTAAGGTGGCCCACAGTCCCACTCCCTGTTTTCGACAAGCCTGTGTCTCTCGGAGGCCCCTGAAGGCAGCGAGTCAGCTGGTGGAGTGCTGTGTCGCCTGGCCAGACCCCGGGCCAGGCCTGAGAAGCCGCTCATGTGCTTGGCCCTGGGAGGTCCCTGAGGCACTACTGGCCACCTGGAGTGCCTCTGGGTCTGCCACCGTCTGGCTGGTGACCCTCAGCCTGTTACCTGACTCCTCTGGGCTTCCATCTCACCACCTACGGTAAGGACTAAAACACCCGCCTCGAACAATAAATAGTAATATTTACTGAGCATGTGGAATGTGCCAGGCATTTTGGGGAGATTATCATTTTATCCTCAAAACAAACCTCTGAGGTAGGTACTGTCATTATCTCCATTTTAGTCGTAGGCCATTGAGGCCCAGAGAAATTAATTAAATTGCTCAAGGTCACACAGCTAGTAAATGGTGACATGGATTCAACCCAGGCCTGTGGTGGTGACTACTAGGCTCTCACCACTTTTTCATTACTTTCTAATAACCCTTTCCTCAGTTCTGAATATTTTTATCCCAGCTTTTACTATTCTTTTTTTGTAAAGGAGGAAAAGTGCCCAGAGAGGTTAAGTTACTCTTTTAAAGTCACAGAGCTTGTAAGTTGCTCAGCAGCTGTGTCTCTACTTTGGCCAGTTGGTGAACACTGCAGGGGGCAGGAAGGTGTCTTCGGACCTGGCCAGGACATCTGTCTGGTGGTCCAGCATGTGTCCTGAGTCAGTTTCCCTGGTGGCCAATCTCAGGCGGCCTCACTCTGCCCGGTAGGTGACAGGTTGGAGACAGACAGCCTGGAGGCTTTGGGCCCAGCCCAGGGGGCCCGTGCCCACAGAGGTCCGGCAGCAAGCTGCGGCTTCCTCTGAAGTGCCGGGTGGGCGGCTGCAGAGAGGGCAGCCCCGGCCCTGCTGACCCTCTGGAGGGTAGTACGGAGCCTGGTTCTCAATGCCCAAATCCAGACAAGCAGCCTAAGCAGAGCTGAACAGCTGCCCCCGCCTGGGGGGGACTCGGGGGACTCGGCGGCTCAGTGTAGCGGCCCCTGGCGCCCTCACGCCCCGGGAGCAGCCCCGAGATCAGGGAGCCGGATAGCGCAGGTGTGCAGGGCACTTGACCACCCCGGCCCACAGTGCACACTCGCAGGCAGCTTGGCCTTCCGCTTCTGCACACACGATCTGTGCCCACTGCAGACCCTCGCCGCACAGCCAAGCTGCCACCTCCCTGTCCAACCTGGAGCAGGGCCAGGCATTCCCTGCGGGGCCGTCTTTCTCCCAGCATCTGTTGGGGGTAGGGGAGTGTCCCAAAGTCTGCCCACCCGCCAACCAGGGCCACTGGTGCCGCCTGGCTGACCCCTTCCTGGGCCCGGCTGCTGGGTCTGGGTCTCGGCTCCCTGGCCTGCTCCCCTTGCCGGTCCCTCTGCCAGGCTGCCCCTCCTCACTGCGCCCTACTCTCCGGGATGCGGTGGCTGCCTATGTCCACGCTGCTGTTCCCAAGAGCGGCTCGCGCTGGGGCAGGGCAGGAAAGGAGCATTCCTGACCCTGTGGGGCATTTGCCCCTTTCCTGGAGGACTTGGAAGATGTTCCTTGAGGACGAGGGTGATTTGCACCCAGGGTCCAGCGGTGGAGCCAGGTGACAATGTTCCGGGGAACGGGGGACGTTTGCGCTCCTGGAGACCTGTTACGTGCAGGCCCTTTCCTTAATGTCACCGCCTTCCATCCTCCGTCCTTCTGGGGGCTGGCTGCTCCTCCAGTTGACACGAGGAAGCTGGGGCCCGGGCACGGTGAGTGGTCTGCCCAAGGCCGCTTCAGTAAGGGGATTCCAGAGCCTTTGCTCTTTCCGCAGCAGCAGACTTCCTGGGGTTGGGGGTGGGAGTGGGTGGGGAGACGGGCACACACTGGGTATCCTCAACATCTGAAGACAGCGGGAGGCCCAAGAGATGGGCGGGAGAGTTCGGCTGGCCGTGAGGAAGATGTTTCCCACATTTAGAACTTCCCAGGAGCAGTGACTGCCCCTCTCCCAATCAGAATTCCCAGGCCGGAGGCTGGCTGGTCAGGTGTAGGGGGTGCAGAAGGAGTGGCGTTAACTGCAGGTTGGACTTTGAGCCCGTGGGTCAGAGAGGTGGCATGCTAGACACTCAGTCCTCTATTCTAGTGAGAATTCACTTAGCAGACTGGACGTCCTGCTGGTTATCCCTGCTAAACATCTCTTGAGTCTGTCCAGTCCCCTTCGTCTCCAAAATCACGTGCTCTGAGTGCTGGCTCGCCCGGGCTGTGGCTTCCTCATTATCTGCCGTCCTTTTGGGCCCTTTATCCATCTTTTTCTGGTCTACTGCCACTGTGATTGACTCAAAATGTGAAGCAGTGAATGTCCCCCACCCGCAGCCCGCCCCCGTACAGACTCTTTGGAGGGCTTTTTGTTACTCTTAAAGTCTCCTGCCCTGACGACAGGCCCATATGGTGTCACCCCTGCCCAGCCTCACCTGCCTCTCCTCCCATGTTCCTCATTCCTCCACGCTGGGCTGTGGGACAGTTGATTCTGGGGCCGTCCCATACAGGCCTTTGCACGTGCTGCTCCTTCCCCTGATCACTCTCCACCACCTGCTCGCCTTCCATTTCTCTTAGTTAACTCCTGCCCAACCTTGAACTCTTAACTCAGGCTTCATGGTCCGTGGAAATCTCTTTGGATGCCTGCCTGCCCTGGCCCCGCAATTCCATCCTTAATAGTGCTCATGTTCTGCTGAATTTGCACACTGTTTATGTGATTATTCCTCCCTCCGGTGACTGCTGTCTGCCAGGGAGCGAGTTCCCTGAGAGCAGGCACCGAGTCTGCCAGCTCACCATGTAGCTCCAGCACTTGGCAAAACAGCAGATTCCCGGGCACACCTATTTCATAAATTAACTGCAAATCCTTGAGGCAATGGGACCCAGGACAGAGGATCTGAGAGATGAAGGGCTAGCCTGCGGAAGGCTGGGCAGGTGCGTCGGGGTCAGCTTCTGGCAGCCGGGGAGGGCAGAGAGGCCCCGGCATGGGCGAGCCCTCCACCAGGCCACCTGCTCCCTTGGAAACGCCTCTCCCGTCTCTTCAGTGCAGGCATCTGCGCCCTGGTGGGGGTGGAGGTACAGGTCACGGTGCTCAGACCCAGGACCTGGCAGGTGCCCTGCAGACTCTCCTGGGCAAGAAGCTGCAGCTCCCACCTGGGAGAGGAGTTCACCCACCCTTCGGTGGCTTCTCTTGTCCTGGCAGCCTTCAGGATTTGTGCGATCATGCATTCATTCATTTGTTTGGCCATCATTATTTCAACCCTTCCTGAGCATCAATTATACGGCCGAGAGGGAAGAATTGTGTTCATCGAGACAACTGCTTTACAAGTAATGTTAATGTGGGTGAATATTCTTATTTCCCTGTAAGAATAAAATGATAGTTTAACCTTTCTGAACATGGTTTGATATTCAGCCACAATGAGAAACCAAAATTCTTGCTAAACCACCTCCCTTCTGCTTGAGAGCTGACACCTGCCGTCTGGCTGATGGAAATGTGAGCTCATCCATTACCTGTGCTAAAGCCGAGGCTCGCGCTGACTCGGATGTTCCAAGCCAGCTAAATATTTCATGTGTGTCTAGTTCACTTTATTTCCTCCGCCCCGAGTTGGTTTCTCCCATGACTCTCATCCCAGCCTTCCTTTATTAAAGGGGCTTCCTCACCGAGCTGGGTCCCAGGTGGACTGAGTGATAACTACTGAGCGACGCTCCTCAACGCTGTCAGACCCAGGCTCCCCTTGCAGAAAACATTTCGTAACACTCCCTTTACAATACTGACATGAAATTCAAAGATGGAATGACTTACCTGGACACATGATTTTTAAAATGTCGATAAAGCCCTGACCACAACAACTGTGGTAAAAAGGGGAGACACAAGGGAAGCAGTCATATCAAAACGCTGTGTATTTTAATGTGTAAATGGTCAAGCCTGACTCCGTGAGAAACGTGATGGTCTCAAATGTTTGTACTGACTTATGATGAGTAAATGTGGATGAAGAGCAAGAAGACAGGGGTTTTGTCGAGATAGTTCTTTGTTAGGCATTTTGAAGGAAGGGCTACAGTGGGATGCTTGCCCACAGGATGTGCTTGCTCTTGGGATCACTGTGCTCACGCGATCACAGATGCAGATGTGCCCAGGTGTTCTGTGCTGGAGAAGACTCGAACACCTTCAGGGATTTTGCCATCGTGACAGGATTTTCCTAAAAGAAGAGCAATTCTCAGAAAGGAAGCAAGTCTTACCTTGATTCACATGATTGTTGCATTTGAAAATTCAGTGCGCATGAAACTGGGTAAATACACCTAGTGTTTCTGTGCAAAATGATGGAACATTCAAATAACAAACAGGTCTATTGCTCTACGCATGTTCAGCAGCCCGTTCAAAAGTGGGGTTGGGACCCCTCCACGGCCATCAAAGGGCAACTCATCATATGATAACCCCAAGAACCTCCACAAAATTCCAGAACATCCCTAGGGGCCGTCGCCCCTACGTGTGTGGAACCACTGATGGAGAGAGCTGGATGTCAGTGTGGCCCCTAGGAAACAGTGCCGAGTCCAGGTCTCTGCCCGTGGGTGTGAGGGAACCATGTCAGTCAGTAGCAGCGCTAGCAGGATGCTGGGCTCTCACAGCCTGCCGGCCACCATGGCAGCACTCCCCCTATGAGGTTAACCCGCATCAGCCCCCTCAGGTTGGTGCTATTCCCACTTTAAAGACGGACACACTGAGGCTCTGGTGTTAGGCAACTTGCTGAAGTTCTTAATTCCTCCCCTCTCTGATGTATGAAAAGCAAATAACGTGTATGTACTTTCAATAGAGGAGGAACAAAGGCAGTGGATGTAAGGTTTTCGTCCCAATAGGCTATGGGGGATCTAGTGTAGATTAGTCTGTGTTAAGCATGAAGTAGTTACAGAGTCATTCCCTGTTGTGTGTAGCCACGGGAGATGACCAAGGGTGATCAACAAGAAGCATAGAGAGGTCTAAATTTCATATTATGACCAAGAAGTGACTCTTGTGACCATTTGGGGTTTAAAATGTCCTTCCTGTTCTCACGGAGCGGACAAAGTGGATGGTGCCACTGGGTGTCAAAGAGTGAACCCTTGGTTTAGAGGGAGAGGGAGCTGAGTCTCAGGGAACCAACCTCCTAACGAGCAGAGCAGCTGGGGGTGCAGCACAGAGCCTGCTGGAGGGGAACACCCTTGAGGCATCAACTGATTAAGGATCAGCCCTTAAGAGGGCTGTGTTTTGGGCAAAGACATAGGCAAAAGTTGAGGAAGTTCTGTGATTCGTGGAGAGTGAGGATGGGGCATTGAGAAATCGGTGCTCCAGGCGTCGTTCCCCAGAGCACACTGGGGCCCAAACACTCCGCTATGAACCAGCACTCTCTCTTTGACACCTCTGTCTAAGGTTTCTCATCAGGTCTTTGGTGAAAGGGAACTGAAGGCTGATATCCCGACCCTTTGAAGCTCCTTGTCCAGTGTGTATGCATGTGTGTGTGTGTGAGATAAGATATTCTAGCTGAATCAGGCCACTGTTTATCAGAGCAGAGGGTCTTCTTTGCTGGAAAGGGAGAAAAATCTTTGTTGGGGGACTAGGTGTGGTTTTGTTTCTCTCTGCTTACTCTTCTTCTGGTTCTTCTAGCCAAGGGAGCTAGACACAGAAGAATCATGGCTAAATAGAAAAGCAACCATTCTTATTACTAGCTGGACATCCCCTCCTCTGTTTTCTGCCCCCCATTTTCCCCAGTGCATGGTTGGTTAGCAGGGCCGCAGCACAAGGGTTGGGGAGGACCCAGCTGTGCCCTGTAAAATGGCTATTGGTGAGCCCCGAACACATCACATTGGAATCCCAGGACCACTGGGCATGGAGCACTGGGGCTGAGCGATGTCCTGAATGATGGAACATCCCCTCACACCCCAGGAAACCCCTCTGGGATCCGAGTGAGTATGCACCCCAGGCTGAGTCCATCTGCCTTCAAGGAACCTTAGGGGAATCCTAGAGTCTCAGGATGTACTTCCGGGTTCTGCTCCAAGGCCAGGTTCGGATGGCCAAGTTTTGACTTTTGGATGTGACAGATCAGCCCTGGTACTTTTGGGTGTCAAAGGAGGGGATCTCGAGGTGGTGGGAGTGGAGGGGACAGCCCTGTACGTCTGGGCTGCCTCCTAATCTGGGCATGCAGTGGCTCTACGGAAGGCCAAGTAGTTGAACCTCAGCTGGGAAAAGCAGCATAAACTAATTGCACAGAGCAAATTCCACATAGTTTTCCTTTAAAGCGTGGGCTTAATTCTTATTGTTATCTTAATACAATTTTGAGTTAAAGAATCCATTTGCTTACTGTCACAGACTGATAACCTGGGTTGCTTGGACCCTACCTGGCTCCTTGAATTAAACTCTAGAGTCCCAGTAACTGTCTTCATAAGACTTCACAAGACAAGAGTTGGTCTGGGTGCCTGTGCCTTAGACGCTATCTTTTCTGTTATCATCAGTGCTCTGAAAGACGGTCCAAGAGAGAAGGAATTGCTCGAGTCACCACTTCACCCGTGCAGGAAGCTCTTAACGAGCATCTGCTTGACTTGAAGGATCCTCTTTAACTCCTCCTCTTAGGGGAGATATCCTAAAATCTCCTCTTAGGAAGACAATTCCTACCAGAGGCCACAGGGGAAAGCTTGTTGGATCTGGTTAGTTTGATCTAGTGCAATAAGGCAAGAAAATGAAATAAATGGCATCTAGATTGAAAAGGAAGAAGTAAAACTACTTTATTTGAAGATAACATCATCCATCTTTAGAAAATCCTATAGAAACTGTGAGGGAACACTAGAATAATGATAAATGAGTTTAGCAAGTTTGCAGGAGACAAGCTCAATATACAAAAATTGTCTTTTTACACACTGGCAATGAACAATCAGAAGTTGAAATAAAAATATCTTTGAATAACAAAAAACTAAATACTCTGGCATAAATTTGACCAAAAAACCTTGCTAGACCTGTACCCTGAAACTAGAAGACATTGCTAAGGGAAATTAAAGAAAATCTAAATAAATGGAGTGATAAATGTTGTGCATGGGTTAGAAGACAATAATACTATGTTGATTCTCTTCAAACCGGTCTATAGATTCAATAAATCTCTATCAAAATCCCAGCAGCTTATTCATCCATTTCTTCATTTACTTGTTTTGTATTATTTTGTAGAAATGAACATACTATTGTCTGGGGCTCATGGGGGTTAAATTACTAAAGTAGAGAGTGACAGAGCTAGGATTTATAACAGCAGACAAGCAGAGTCAAGGAATTTGAGAACCAGAAGGGACATTTTCAAGGAGCTAATTTAACTTCCACAGAGTAGAAATGAGAAAAGCAAGGTCAGGAGAGAGGAAGCAGCTTCCCAGGGGCTCGCTGCAAGTTAATTTGCTGACCTCCAGACCCCAGATGAGTGGCCTTTCCAGATCAGACCGGAAGCTGGTCAGGCTGCCCCGGCCACTGAATAACCATCCTTCCGGTGCTGGTCTTGTATAAAAAAGATTTATTCCTCAAAACGGATGTCCCTCATTATTTTTCCGTAGGTGGGGAATTGAGACAATATCAGAAAATGATAGTCCTCTTTTCCCTCTCCAAACTCGAAGTGTGACTGTGCTAGATGGGTTGTCACTCAAGCTGAGTTGGCTGCATTAAGCTGTTATATGGAACCGTGTTAAAATACTTGATTTTGAAAGAGGAAATCGTGTCTTAAGGCTGTGCAAATCCCAAGGCCATACGCAAAAATGCAAAGTCGGGCAATTTGTGAAAAATTGTGGCAGCATCAAATGAGCAGGCACCAACTGGGTGGTAAATCACAGATCTTTTAAAGTTCCTGGAGACCCTCTCAGCAGGAGATCCATCTGGCCTTTTGTGGTGAGAGAGGCGGTGGCCAGGCCATCTCTCTGAGTTGCTCACCTGCCGCCAAGGACATGGGTCCTGAAAGCTTGGAAGAGGGAATTTTTTCAAATGAAACTTTTAATTTTAAGATAATTGTAGATCAACATGTAGCTTAAGAAATAATACAGAGAGACCCCATGTGCCCTTTACCCTGTTTATTCCAAGGTACCATCTTGGAAAACCATAGTACAGTGTGATAACCAGGACACTGACATTGATACACTCCACAGGGCTTATTTGGATTTCCCCACTTTACTTGTACCTATGTGTGTGTGTGTATGAGTGTGAGTGTGTGTACATGAGCATTTAGTTCTATACAATGTTATTTCATGTGTAGGTTCATGTGGCCACCGCCACATAAAGCAGCTTCCATCAGCACAAGAATCTCTCATGTTGTCCTTTAAAAAAATTGTTATTGAGCTGAAATTCACATAAAATAAAATTAACCATTTTTAAGTGGACAATTTGGTGGCATTTAACACATTCATGGTGTTGTGAAACTACCATCTCTATATTCTCCCCAAACAATTTCACCCCTCCAAAGTAAAATTGTTTGCTCATTAAGCAGTTTCTCCTAAATTATGCCTTCTCCTTAGAATCTGCTAAGTATCAATATGCTTTTTCTCTCTACGGATTTATCTACTCTGTCTATTTTATATAAATGGAATCACACAACATGTGACCTTTTGTGTCTGGCTTGTTTCACTTACCGTAATGTTTTCAACATTCGTCAACGTCGTAGCATGTATCGATACTCCATTCATTTCTATCATTGAATAGTATTTCATAGTATGTGTGGACCACTACTTACCCATTCATCTGTTGATGGACATTTGGGCTGTATCCATCTTTCAGCCATGTGAATAGTACTGCTATGAACATGCTTATATATGCACTGCTTTGAGTATCTGTTTTCAATTCTTTGAGGTATTTGCTTAAGAATGGAATTGTGGGCTCATATGGTAAGTTAATGTTTAACTTTTTCAGAAAAGGAAAAACCCATTTGCAACAATGGCTAAACCATTTTATCTTCCGCCAGCCATGTATGAGGGTTCCGATTTTTCCCCATCCTTGGCAATATTTTGGGAGACTGTTTGCATTACTGAGACAATCTCCTTACCTGTGACAGGTTGTATTAGTCTGCTAGGGCGCTGTAACAAAATACTACAAATTGAGAGGCTAAAACAACAGAAATTTATTTTCTCAGTGCTCTGGAGGCTGGAAGTCTAAGATCAAGATGGTGGCAGGGTTGGCTCCTCCTGAGGCTTCTCTCGTCGGCTGCAGACGCCGCCTCACTGTGTCCTCACATGGCTTTTTCTCTTTGAGTATGATTCCTGATTTCTCTTCTGCTTCTTGTAAGGACACCAGTTGAACTGGTTTAGGCCCCACTATTACGAGCTCATTTAACCTTAATTACCCCTTTAAAGGCCCTGTCTCCACATACAGTCGCATCGGTGGTTAGGGCTTCAACATACGAATTTTGGAGGGGGTACCATTCAGTCCATAATACTCCACCCTCTGGAGCCCCAAAACTCATGTCCTTCTCACTTGCAAAATAGGTTCACTGCCAGCCCAACAGCCCCCAAAGCCATAACCCATTCTAGCATGGACTCTAAGTCCATACTCTCATCTAAATCTCATCTAAATCAGGTTGAGTGAGACGGGAGGCAGGATTCATCAAGAGGCAAGGTTCCTCTCCAGCTGTGAACCTGTGACAGCGTGTAAGTCATGTGCTTCCAAAATATAAAGGCAGGCTAGGCACAGGATAGCTATTCTCACTCCTAAAGAGAGGAATCGGAAGGAAGAAAGGGGTGATGGATCCCAAACAAGTCCAAAACCTGGCAAGGCAAATACCATTAGATTGTGAGACTTAAGAAGAATCCTCTTGGATTTGATGCTCTGCCTTCCAGGCCCCCCGGGGTGGCAGTGTTGCCCTCTCAGTCCTGGGTAGAGGCCCCACCCCTCGACTCTGGGTGATGGCACTGCCCCTGCAAATCTGGCCGGCAGCCCCTCCCCTGAGGCACTGGGTGGCTATGA
This sequence comes from Equus quagga, assembly GCF_021613505.1. NCBI lineage: Eukaryota > Metazoa > Chordata > Mammalia > Perissodactyla > Equidae > Equus > Equus quagga. The sequence continues at coordinate 65,426,070 of NC_060270.1, forward strand.
CCTGGCCTCCTGAAAATGGGAGGAGATAGACTTGCCCCCCAGGCCTGTGGTGGCAGTGGCAGCCATGCCAATCTCTGAATCACCTTTGGGGTCACTGTTCCCTTTACTTGAAAGATAACATATGTTTTCAGCCAAATAGCCCTGTTGTCTCGTCCTGCAGAATCCCAGAAGTGCAAAAGTTTTCCTTCCTTTTGTCCCGTCTGTCCCCTTTAGTACAAACTGGCAGTGTCTCTGCTGGTGTAATCCCATTTCCATTGCTGACTTCTGCTGAGGTGACTGATTAAATCCAGGAACCACACCCACGATCTCCTTATCGAGTGATTTTCCAGCCACATCCTTGGTGTTTTCCCCAGAATATGCTTTCTCCTTTTTTGCAATATGGATAGGCTGAGAGTATTTCAAATCTTCGAATTCTGGTTCCTTTTTGCTTAATGGTTCCTTTAATTTCTCTCTCTCCTCTTGCATTTTACTATAGACAGTAGGAAGAAACCAGGGTGTACCTTCCACACTTAGCTTAGAAAGCTCCTTGCCAAATATCCAAGTTGGTTACTTTTAACTTCTACTTTTCTCATAACACTAGAACACAATTCAGCCAAGTTTTTCAGCACTTTATAAGAAGGACTGCCTTTCCTCAAGTTTACAAAAACATATCCCTCATTTCCATCTGAGATCTTTCCAGAAGCATCTTTAATGTCTGTATTCCTACCAAGAGTCTCTTCAAGGAAATCTAGACTTTTTTTAAACATGAACCTCAAAATTCTACCCATCACCCAGTTACAAAGTCGCTTCCATATTTTCAGGTATTTGTCACTGCAGCACCCCACTCTTGGCACTGGAATCCATATTAATCTACCAGGGCCGCCATAACAGAATACAGAATGGGAAGCTTAATCAACAGAAACTAATTTTTCCAACAGTTCTGCAAGCTGAAAGTCCATGATCAAAGTGGTAGCAGTTTTGGTTTCTCCTGAGGCCTCTCTCCTTGGCTAGCAGACAGTGACCTTCTTGGTACGTCCTCACATGGCCTTTATGTGTGTGCTCATCCCTGCGTGTCCTCTTCTTACAAGAACACCAATCATGTCGGATCAGGGCCCCACCCTTACAAGCTCATTTAACCGTAATTACTTCTTTAAAGCCTCATCTCCAAATTTAGAAATGTTGATGGTTAGGGCTTCAACACATGAATTTGGGGGGACATGATTCAGTCCATAACATAGATCTATGTAGATTTTCTATTTCTTGTTGAGTAACTTTTGGTAATTTGTGTATTTCAAGGAATTTGTCCGTTTTCGTTCAAGTTATCTAACTTGGTGTGTAATTGTTTGTAGTATTTTCTTATAATTCTTTTAATTTTCAAAAGGTTGGAAATAATGTCCCTGCTTTCATTTCTGATTTTAGTTATTTGTGTCTTCTCTCTTTTTTATCTGTATGACTGTCAGGTTTAGTTCATTTATAGTCCTGTTCAGTAGCTATTTCTTTATTGATCTTCTGTCTAGATGCCATATCTATTGTCAAAAGTGGAGTACAAAGTCTTCAACTATTATTCTAAAACTGTCTATTTCTCTCTTCAGTTCTGTTAATGTTCACTTCATGTATTTTTGGGCTCTGTTGTTGGTGTGAATGTGTTTATAATTGTTGTATTTTCTTGATGAAGTATCCCTTTTATCAGTATATAATGACCTGCTTTGTCTCTTGTAACAGTATTTGACATAAAGTCTGTTACTCTATTAATATAACTACCCCAGCTCTCTTTGGGTTACTATTTGCACAGAATGGATTTTTTATTCTTTCACTTGTAATGTATTTCATCTTTGGATCTAAAGTGTGTCTCTTGTAGACAGTATGTAGTTAGATCATGTTTTTTAAAATCCATTCTGCCAATACCTGCCTTTTTATTGAAGAGTTTGATCTGTTTATATTTTAGGTAATTACTGATAGGGAAGGACTTACTTCTGCCCTTTTGCTATTGGTTTTCTGTGGGTTATAGACATTTCTTGTCCCTTATTTCCCCCCTTACTGACTTCTTTTGTGTTAAATTGATTTTTTTTTTGTAGTGTGCTTTTTGATTTCCTTCTCATTTCCTTTTGTGTAATTTTTTAGATATTTTCTTAGTGGTCACTAGGGGAATTACAGGTAACAACATAAACTTATAACAATTTACTACAATTTTTTGTTCTTATTTATGACAATGTAACTTGAATTGATATCAACTTGGCTTTAATAGCGTACAAGAATTTTGCTCCTATACGGCTTCATCCTCCCTTTATGTGGTTGTTGTTGTGAATCATATCTTTATATATAGTGTATCCATAAAATGAATTTGTAATTATATTTTACACAAAAACTTTTAAGACATCTTTTAAATCACGTAGGAAATAAAAAGTGGATTTATAAAACCCCAAATACAGTAACATTGGCCTTTGTGTTTATCTGTATAGTTACCTTTATTGGAGATCTTTATTACTTTGTACAGCTTTCAGTTACTGTCTAGTGCCCTTTTCATTCAACCTGAAGAACTCCTTTTATTATTTCTTGCAGGGTAGGTCTACTGGTAATTAAATTCCTCAGATTTTGTTTATCTGGGAATGTCTCCATTTCTCCTTCATCTTTTGAAGGATAGCTGTGCTGGATATAGAATTCTTGGTTCATTGTGTTCTCTTTCAGCACTTTAAATTGTCATCCAGCTGTGTCTGGCCTCCATGGTTTCTGATGAGAAATTGGCTGTAAATCGTATTGAAGATCTCTTGTACGTGTTGAGTCACTGCTCTCTTGCTGGTCCTTGGATTCTCCCTTTGTCTATGTCTTTCAACAGTTCGAGTAGAATACATTTCATTGTGGAACTCTGAGTTTATCAGACTTGGAATTTGTTGAGCTTCTTGGATATGTATATTCATGTTTTTCATCAAATTTGAAAAGTTTTCATCTATCATTTCTTCAAATATTTTTTATGCTCTTTTCTCTCTCTTCCCTGTCTAGGTCTCCCATAAACACGTGTTGTTCTGCTTGATTGTGCCCCACAGGTCCCTCAGGCTTTGTTAACTTTTCTTTACTCTTTTTTGTCTCTGCTCCTCAAATTAGATAATACGAATTGTCGTATCTTCAAGTTTTCTGATTTTTCTTCTGCTTGCTCAAATCTGCTATTAATCTACTATAATCAAACCTGCTATTATCCCCTGTAGTGAATTTTTCATTTCAGTTAGTGTACTTTTCATCTCCAGAACTTTCATATGGTTCTTACTTATAATTCCTATCTTCAGTGACATCCTGGTTTGGTTTCCTTTAGTTCTTTGTCCATTTTTCCTTTAGCTATTTGAGCATATTTAAGACATTTGATTTAAAGTATTTGTGTAGTAAACCCAACATCAGGGTTTTCTCAGGGATGGTGTCTATTAATTTATTTCGGTTCCATGAATGAACCACACGATCCTATTTCTTACGATTTTTTTGTTGAAAATTAAATATTTGAATATTACACTCTGGTAACTTTGAAAATCATATTCACCCCTTCTCTAAGGTTTGCTGTTTTGGATAATTGAAGACCATTTGTCCATTTGCTCAGTGACCTTATCAATTCCTTTTTTTTTTTTTTTTTTGCAAAGAGTGTATTCCTTGTTAAGTGTGGTCACTGAGGACTCTGTCCCTTTAGCTTATGTTCAGCTAGGGTTTTGAAAGCTGTTTCCTCAAATGCCAGGAGTTAAAAAAATTTAAAATGCAAACAACCCACTCCAAGAAAACCAAAACCAAAACAAACAAAAAGCCATATTAACAACAACAATAAGAACTACCTCTCTCATCTTTTCAGATTGGCTCTGTGGTGTGGCACTCCTTTATCACTTAGCCAGGCTATTTACTACTCTCCCTGAGCCTTCACTTCCTGCTTGGACTTTTGTTAGTCCTTCAGGTATCCTCCAGACCCACCAGAACAAACACAACATAAAGTCTACTCTGCTCTTTCTGAACCAGGGACCTGGGTCCCACACTGGGAATGAGGGTTGCTGTCTTTAAGACCACCACCAAGTTGGGGAGAGAGTGGGACATGGGCAAGTAAAAATGCCACAAAGTTTTCCTATCTTTTTTATTTTTGAGGAAGATTAGTCCTGGGCTAACATCTGCTGCGAATCCTCCTCTTTTTGCTGAGGAAGACTGGCCCTGAGCTAACATCCATGCCCATCTTCCTCTATTTTATATGTGGGATGCCTGCCACAGCATGGCTTGACGAGTGGTGCATAGGTCCACACCTGGGATCTGAATTGGCGAACCCTGGGCCACCCAAGAGGAACATGCTGCACCACCAGGCTTGCCCCTTCCCATGATTTTTAAGTTGCCTCTTTATTGATTCAGTGTTTGCTTGGCTATTCAAATTTCCTTAGTTTTTACCCAGTGTTCTTCTTGTGTTCCAGGATCACACCCAGGATTGCACATTACATCTAGACATCTGCCTCTTTAGCCTCCTCTTGTCTATTACAGTTTCTCTGCCTTCACTCGTTTTAGAGTCTCTTGATAATTTTGAGGCAAACTATTTATGTACTTTGTGGAATGTCTCTCAATTTGGATTTGTCTGATGTTTTTCTCACGATTAGACTATGGGTTAACCTAGTAGTTTAGGTTGTGGTTTTCCTGGAGGAAAGGCATAGAGGTAAAGTGCAATGTTCACACGACATATCAAGGATGCATAATTATCACTGTGGCTTACCACTGTTGATGTTAATATTCATCTGCATCAGAGCTGAGGTAGTGTTTGTCATTTTTCCACTGTAAAAACTATTCTTTCCCACCCCTCTCCTCCTTTATATTATGTTCCTTTTGGAAAGAAGTCCCTATGAACAGCCTACACTAAAGGATTGGAGAATTATGCCCCACCTCCTTGAGAGCTGAGTATCCACCTAAGTGATCTGCAAATCTTCATGGGAGATATCTCTTTCCTCCACCATTGACTTATTAATATATTCAATCATTTATCTATGTTAATATGGATGTTTACTTTATACTTTGGGTTATAATCTGATATGACTTAATTTTGTTGTTTAAACTGTTTTAGCTTTGTCCATTGGGAGCTCTTTCAGTTGGCTCTCGTGACCTTTTGACGACCATCATTATTGTGGGTTTTTTAAGCACATCCTCACTTTCTGGCACTACAGGACATTCTAGGCACTACAGAATGTTCCTGTTCTGACCCTAGAATCAGCCATTTATCTAAGGAGACTTGGTTCCTCTTATTGGAGAATAGTATTAGACACCATGATGTGGGCACTGGATATGATCATTGCTACTCGGATATCCTTGCTTCTAGGCCTTCTCAGCTAACAGAGCAAGGAATACATGTGTGTATACTAACTCATGTATGTGCACACCTGGCATATTTCTATGTGTAATCCGTCTGTGTCTATCTAAGCTAAACGTGAGCCTGCACTGATTCTCCAGCTCTAATTCATTACCATATGGATCATTCCATTCTCCTTTCCTTGCATCTTTTACCTTCTACCCCGACAGGGAGAAACCTTGCTCCCACCATCTTTCGTTCTTTTACGTAATTGTTTGATTCCAGTGTGTGTATAGCAATGCCAGAATCGTTAACCAGTACCCCTGTGGTAAAAAAACAAACTCGATCAGCTAGAGTTTCTCTACAGTTTCTTTTGCCTTTAGCCTTACAGACTCCACTCATTTCCAAAGTCACTTAGATCAGTACCTTTTATCCCCTGCTCATTCAATGAGATTGTTTTCTACATTTGCAATATAGTTAGATTCTTTTGTTGCAGTTTGTATTATATCCTGGGATCCCCCAACCTCCTTAAATGATTATTTACAAATATTTGCATACGTTAAGATTCGCTTTTTGTGCTTGGGTTTTGACAAATGCATGATATTATGTATCCACCATTTCAGTGTCATACAGAATATTTTACCACCCTGAAAAGTCATTTGTGCTTCACTAGTCCACTCTGTCTCCTCCCTAAACCCTGGCAACTACTAATCTTTTTGCTATCACTATAGTTTTGCCTTTCTCACAATGTCACACAATTGAAATCATATAGCGTGTAGCTTTTTCAGACTGGCTTCTTTCACTTATCAATAGTATTTAAAATTCATCTGTGTCTTTCATGGCTTGACAGCTCATTCCTTTTCATCACTGAGTAGTATTCCATTGTATAGATGTGCCACAGTTCGTTTATCGATTCACCTATTAACGATCGTCCAGGTTCCTTCCAGTTTTTGGTCATTATAAATAAAGCTGCTATAAATGTTCACCTGCAGGCTTTTATGTCATAATAAGTTTTCAGTTCAATTGGTAAATACCTAGGCGTGCAAGTTCCGTATCGTGTGGTAAGACTATGTTTATCTTTCCAAGAAACTGCCATACTGTCTTCCAAAGTGGCTCTACTATTCCTCGTTTCTGCCAGCAATGAAGGAGAATTGTCAGTTTTTTAGATTTTAGCCATTCTAACAGGTGTGAAGTGGTATCTTATTGTTGTTTTAATTCACAATTCTGTAAAGATAAAATGATATCATATGCTTATTTTCCATCCATATATCTTTGGTGAAATGTCTGTTCAGACATTTTGTGTATTTTTTGATTGGGTTTTTTGTTTCAATTGGGTTGAGTTTTAAGCATTCTTTGTATATTTTGGATGCAAGTCTTTTATCTACTACGTGTTCTGCAAGTATTTTCTCCCAGACTGTGACTCGTCTTTTGATTCTCTTAACAGTGTCTTTCACTGAGTGGAAGGTTTTTATTTTGATAGAGTTCAAATCGTCACTTTTTTGTTTCACGTATCGTGCTGTTGGTGGTGTATCTGAAAACTCCTCACCAAACCCAAGGTCACCAAGATTTGAGGGCAGAGTTTTGCCATAAGAAAAATTAAATTTTTGATCTTTATTTTATTTGATTTACAAGCAGTGTTTGACAAGGTAGATTACTTCTTCTGGATATATTTTCTATACTTGATTTCCAGAACACCACACTTTTTTTTCTCCTGCATCATTAACCACTCTCTCTCAGTCTCCCTTAATGATTTCTCCTTAGTTCTTTGATCACACAGTGTAGCAGTGCTCCAGGGCTCCGTTCTATGACCGTTTCACTTTTCTATATACAGTCCCACTCCTGGTGACTCTATCCAGTCCTCTGTATTTAAACACCACTGATGTAATATTAACTCATGAACGATTAGATCCTTCTAGGACCTCTTCTCTTTTTTTTTTTTAAAGATTTTTTTATTTTTTTCCTTTTTCTCCCCAAAGCCCCCCGGTACACAGTTGTATATTCTTCATTGTGGGTCCTTCCAATTGTGGCATGTGGGACGCTGCCTCAGCGTGGTTTGATGAGCAGTGCCATGTCCGCGCCCAGGATTCGAACTGACGAAACACTGGGCCGCCTGCAGTGGAGCGCGCAAACTTAACCACTCGGCCACGGGGCCAGCCCCAAGGACCTCTTCTCTTAATTACAGACTTATGGTCAAATTTCCACAGTGATTGCTGGGAATTAAGTGAACCTTGATACAAATTCTTCATTTCCACCCCCAAGCCTGCACCTCCTGGCGTCTTCTCATTTCAGTTATGGGCAATTGCCAAGGGGTCAGCAATTTCCTGGGTGGTGGAAATTAAAGGTGGTAGCCATTTAATGGAAACAGTCTTGGGACTGGTATGTAGGGGAAGGAAGAAATGCCTCCTGTGGTTGCTTCGATTATTAACCATATGGCTGCCATTATTCCCTTTCCTTTCTACATGCTCTGGAGGGATTTCCTCTTATACCGACTCCTGTCTTAGACGTGTGACTTACTTTGGCCAACACAATATGGAAAAGGTGATGTTGTATAACTTCTGAGCGTAAGCCTCAAGAGGCCTCACATCTTCTGTTCTCATTCTCTTGGAATATTTCCCTTGGAGCACCATGTGACAAAGCCTGGTCTGGTTCATGGAGGATGACACATGGAGCAGAGATGAGCCTGCCCAGTGAGAGCCCCTAAATCAACCACCTGCCGGACATGCGATTCAAGGCATCTTTGACCATCCAGCCCCAGCTGAGTCACTTACAACTGCAGTCATATATGTGACTCCAGGCAAGACAAACAGAAGAACTTCCCAGCTGAGCTAGGACCACATGGCCGACCTATAGAATTGTGAGCAAATAAAATAGCTTTTGTATAAGGCACTAAGTCTTGGGGTGTTTTGTTATGCAGCAAAAGATAAATGAAATATGGGGAATCGGAGAAAAGCTCCTTATCCTTTGCATCCCACAGGGCACAGGACAGGTTTTGGGAACCTTGGAGGATGGGTTCCCTCGGATATGCCCCCTTGGCCTGCTATGTGAGCTGAGCTGTATTTTTGCTCAAAGGAAAATTCGTTTCATTATCTTGTTGTTTTCCCTTCTGATTTAGTCAAGTCTACAGAGTTCCTGCCTATACCAACTGGGTCCAACTACCTAAATACCAGCTTGTGAAATTTCTGGGACCAGTGTGTCAAAGAGAGTCCCCTGGGGTCAGTGTGGGAGGGTCACTGGGACCAGAGGGAGAGAATCCAGCACAGGTGAGACTGTCTGGAGGCCATTCATTCAGCTTCTTTCCTCAGAGAGTCAACCCATTAATGTCCTAAGACCTTTTCCATTGATGATGTCCTCTTCCTTCCTAGATTCCTTCGTAGCTCCCATATTCCCCTTCTAGGTGTTGGAATGATTCCTCTACTCATCTTTTATTCATTCATCAAACAGCTATTGAATTCCTCTCGAGAGTCAGTCCCTGTGAGCCAAGCATTACAGAGATAAAAGACTTAACTTCAGCCCCAAGGAGCAGACAAGGAGTAAGGTGACATTAATGTTGTCTAACAAGCAGAGTAGGAAGATGAGGGGAGTATATTGGAGACATCGAAAAGGAGTAGCTAACGAAGCCAGGGAGCAGGGAGTCAGGAAACATTCCTAAAGGCGATGGCACCTGGCGAGTCCAGAAAGAAAAGGGAAAAAGAGGGGCAGCTCCCCATCCACAGGGAGGTCCCGGGCTGGTGGGGGAAGACGCACAGTGCAAACAGGGGACAACAGGGGAAGACTGGGGTCCTGATCGCAGCCCGTGGCCCAGGTCCTCTGCAGCAGACTCTGCCCATGCTCCTGCATAAGACTGGTCTGTCGACCCACTGCCGGCACTGTCCCACTGTGGGACCATGCACAGCACATCTGGTTATGCATCCATGCTCCTGCGGATGAACATTCGGTTGTTCCAACTTGGATATTCTACAAATAGTGCTGGGATGAACACGTTTGACTACACTACGGTGCATGTATATACACATTTCTGCTGGGAATACACCTGGGAGTGGACTATGTATGTTCGGCTTTAGTAGATACTGCCAAACAGTCTTCCCAAACAAGGTTTCATGTATTTATTTATTCTATGGTGAATCAATCCAATTTCCTCAGGTGAACCATACCTTAACTGGAGTTGTGGCCAGGGCCTCGATCCTCCACTGGTCTTGGTGAAGCTTTTTACCAGCTCCAAAATCAGCCCTGCAGGCGGCGCAGGCCACACGATGTATGGGAAGGGACGTGAAAGGGCTTTGGAGCCAGAAAGGCCCGGAATTGAATCCTGCCTCTGTCACCGCCTGGCCATGGGGCCCTGAACAAGTCACATAACTGCCCCGAGGCTGCTTCCTGGTGATGAGGTTGGGGTAAATGTTGCCCGACCTTATCATGCTGTTGGAGGAGCTAAATGAAGTTAGGTAAACAAAGATCCCGCAGGGTGCCTGGCACAGGGCGAGTGTGCAATAAATGGCGTCTGTTAATCGTGTTGTAATGGTTTTTGCAGGTGGCAACAGAGGAGGTGAGGGGGGCTTCAGGTTACCATCACAGACTTGCAGCCATCACAGCTGCTGCCAAAAGGCCACCCGCCAAACCCCGGCATTGAGTTTGCAAAGGCCCGAAGTTCTCCTTTAACGCCCAGTCCTTCCTATTTTACACCGAGTCCTGAGAAGTTTCTATTTCTCTTCTCCCCAGTTCACAGCAGATTCGTAGAAGGCATGGTGATGATGGCGGTGATCATTGTGGTTTGCCACCCACTGACATTCAGATGATAGTGGGCAAAAAGGAAAAGGGCAAAAAGAAAAGAAAAGAAAAGAGAGCAGCCGCATCTATGCCTCTGCTCCCGTGAACACGCTGGAGCCGGCATGTGAGGAAGCTGCTGCAGCCCTTGGCCTCAGCATGTCCCCAGGCTGCCCAGTGCCCATCTTGGTGGCTCTCCTGTGTTTTTGCCTGTCGGACTCCACGGCATGCCCCACCTGCATCGCCCCGAATATCCTGTGTCTGTACCGAGCTCTGTGCTCACATTCCTTCCGCTCAACACTTGAAGCCCACTCTCCACAAGGAAGACCCTCCTGGGGCATCCCCGTCCAGGCTTCCCCAGGTCCCCAGACAGGGCCAGGTCAGCAGACAGACTGCCGGCAAAGGAACCGGTCAGTCTAAGGTCTTCACGGGAGGGAGGGTGCCCTCTACCGCAGAAACACAGGAGCAGCACAGCACACGGTGCAACCCAGAAAGACACCCCCAGTCACAGCGAGGCACGCAGTGTGTCCAGGACGCTAGAAGGCAGGCAGTGTGGAAATACTTCCACTGATAAAAGGAAAAGAGAAAAGAAGTTTTGAATCATAAAGAAATAATTTTGTATTATTTGGCTTCTACCCAGCCGTACTTGACCTCCCAGAAGGTAACCCGGATCAGATTCTGAGTGTGTGTGTGCGCACCCGCGTGTGTGAGATAGCTGATGACCGGGGGTCCTGGGGGAGAGGGGAGAGCCAGGAACGTGGGTGAGCCTCCCAGGCGGCCCAGCTCCCACTCTTAGGAAGCCCCGAGCCCTTGCTGCCTGCAGCCTCCCGGGCACAGTCGTGCTGCTCCACCGCTGTGACTGCTGTTTGCACGTGTACCTGCGCCAGCCCATCTCCACGGCTGAGACACCCACACCTGGAGCTGGCACACACACATGAGGGGGTGCTCGGGTGGCAGGTGGGCTCCCAGACTTTGTGATTTTTGAGAGGCCAGTGAAAAATGGATAGATTGAAAGGATTTCCAACTCAATTTTGCCAAGTAAGGCCATTTAAAATAATCGGCTATTACTAACTACAGTTAATCATTTCTCCCAAGAAAGGGCGTTTGGACACTGAGACAAAGAAGACAATATCTTAGAATAAAGGACAATCTTTTATGTTGCTTAAATAGACCAAGTTTCTGATATTTCCTTTCTGTTTTCTCATTTCTCTAAGGACTAGAGGAAAGCTCACATGGTCTGGGACAGCTAAGAGGATTTCAGGCTATCCCGGGACTCAGACCTCCTGGCCTCAGAGAAGTTACCTGTCCTTGGGCACAGTGCTTAACCCCAGGGAATGTACTAGTCAGGATCCTCCAGAGAAACACAACTAACGGGGTGCGTGTGTGTGCACGCGTGTGCGTGTGTGTGTACATGTATTCCAAAGGCAGCTGCTGCAGAATTCTTTCTTGCTCAGAGGACCTCAGTCTTGGTTCTGTTAAGGCTTTAACTGATTAGATGAGGCTCGCCCACCATATGAAGGGCAATCTGCTCTACTCAAAGTCCACCAGTTTAAATGCTAATCACGACCAAAAACACCTTCATGGAAACACCTATAATGATGTTTGACCAAATATCAGGCAACATGGCCCAGCCAAGCTGACACATGGCATTAACCATTATACTAAGCTCAGTTTTATTGACAAAAAATGAAAATAATAATCCTTTCCACATAGATTGGTTAAAAGGACTTCATAACATAGCACATAAAGGCTGCCTGGCCTCGGAGGCCCGGCTGCACGTACTCTCCCTCCTCCAGACTCCCCGAACCCCTTTAGACGGTGATGGACTCTAGGCCCCTGAGGGTGGGGCTGTGTGGTCTTCCTGGTGAGCCATCCCAGCAGCCTGGCCCAGGGCCTCAGCCAGGTCTGTGCCATGACCTTACCGTGCATGTCTTGGGCTGCACGATCAGCCTGTCTTCCCCTCCTGACGCCCTGCTCCTCTCTGCAGCCAGTGCCCAGCACAGAGCCCGGCACGCAGTGAGTGTGAAGTGCCTGAAGAACCAGTGAAAGAGGGGCTTGCAGGGGGAAGCTGAGGACTCCATCCACTGCTTCCCAGCAGCCCGACTCTCCCCTTACACAGCCTCTCCTCTCCTCCTGCCCTCCCAGCTGACAGGCAGGCCTCGGCTCTGTGTGCTGAGCAATCGCACCCACCTCTCCCAGGCCCCTCCCCTGGGCCCCAGGGCAGCCTCTGTCACTTAAGATACCAGGTGTTTGTCGCTGCTGACCTGTGCAGCCACCTCAGCCTCAGGAGTCCCATGCAGGCCCACACAGCTGCTCAAGGCTGTCTGTCCACACTGCGTGCTCCCACCTCCTTGGGGCGTTATGGAGGCCCCAGCGGCTGAGTCATCTTGGGGGATCCTCCCCCTGCTCCCAGAACCCCCAGGCACCTCACCATGATCCCAGACGACTGCCGTGTGGTGGCCAATAATTGGTTTCCTGCTTTACCAGGACACCTTTTTCCAGCTGGCTTCTCTCACTGGCATGTAGACCTTCTGACATCCTCAGCAACTGTCCGCACCCGCTGCCCCTGCCCCACACTTCCTCGCTGGGAAGACAGAAAGCAGATGCCATCCCTCCCCTCCATCTCTCTCTCGGAACCCTGAATGTCGGTGAGTGCTCCCTGTCCTCTCCTCGTCCCTCTTTCTCAGAAGAAGCAGCCTCTTGTTCAAGGCAATCCCCCCCCCCAACCCCCCCCTTCCCACCTGAGCCCTTGCAGTCTGGCTGAGCACGAAATGATGAAAAAGAGAATGTCTGTGGAGTTGGACAGAGTGAGTTCTTGGGACTTTGGGCGAATGGCTTCACCTCTTTGAACCCGTGAGTCCTCGTCTTCAATTCCTGTCACTCAGTGAAGCCACTGCTGGGAATACATGAGCTACGGGACATGGAAGTGCCTGGCACAGGGCTTGGCTCAGAGAAGACGCACAAGGAAGGTGGTTCCCAGCACTAGTCATGCCTCCCCAGTGCTCAGCACCCCATCCTGCCTCCACCCATGTGAAAATGGACCTTGGTGCCTGGTCCAAAGGCATCTGCCCAAACACACACACACACAGACACACACACATACAGCGTGGGACCAGCCACTCTTCCTCCTCCTGCAAGCAGTGCAGGGCTGGGGTGAGAGGGCGGCCGTGCAGAGAGCAGGTGACTTGTCTTTCTCTGAGTGGTGGGGCTGGGGAAAGGCAGAGGCCTCAGGGCAGGGGTGAGGGGTGGGGACCAGGGTTTCCATGGCCTGAGAGCAGCCTGGGGTTGGCTGTGGGGCCCAGGATTCTAGACAGGGCCTGCCTGAAGCTGGCCTGGCTCCCCCACCAACCCCCCTTCTGCCCACTACTGCCACCACCCTCCCTTCTGGCTCTTCTCTGGCCCGCTGGCATGCTGCCCCTCAGGGTGAGAGTGCCCTTTGCTCCTCGCCCTGGGCAGAGGCCGCTCCTCCCACACACCTGCAGAAGCCTCCCAGGTTCCCACCCTCACGCAACCCTTCACCATGCTGACCCGATGTCACCCTGTGACCTTCCCATCCTGTTCCTCCCAAACCAGCTCTGTGACTCCTCCCTCCCAAAACGGCCCCCTCCACGCCAGGCTCCACCCAACTGCTGAGATGCACAGTGACGGCTCCCCTGGCGGCCACCCCACTCAGACCCCACTGGGCAGCAGCAGCTGGCCACCGCTGGGCCTGGGACTGCACAGGGGACCACCGTGCTCCCACCTGCCCTGACCGCCCCTGCCATGTGCTTTTATTGAACTATGAAGACCACATTATGAAATGACAACTGGCAGAGAGAAAGCCTTGAACAGGGGGCAAAAAAGAGACTAGCCTGCAATGTAGTGACCACCTGATTTTGGTTATTTATTCAGTGGTGGGAAGAGCGTGTAATTAAGCATTCACTGGACCTCAGTGGCTCATCGTTCGAGCTTCTGCTCCAAGTGGACAGCTAGCTGCAGGCTTTGGGTACTTGAACGGCACCTGCTGGGAGGGCCTAGGACACAGAGGGGAGGCGAGCCGGGACGATGGGGGACAACGGCCACTAGGCCTTCAGAGCCAACAACCCGAGTCTACCCCATTTCCACAGATGGGAAAATGGGGCCCAGAAGCGGGCAGAGAGGGGCGCCCAGGCCCCATGTCTCTGCCATTGGGGAACCCCGCCCCATCTCTGTAGCTCGTGCAGAAGAAGTGCAGAGCATGTCACATACACCTGCCGTGATGTGTCTGCAAGTCCATGGCAGGATGACCTTGTGTCCTGGGCCCCCGGTACTGGGCCTGCCACATGCTTATAGCTGTCTTTAGGTTGACAAGACCATACTGAGATGGCTGATTCACTTGTGCGTCTCCATTTCGAGGCCGGCAGCTCTTTGAGGCAAGGACTGAGTCATACTCACCCCATGGCACAGGCCTGGCACCCAATCAACTGCTCCTATTACGTCTCCACAGCTCTTCTGGGGAAAGAAAGATTGAACCCCATGAGCCATGGGGCAGTCAACCGGCAGGTGGGAGCTGTACTTGGGGAGGCTGGAGCAGCTGCAGTTCCCCCGGATTAAGGAGCAGACTGAGCTGCAGCTTTTCTGGCCAAGCATTTGCTGATGGTTTGCCTGTCATTCCACGTGGCAGTTCCTGTGGCTGCCTCTGGGGGTGGCTTGCAGCCCCCTGACACCTGCTAGGGTGGGATGGAGTGCTCATGGTTTAAGCCCTGGACCCCAGCATGCCACTGCCAGTGTGAGGCTCATTTGAGAACTCAGTCATGCCTTCTTCCAAATCCGGCGGCTGATGATGTCTGTGCTTTACGTGTTTTATGACATTATCTCCAGTAACCCTCTGCTGCCCTCCCTCTTGCAGAGAAGTGATCTGCCCAAAGGCAAGAGGGATTGTCAGGGCTGGACCCCAGAAACCACCCCTCAAGCCTGCTCTGGGTTCAGCCGGATACACCTTGCTCAGCCTTTCTTCTCTAGTCCAGCCACCGGGAAGGGGTGCTGAGCTGGAGTGGGTGTGCCACCTGCCCTGGCATGGCTCAGTCCTGCCATCTCTTCCCACCCGCCCAGGCCTGAGCCTGCACGTTGGGCTCCTGGGCACCCCCAGGGCGGCTGCCAAGCCTCGCTGGTTTTCCTGCTCTGGCTGTGAGCCCATCTTTATGGTGCTAGCGGGCTACAGGCAGTGGTTCTCCAGATGGAGCTGCCTCAGTTACCCAGTGGTTCTGATTCAGAAGCTCTGGGGAGGGTCACTATGCTGTGTCTTTCTAGCAAGTTCTCAGGTGCTGCTGCTGGCGGCGGGGAGAGTGGTGGAGGGGGCAGTGGGAGAATTATCAGGGTGGGGAGAAGCAGGGCCTCGCTGGGTGGGTTTTGGCCCTGCTGCTCTCTAGCTATGTGACCTTGGGAGCCAGAAGCTCTCTGGGCTCACGCTCCTCCTTTCTAATGTGGGGATGTCCACACCTGTCTCACGTCATCGTTTCTAGAAGGACAGAGAATGCAGTGGTGACGGGGACTCCTCTTTGGTCCCAGGCAGGTGTGCCCTCTGTGTCCAGGTCCTCAGGTCCCCAAGGCACCCCATCCCCAGGGCAGGCGTGGATGTCTCAGCCCTCCTCACACAGCCACGCCCTCTCCAGGAAAAGGGCGAAGAAAGGAGAACTGAGGATAAGGGAGCCCTTCTACCCACAGCCTGACTTTCCTTGTGATAAAGTCGGTCACCAAACCTAAACCGGGCCAAGCACGTCAACGGTGGCTAAGGAGCCACCCCACCCGATGGGGCGGTGCTGTCTGTTATGTTCATCCACTGACCCTCACACCCTGGGACGGCTGCATACTTGTCTCCCCAGTTGCCTGGGTGCAGCGCGGAGGCCAAGGGCTCATGACGGCTCATGTGGAGCCAGGACAGGCGGGCAGACAGCCTTGTTCGGGGCTTGTTGGGGGGGGGGGGGGGCACATGCCCTGTATTGCCTCCAGCTGGGGCTCCTGGCTGTGCTCATGGTGCCGTCCCCTCCCCCTCCTCCCCAGCTGGTCCTCCCGGAGGACATGGCCCTCTCCTCTGCCCCTGCTCACCCCTTTCCTGTGACCTCAGACATCTTGCTTGTTCCATTGCCTCTGAACTGACACTTCCCCCCAGGGAGCTCAGTTTTAAATTCCATCCAACCAGAGTTCCCTGGGATCCTCACTTGGTGGCATTTCCAGACTCCTTTCACTTTTCTTCTACAAACGCCTCCCAGGAGAGGTCAGCCTGGCCTTCTTCAGGACCCAGCCTTTTCTGGAACCCTTAATGGAGGGCTCATAGGCATAGCATGAGGCAGTTCACAGGAACTCCTAGATTATAACTTCTCCTCCTCACTGAGTCTGAAATAGGGACAACAGCTAACGAGACACTGTGCTTGTATTCCTACAGCTAAATCTGTTATTTTACAATTAAAGAAACCCAGGCACAGAGATGCTGAAGAACTTGCACAAGGTCACACAGCTAGTCAGAGGCAGCGCTAAGAATCTGGCTTGGAAGAGCACAGTCTTAACCAGCATCTGTCTACCTCGTGCGTGCTCATTCCTGCTGACCTGCCCATAAGTCTCCCCTTTTTCCTGGGAGAAGGCTTGTCCTCCTCTGCTCTGGCCCCAGCCTCCTCCCCAGCCCCTCTGCCCTCTGCTCTCTGCTCCATGCTCGGTTTGTGTGTGCGTCTGCCTCCCTGGCTGGCTGAGGGTGGAGGGTGAGGACGCAGGCCTGATTGTGAAGACACTGCCACAGTCCCAGGGGCACCTGAGCAACAGTCTCCTTACTTCTTCAGGAGCCCTCGAATCCCATGTCAGCTGCCGCCCCTCCCCTGGCTTCCTGTCGACTCCTGTGGCTCTCACGGAAGGAAACCCTTTACTGGAGAAATTCCCTTTGGACCCTTTGCAGAGAAAAGACTCTCCGCCCTAATGAAACAGGGAAGGAGCGCCAGCAGCTGGGGCAAATGGTTCTTCTTAGCCATCAGCTCAGTGGGGCCTGTTTAGAATAACGCACTGGTTTTCAACAACACACTGCATTTTCCAGAGAAGGATCCCCTCCAAAAGGCAGTGTACTCTGGGCTTCTGGAACCCGTCTGCACCGCATTCACTGAGGGCCCCGCAGGTGTGGTCTGACCCAACCCAAGCCGGGTGCTCCCCCAGCCCGGGCTGAATGCTGGAGTGGAAACCTCTGCTCTTTCGGAGAAGAGAAGGTCAGGTGCGCAGAGCAGGTGGGAAGGGGCAGGCCAGGCTGGAGGAGCTGAGGAGAGCCAGGGCTGCTCAGCACTGGGCTCACTGAGTCCTGACAGCTCCCCATTCTGGAAGTGAGGGCAATGCGCCTCAGAGAGGTCTGGCAGCTTTTCCCAGGTGGCCCAGCCAGGGAGGGGCAGAGTCTTTCTGACCCCAGGGCAGGTGCCCAGGCCTCACACATAGGCTGTCTCCAGGTGGGCGGTCTAGTTTCTCTCCCTGGACAGTCTCCCTTTTCATCCCACTAGGATTGCAGACCCAAACGCCTCGGCTGGATGTGAATTCAAAGAATGAAGAGAGGGGCGAAGACAGAGGGTGTTTCCTTTGGAAAAGGCAGAAAACCCCGCTCGGAGTCAGCTGCCAATAGCTGTGAGTTCTGATGGGACACTGGCCAAGATTTCCCCTCCACGGTCCCAGGACCTAGGAGATGCTTGGCGACTTTCGGTGAAAAAAGGATGAAGGAATGAATGAACTACCATCTCCATTTCTGCCACTTCTTCCTGCTCCTCGGCCTCATGACTGCTTTGGGAGCTGCTGAGGAAAGAAGCAACACCACCACCAGACACACAGCACGCTCCTGGCTGGATGTGGAGGATCTGGTGTTCCAGCAACAGAAGAGGAGGTACTGGGGGAGCCAGAAAGCTCGGTGGAGAGAAGCCCGGATGCTGGATCACACCAGACTCCGCTGCTCCCACAGCTCTC
Source organism: Equus quagga (assembly GCF_021613505.1). Taxonomy (NCBI): domain Eukaryota; kingdom Metazoa; phylum Chordata; class Mammalia; order Perissodactyla; family Equidae; genus Equus; species Equus quagga. Next base: position 65,444,026 of record NC_060270.1, read on the forward strand.
CTCCTGGGTCCTTAGAACGTGGGCTCCAGGAAAGAAGAGACTGCCGTTCACTGTTGCAGCCACCTGGCATTTTTTTTTAAAAAAACAAATGTTTTTCAAATGACCAGGGCTTCCTGCAGGCACCATGTGGGAGAGTCAGGTCTGGGAACCAGGTGGCCTGGCCACAGGGCTCTCCTGAGAAGGGCTGGCAGAGGGCTGAGCTGCAGTCAGAGAGGCTGCCTGGAGCCCCGAAGCGCAGGGACAGGCAGGACAGAATGGCGGGCATCAGGCTGGGCAGGTTGGTGCTGGGGAGGACGGAGGGAATGGAGCCCGGTGTGAGGCAGGGCCCTCCTGCTGCCTCCCCCGGCTCCCTCCTGTCCCCACCCTGGCCGAATGTACCCAATGCTTGGAACCCCCTCCTCTTTCTCCTGAGCTCTTAGATTTATGGTGGAACAAGATCCCCCCATTAGAGGCGGAGAAGCCTCAGAGGTCAGCCAGTTCAGCGTCTCCAGTCCAGCTCCATTTTAGAGACACCCGCCCCCATGCCCTCCCAAATTCCTCAGCTTTACTTATTTACTGGGTTGTTTTCACGTTATAGTATGCAAACTTTTAAACACTTGCAAAAGTAGAGAAAGTGCGATGATTCCCCACAAGCCCATCAACGATCTTTTCATGATTCTGGAACTTGCCGATCTTGTTTCATCTACCTCCTTTCGCTTTTTTCCGGGGTCGTCGTCAGGCAGACTGGGGCATTACATCACTTCATTTGTCAACATGTGACTATGCACCTCTCACTAATGAGGACATTTTCTTTTTAAACATAACGACCATACCCTCGCCTCCATGTGCCCGGGGAAGCTGGACTCCAAAGCAGCCCCTGCCGGTTCCCCCCTCTCCACACGCAGGAGCCGCCTCCTCAGGAGCCCGGAGTCTGTTTCCCATCCCTTGAATCTCCACTGGCCTCGCGATTTGCGGTGTAGAATGAGGTGGAAGCGACACCACACAACTTCCAAACCCAGGCTTTAACAGGCCTTGTAGCTCCTGCTTTTTCCTTCTTGGGACCCGGCTGCCATGTGGGGAACGTTGGGCTAGAGCATGAATGCTGAGACCCCAGGGAAAGACAGCCCCAGACAGTCCAGGGGCCTCAGCCACCCCAGCAGAAGCACCAGGCTTGTGAATGAAGTCTTCCAGAATGTTCCAGCCCATCTGGGTTCCCACCTGAATGGAGCCACACGAATGACACCGGCCAAATATTTAGCAGCAGATCCACTCAGTAGAGCCAAGCTCAGATTGCAGAGCAAATGGTCATCTTGCCTGAAGCTCCACCATTCAGGTGCGTGGCCCCAGCCCCTGGATGCGATTCGTTCACAGCTGCTCATTCCTCAGTAAAGGATGGACTCTGAGCCGTGGGGAGGGAGGGGTGCGTAGGGAGCTCTTCAACCAGGCAGGGCAGACAGTGTGGATGTGCCTCCCAGAGCCCCCAGGAGGCCTGACAGGCCGGGTTGCAGAGTGGGTACAGGGTCCTCATGGCCTCACCCACCAGGGACCTTGGGCCAATCACTTAACCTTTGGGGGCAGTTGCTCATCTCCAAGGCTGCGGTGACACGCCTTGAGTCCTGGGCGGCGATGAAGATGAGATGAGAACGTACGTACGGTGGTTCCTACCCAGAGAGTGACCTTTCCAGCTGTGAAATTCCGGGGCTGCGGCCAAGAGCCCAATGCACCAGCTAAGATGAGGCTTGCACATCCTGTACTTTATGCCTTTTGAAATTAAAACAAAACTTATCTCCATCTCCTCCTCTAGCTTTTTATTGGTGCATTTCTTTTATTGAAAGGCTCTCTCTGTTCCCCTACTACTTTCATAAACTGACCTTTCCCCGATCAGGCTGCTCAGCAGTGGCTTCCTCCCCCATCCCAGAGCCCCCTCATCACAGCCGCTAAGCCTGGCGGGGCTGTGTGGTGGACATCGCCCAGCCCCCCACCACAGGAACCCCTCCTTGGAGGGAGGGACGGACGGAGGGAGGAGAAGGGGGCGGAGCGGGGAGGGGGGAGGAGGGAGTGTACCCTGAGTGGGCCCCAGTCAGGAGCGGGGGTAGTCCCCACTCCCCACTCCCTGCCAGCCAGAGCTGGAGCTAGGGGCAGTTTTCTGAGCACAAGGCAGTCTCCACGTGGTGTTTACACCAAAGGCGCAGACCTGGGCTGGGGGGCGGGGGGCGATAGAAAGCCCCTCTAGTTGTGTCTCCCGTTGCCCTTTATTCCTGCGCAGACAAGATCGGCCTTCCCTGCCGAGCTCATTCCCTTTCTGGTCACTTATAGGCAATAGAAAATCCTATGGTCACTCAAGTCACAAAGTCTCTAACCTGTAATTAAAAAGCGTCTAGTCCAACACAGGACACGAGGCTTCACAATGAGAGCTAAGCCCTCCTCTGACTCCCGGCGGGCGCTCCCCGTGCTCTCTTTAAAGAGTTTCCTCATATCCCCCTTTCCTTCCAACTGTTCCCAACAAGTGGGTGAGGGGCTCCACGACCCAGTCATGGTTCTCAGAGATCTCCTCTGACAAGCTGCCGAGTGGCATCCGTCTCACCATCGCTTGGATGCTGTTTTTTATGTCTTGGCAACTCAAACTGCCCAGATAACCTCCTGCGCGCGCACACTATTTCTGAGCACGCGCGCATGGCTGCACACTGCATTGGGGCTCCATGAGAGGATGATACCACACCGTCTCCAGCTGGACGGGCTGCGGCAGCCTAAGGGCACACTGGGGACAGGAGTCTCAGGACTTCTCAGTCACGCGGTGAGAAGACAGAGCCATCCAAAGGGAGAGAGCAAAGTGGGAAGAGAGGAAACCAAGGAGGAAGTGAGAGGCTAACAGTGCTGCACAGGAAGTGAGAAAGGGGAGACAAACAAGAGGGGGGAGAGGAGGAAGGGAGGGCCGGCAGGGAGGAGCCTACTGAGAACAGCGAGAGGCCGCGCCCCCGCACTGCAGCCCCGCCCCTCCTTCACTGCAGCCCCGCCCCTCTCTCACTGCAGCCCAGCCCCTCCTCCACTTACTGCAGCCCTGCCCCTCCCCTGCTCCTGTCCAGGCCGGCAGGTCCTGCTGCAGGGAGCCCTTTTTTCCTCCCTGGGTGACATGGTTTTTGTTCCTTCTTTGCTCTGGCTCTGATCACTGAGGCTACTGCATCCACAGAACCTTGGTCTTCAGAGCCAGGAGAAGTTGTAAACGTAAACAGACCCATCCCAGGGCTGTGCCCAGGGAGTTCCTTTGCTCTTGCCCGGTGGTCAGTCAGTCCAGGAGTGGAGCCTGAACTCCGGGGAGGCCAGCTATGGGCACGGCTCTGCTCACCAGTCAGGACCCTGGAGGGAGATGGGCAGCAGGCATTCCACACTCAGAGGCCTGGTGTGGATGGTGTCCCCTGAGGTCAGTGGCAAACACTTGCATGACAAGGTGCATCTCTGTTTTATATAGGACAGGCCTTCCATTCACAGGGTGAGCCTCCACTCTTTGGAAGCCTTGCAGGGGATTGTACAGCGGCAGATTTCCTGGCTGCCGCGCCTAGACAGTCATATCCAGGAGGAGAGTGGCCGGGAGTGGGGTTATCAGACACAACACAGGACCCTCAGTGACATTAGGATTTCAGATGCACACAAATAATTTTTCATTTTAAAATATGTTCGAAATATTGCACAGGACATACTTATATGAAAATTTTTGCTATTTGTCTGAAATTCAAATTTAATTGAGCATCATATATTTTTATTTGCTAGGTCTGGCACTCTTATTCTGTGCAGTCCAGGAGGCAAGTGGTCCAGGGGGAAAGAGACTTAGGAGGTAAAGGTCTAAGAAACGTCCCGGCCTGAAAAGAGCTTGAACAGCCTAGGCCTCCCAATGCACCTCCACATCCAGGTCTGCATTGGTTTCTCCCCAGTGCATCCTTGACACAAGTACTTGGGGAGTACTTACATCAGTACTTACATCAGTGAACTCCAGCTGATGGATGAGAGGTCTGAACCACAGAGGGGCCTAGCAAGTGAATGAGGACAGAGAGCATCCACGCTCCTCCAGTGGGAGGTGGCAGTCTTTCTGCCCTTCTCTTTGGGATTTCAGGTCCTGGTGGGGACCAGAGTCTGCTCCAGGCTGGGTCTGCTCAGGCTGAGCTATGGTGGAGCTCAGAGGCAGGTGTGGCCCCAGGATTATTGTAATTAACACATCAGAGCGTGTAGCCCAGGGCTGGCCCACGACGAGCCCTGTCAACATTGTTATTACCCTGCCTGGAGGTGCCCCCCTGTTTCTCTGAACAGGTAACTGGAAAACCAGAGTGAAAGCTGGTGATCAGCGCTGACCAGGGACCCTGCGCCCCTGCCCTGATCGCGCCTCTCCCTTGTGTCCAGTCTTCAGCCTGGGTCGCCCTTTCCGGGACATGGTGACACCTAGAGGCGTTTGTCGAAGACTCGTGGGTGAGGATGGAGTTGGGGGAGCTTGCTGCTGGCTCTTCGGTCAGGACTTTTACTGCCTTGGCTGCTCTTTCCCTACCGGAGCTCCGCGGAGTTGTGGCTCCTCACGTTCAGTGGCGGGGCAGGCGCTGCCCCAACCCTGAGCTGGGGACGGGGTCCTTCCTGACCCTCAGAGCCCACGGGAGCTGCCTTTGCTTCCTCACCAGGCTTCCTCTGAGCAACCAGGCGATTGACTGCCCCTTGACCTCAAGGAAGAGAAACTGCAACACTCATTTTCACTAAGGTGTGAAGGTATTGACGTGTTAATGCCTGGTTGGAAATGTCTCAAATTTCTGGAAGGGTTAGGAGACCAGTCTATTGGAGCCGCAGTGTGGGCTGGCTTGCCTTCCCTCCTTCTTCCTTCTTTCCTCCTTCCTTTCTCCTTCCCTCCCTCCCTTCCTCTCTGCCTTCCTAGTTTTCTTCTCAAACCCATATAACATGCCAAGTCTACAGCAGCCCCTGTGTTGCTCTCTGGGGATTTAAAAGTGAATAAAAAATACGTCCCTGTCCTTCAGGTGTGGGAGACAGACAGCTATCTGAATAAAGCCTCTGAATGACAACACAGAAAGCCCATAGCAAGAGCCGACCCTCAGTCTTCCGCGGCACACAGAAGGGAGTGAGGGGGTAAAGCTTGGGAGGGCAGGAGTGGGTGTGGGTGTCGGAGGATGAGCAGGCATTGGGTGCACGGGCCTGGAGAAGGGTGATTCCTGGCAGGGACACAGCCACTTGAAGGCAGACTGAGGGAGTGTGGCCCCGGGGCTCCTGTCTGTGGTGTCAGGCGTTTTATGGTTGACCTGGAAAACCACTGATCCTTCACTGCTCCTCTCAAGGCTGCCTTGTCCTGAGGTTGTGGTGCTTTTCCTGGAGGCCCTGGGGAGGCCCTGGGGAGGCCCTGGGGTGCTGTGCCCACGGGAGGCCCTGGTGGAGCAAAGCTGCAGCTCCCCAGAGCCTTGACCATGTTCTGTTGGCGTCTGAGTTCCCGGTCTGCCCAGGACGCATTTCAACACGTTGTAGGGTGCCTTGTGGGGCCAGATCATGAGGGGCTTGATTAAGGAGCTCGAGTTTGGGCTTTTCCTTTTGGAAATAGGGGGCTGTCGAAGGAAGTTGAGTGGGAAAGGGGCGGGTCGGATTTTATTTCACAGTGTTCTCTTTCTTGAGGGGCACATTACCACCTGCAGCTTGGGGCCCGGGGCCGGTTCTTACCTCCTGCCTGATCTAACTCTTCTGGGTACCAAGCCATTGTGACAGGCAAGAGGGGGACAAGTGGGGGCCTGGCCTCACCCTCAGGGAGGGAGAAGCAGAGGAGAAGGCCATTCTACTGGTTCCCTTGAGCAGGGATCAGGGAACAAGGGCCAGGAGGATGGATCTGAAGACAAGCATCAAACGAACATCATTCAGGCTGCTTTGGGCTGAAAGCAAAGAAGCCCCACCTAAAAGTGGCGCTAAGAGGAAGGACATGCATGCACCATGTGCCGCGGCAGAAGCACAGTGAGCTGATCCCAGAGTCCACTGGCTCCAGAAAGGTCCTCGGGGACCCAGGTGCTTCCCACCCTTGCCCTCAGCCACCACCTCCCGGCCGTGATGTCCCACAGGTGGATGAGGGGAGCCCACCGCTGCTCCAGGCCACAGGAAAGAGCACTCCTTCTCAGCCACTCCTTAGGAGTAGGGAACCCTCCTTCCCCTGGAGTCTCCTGCAGAAGTCCCTTCACGTGTCGGTGGCCAAGACTGGCTCCCACGCCCAGGACTCTGTGCCATTTTCTGCCTCTGGAGCAAAGTGGGCTTTGCCTGCCAAGACTAGGGTGAGGGGCAGCTGGACAGGCCCACACACCATGCAACCCCCTCAGGGTTCATTTCTGTCATCTCCCTGTTGGGGTTCACAATGGAATTCTTACAACAACTGGAGAACATGTTTTTATAGAAATGGGGATGCTGGGGGGTCGGCATCCTGCTTCATGGCCAGGCTTGGGAGTCCCAAGGAGCACTGGGCCACTGAGTCCACTGAGGCAAAGGCAGGCTGATCCTGTGGGAGGAAGACAGGCATCTGGGGGTGCTCTCCTGGGACCCTGGGGCAATCAGGGGCTTGATTAGTCCCCAGGTGATGTTCCGAGCGGCAGTGCTGAGCCACAGGAAGAACTAATAGCCACCAAAATGTGAGAGCCACTATGTGCCAGGCCGTGTGGGGGTTCTTTGCACACATTGCCCCTCATCCCGACTTGCCATGTGGGTTTTACACCTGATTTGCTGAGAAGGGCCAGAGGTTTCGAGCCATCTCGTGCTGGCCAACAGCTTCTCCCGTTTCTCTCTCTAGCCCCCATGCTCAGTCTCCTTGTGTGACTCTGAATTGGCACAAGGGCCTGAGTTCTCAGAAGGGAGGTGCTTAGTCCAGGCTCTCCCTGGTCTGGCAGCTCAGCCTGGGCCACACGAGGAGTGTCGTTTGTGGTCTTCTCATGTTTGTGATCTCACGTTGTTGGTACGCCCTGCGAGCTTTTGGGTGGTCTTCAGCAGATGGCCCAGCTCTCGTGGAAAATTGCTCCGTATGGGGTCACTGTGAGGAAGGATGGAAGGCAAGACTGTGGAGCACCCCAGGGTCTCCATGGTCACTCTGCCCAGTGCTGCCTGGTGCTGCTGAGAACCCCAGAGACCACCAGCGTCCTGCAGATCTGCCCTGGTTGCCTCTTTCCCAATCTCTGGAGCCACGGCCTTGTCTGCTGGTCACGTTTGTTGTCCTCTGCCTGCCTTGGCCACTGCCCTGACCCTCCCCTCCTTCTACTCCCTGAGCATGGAGCAAGGGCCTCCTTTGTGTCCCCAAAGCATAACCATGACTGGGCACTTATGAGGCTTCTTGCCCTGGCAGCTCCCGGGGAGAGGCTGCGGCTCTGTAGGAAAGCCGGCTCAGCTGGGGTGGGGGCAGCGCGGCGGGCAGGCCTCGAGGGGCTGGTGCTGCACAGTCTGTTATGGGTCTGAGAGTCAAGGGCCATGACCACCAGGACAGTCCCTGGGACATTCTCCACCTGTGTGTTTCCTTTTTAGGTTTTCTCTGTTCCTTGAGGGCAGTGCTTATTTATTTATTTTATTTTTGAATAAATGATTGCAGACTCTCCTGCTCCCCCTGAGAACAGCTGAAACGTGGTCACTCACTCTCGTCTCCCTTCCCAAGCCTCTTCTCTCTTCATAAAGAGGTTGAGATTGGGGGTGACTTCATTTGATTTGATTTGATTTGACCTGCTCAATACTTACTGACTGAATCTAGCCAGCTCGGATAGCCTCTTGCAGCCCCTGCTTCACCACGTTCACCCCCACCTGTTGCTCAGCAGGTGGCCCCATTATATATCTGGGCATTTTCTGCTCTTAGGGTACTTGGGGTGACATTCTCAGGCCTGAGATTCTGCAGCCAGCTTATCAATGGCCTCTGCCTGCCTTTCCGGTCGGCTGTTGCCAGTGTTAGCTGAGCTATTTATATTTTGTTGGTGAGTTGCCTTGGAACAATGCACAGTAAGCAGTTTAATCCCTTGGCTGACTTCTCTAGACTCTGCGTGGCAGAAGGGAGCTGGAGGGGAGGTGGGGTTGAGGGAGCCCAGGCGTTGGCACCTGCATCTGTAATGCTGCTGATTTGCCCGCACCTCACTCTCCGGAAAGTAGGTTTCCTACCTCTAAATTCTGTGTGTTCCTTGATTGATTTGATTTGGGTCCCCTGGACCAATCAACTGTAGCCACAGAGTGAGTCTCCGTGAACACGATGGCTCCTCGGTAAATCTCAGAGGAGGGCGGGAGAGGGCATGTTCCTGAAGAAGGGCTGGGTGTGGGGCAGGCTCTGGGACATTTCTGATAGGGAGAGACAGAGGAACTCACCTGTGTGATCTAAATGTTTGCGTTCCCCCCAAATTCACGTGTTGAAGCCGTAACTCCCAGTGTGATGGTGTTGGAGATCGTGCCTTTGGGATGTAAGCTGGGCTAGACGAGGTTGCAGGGGAAGAAGGATTTTCCCTCTTTCCTCCTTGGTTCAGTAGCTGGGTCTATAAAATCATCTTACACCAGGCAAATTAATAAGAGAAAGGTATACAAATGTATTAATTTTTAATATTATGTGCACAGGAGCATCTCAGGAAAAGAAGTGAATGCTCAAAAGCAGCAGTGCGATTCGAGAGCTCGTGTGCCATCTCCGTGGGAAGGGGCGGAGGACGGACGCCACTGAGAGGAGGGTGGCGGATTTTCAGGAAAGGTGACTGGGCCCTGAAAAGGACAGACGGGAAGTGTCTTAGTTTGTGACAAAGTTGGTCTGGTGTGATGGTGACCTCTAGTGTCCTCTCCTGTGACGAGTTGGTTGTTCCTGGTTGATGAAACTCCCAGGGAGGGCATCTGAGGCCACCGAGTTCCTTTTGGAGGAGGGTCTGGCTTTAGATAGACAAAGGAATTCAGAGAAAGCCTCTCCCTGCATTTGCTGTTTTTCAAGTGCCTTTGGCTCGATTATTTTAATCGATACACCAAAGTGGCATGTGTGAGGGTGACAAACCCTGAACACTCTGTCGAGGTCACGAGAGTGAGGCCCGCTTGATGGGATGAGAGCCCTTCTAAGAGACCAGAGAGCTTGGCTCTCACTGGCCCTTTGTCCCTCCACTGTGTGAAGATGCAGGCCAGGCAGCGGGCCCTCCGCAGAACCTGACCGTGCCGGCTCCCTGGTCTCGGAAGGCCCTTCTCCAGAGCTGTGAGGAATAAACGCTGTTTAAGCCCCCAGTCTACGATATTGTGTTCCAGCGGCCCAGGCTGCCTCACATAGCACTGCGGGCCAGCTGGATTTGTTAGGAGAACCAGTCCCGTCGTTGCCTTGAGCTTGAACTGATTGCTGAGGACAGTGTCCCCCAATGCCACTTACCAGCTTTGTCACCCTGGGCAGGCGTTTTTTGTTTGTTTTATGATTTACTCCCTGAGTCTCAGAGCTTTAATTTCTCCGGTGAGGCTGATTATGTTTATCTCCTGATGCTGTTGTGAGAATGAAATGAGATAATGCTTATCAAGCGTAGTCCTCAGCACATTAAATAATAGCTTGCTCTTGTTCCTGTCATTGTCACTGCTGCCATGGCTTTTGTTGACATGTCCTCTGCGCTCCTCCTGCCCTGGGAGTGGCGGGGAGAGCTGGGGTTGGGTTCCGTAACCGGCAGCACTGACTGCTGTAACGCACTGCTTTCGCTTGCTTCGCTTCATTCGCTGACTCAGTGCGGCTTTGCAGCAAATGTGGTATTGGTCCTCATGCTAATGGTCCCCCGGTGTTTTGGGAAGATGGACAGCGGGGGCTTCCAGGTAGGCAGGACGTGGTGGAGCCATATTTCGCAGTGATGGGTGCTTTGGTTGACCCGTCTCAGGAGGAGTCTTGCCCACGCACTGCTAGAGCAAAGTACAGGCTTCTTTCCATTCAGCCTCGCTGGGCTCGGGCCTATCTTAACATCAGGCGGGAAGAGACCGTGTTTCCCCATCACGCGTCAGGACTGAAGCCCCTGACCCAAGCCTGAGTCCTGGTGACGTGCCCCCAGCCTGCTGATGTCCCAGGGCCCTCCACCTGCCTTGAGAAGGCGAAGGCTGAAGGAGAGGGTGAGTGCCTGGAGCCGAGCTCCCACGGTGTCCGGGGAAGCACTCTGGATGGGGTGACCATTTGGCTTGTGCCTTGAAGAATGAGCAGGGTCGTGGTGGGGAGTCTGAGGAAAGGCCTGACATGAAGAACAACTTGGAGCAAAATGTGGACAGAGGCACAGACAAACAGGGAATAAACCAGAGGAAACCAAGGCCCCGTGTCTCTGGGACTCTTAATCTTGTGATCGTACCAGTTTAATATCAAGCGCCTGTTTCTCAGCCCCAAACCATCCTGTCTATACTTCAGCTTGTGATGCTGAGGTCAGGACTCTGCAAACCGTCTGCGTTGCCAGCTGCTCCTTGTTAGGATCCACCAATCAGGGGCGCTGTGGGGCGACTGCGGGGCTGCAGGGGACAGAAGAGGCTCGCTCCTTGTTTCTTGTGGACTCCCTGTCCCTGGGAGCGTCCCCCAGCAGTGCCTCTTTGCCACAGCAATGACAGTCCCCTCCCGTGGCAGCAGCCACATCCTGTTTGTGGTTTTCCACTGGTTGCAGAACCATCCTTGTCATCCGCTCAGACTCACCAGCACCCCAGAGCCATGCCTCTCCTGTGGTCTCAGAGATACCACACCAATGACGGGGAGTAACAAGTCCAAATAAAGGGAAAGATAGATGGAATCTGTGTATTCTTTATTTCCTCAAAGGTCCAATTTTTCTCATGCAAGTGCAATGCTAGCTCTGTCGTAAACTAGGTTTCCTGTACGGGTCTGTTTCTTGATTCTCTGTTCATCTCCATCTGCCTTTTTCTCCCCTCCTGCCCCACTGTCTCATTCCCTACTCACCTGAGATCTGTACGAACCCTTAGGATGGGACGGGGCAAGTCTCCTCGCCTGGTTTTCTTCTTCAGGTCTATCTTGGCCATTCCTATTCTTTGCTCTTCCAAGCAAATATTAGAAACAGCACATCCGGTTGCACAACCATAGATACAACACAGCAAAACCAACGGGAGTCTCAACCACTACTGTGTTTTGATTGGAATGCAGTGAAGACGGAAATAACTGAGAGTCTTGGATGTCTTTTAATTGAATTTCTAATTTTGTCCATAGAGGTCATCTATGTCTTCTGTTAGATTTTTTTTGTGGACTTCATATTCGCGACAATCTTAAATGATACTTATAAAAGCAACATTTTTTTTAAACATTTATTGTTAGTATATAGAAATTCAGTTTAAAAAAACTAATCTTGTATCCAGTAATCTTATAAACTCTCTTATTAATACAATAATTCATCTGTAAATTCTCTGGGTTTTCTATAAGGACAGTTATATTATTTGCAAATAATGACTGTTTGGGTTCTTCTTGACCAATGACATTTTTTTTCCTTGCCTTACTAGGCCAGCTGGGACCTCCCGTGTGATGTTCAAGGTAAGTGATGAGAGTGGGTCCTTTACCTATTCCTAGTCTTAAGGAAACATTTTCCGCTTGTCACTCTTATATAAGATGTTTTCGTTATAAGGTTGAGCAAATTTCCTTCTATTTCTAGCTTGCTAAGGATTTTTATAATGAATATATGCTACATTTTATCAAATGCTTTTTCTGAATCTGATAAATAAGCCTATGACATTTTTCCTTTGTTAATCATGACTTTCATTTATTGATTTTTTTAAGTGTTAAATCAACTGTGCGTTACTAGAATAAACTCAATGTGGTCATGATATCTAAGCTTTCATATCTATTGCTGGATTCAGTTTGCTAGTATATTTTTAAGGATTTCTTACATCTATATTCATGAAACACAGAGTGTCTGTAATTTTATTTCCTTACACCGTCGTGGTTGGTTCTAGTATCGTTTATGCCCACCTCATAAGTGAGCTAGTGCCTTTTCTCTGAAAGAGTCTGAGTGAAGCAGAATCGTGTATCTTGTGGATGTTTGGTATAGCTCTCTGAGGAATCCCGTGGACCTGGTGATCTCTCTGTGGGACAGTCTTAACTCTTGGTGAGCTTTCTTTAATGATTATAGGACCACTCAGAATTTCTGTTTTTCACTTTTCCTCAGTATATTGGTAAGTTATATTTTTTATGAATTTGTACATTTCATCTAAGTTTTCAACTTTATTGTTATAATGTTCCTCATAATATCCTTGTATTGCTTTTTTAATATCTGCAAGAAAGTTATGTTTTCTGTTTTACTCCTATTTATTTATGGCTTCTCTCATGTCTTTCTTGATTACTTCTGCCTCAGGTTTTAAAATTGGTCTTTTCAAATAACCAGTCTTTGGCGTTATTTTTCTCTCGATTGTATGAGCTTATTTTTCACTCATGTTTGCCTTCGTCTTTAGTACACTCTTCTTCCCATTTTCTTTAGGTGTGTTCTGTTCTTCACAAGTCAGATGCTTAGGTCATTACGTACAGTCTCTCTTGTTCCTAATATTAATATTTAAGGCTATAAAATTGCATCTACATATAAAATTAGCATCCGATTACATTTTGATATACAATCTTTTACTATCTTCCAGTTTTGAGTGTTTTCTAATATCCATTATGATTTCTTTTTTGACTCGGGTGTTATTCAGAAGTATGTTGTTGAATTTACATACGTATAGTAATTATCTTTGTTATTGATTTCTAACTTAATTACATTGTGGTCAGAGAATGTACTTTGTAAGATACCTGGATACCAATCCTTTAAAAGTAAATATTTTTGTAAATATCCCACGTGTACTTTTTTTAGTGACTATTCCATGTGCACTTGAACAGAATGTGCATTTTTCAACGTTGAATGCCATGAATATTAACTGGTTATCTATCTATCTACCTATCTATCTACCTATCTATCTATCTATCTATCCATCTAATCTCTGTCATATCAAGATTGATTTGTTTTTCAAATCTTTCATGTCTCCGGTTTTTTGGGTATTTTTTTTTTTTTTTTGCTTATTTAATTTAGCTTTTCCCCAAACAGTTGTGTCAATAACTCCTAAAATAATTCTGGATTGGTTTATTTCTCCTTGCAGCTGTGTCAGTTTTTGCTTTATGTATTTCGAGACCATATTTTTAGACGCATCTAAGTTTATAGGTGTTATCCTAGCTTTTGGGGGAATCAATATTTGCAGGATTTTTTTTTTTTTACTGTTTTAGTTTTATTCTTTCTGTGTCAATATGTTTTAGTTTTGTTTCTTATAAATAGCCTCTGTTTTACTTTTCTATTTTGACAATCTCTTATTTTAAATGGAGTGTAATAAATTTACTTTTATTATATTTCTGATGTAATTGGATTGATTTCCAATAACCTACTTTATACTTTTTGTCTGTCTGACCTTTTCTATGTTTATTTTTCTTGCTTTATTTTGAATTGATTGAATATTTTTTCTCACTCCATTTTTGCCTCTAGTTTAGAATTTATACTTTTTTCTGTTATTTTATTTAATATGTATATTTAACTTATCAAAGCCAAAATTTAATTAATATTGTTGTCATTTTCCCAAACAAGACCCAAGAATATTTTAATTTTAACTACCCTTTCTAAATATGGTGTGGACATCCAATATTTTAGTTGTTTCACTTTTCTAAGCTCATGAGACATTATTATTATTGTTTTATAAAGTTAGCTTTTGTTTAGATTTCCTTATATATTTACCACATTTTTGTTTATTATTTTATCTTGCATCTTATACTTTCCATCTGAGATTCTTTCCTCTTTTTGAATTATTTTAGAATTTCCTTTGGTGAGAGTTTATTTGTCTGAAAATGTCTTTCTTTTTTCTTGTTCTTAAAAGATAGTTTTGATAAGTATACAATTCCAGGTTGAAGTTTTCTCTACTTTCTCTTTGAAAGTATTATTTCATTTTTTATGGTTTCCTTTTTTGTTTTGAGAAGTTATCTGTCAAAATAATTGTTGATATTTTTAAATTCAATCTATATTTTCTCTCTCATTACCTCTAATATATACTCATTGTGTTCACTGTTTCGCAATTTTACTACAATGGGCCTAGTGTGAGCTCTTTGCTTTCATCTTGGGAATCTATGAGATTTCTGTATTCTGAAGATTGGTGTCTTCTGTTAATCCTGGGAAATTCCCAGCTAGCTGTTGCCCCTTTCCATTTCTCTCTTCTTCTAGAAATCTGACTAGATGTATGTTAGATTTCCTTACTCAATCCTCTGTATACCTTTCAGCACCTGACTTCTTTTTTTTCCATCTGTCACTTCTGGATGATTTTCACTCACACATTCAGATAATCCATTGCCCGCTGACTTCCTTTGCTGCTGTTGAGAAGTCAACTGTTAGCCTGGCGGTTATTCCTTTGGAGACAATGTCTCTTTTCCCCACTCTTCTGTGGTTTCAGTAGGGTGTGTCAAGGTGTGAACTTAATTTTGCTCATCCGTCTTCGTGCTCAGGAGGTGAGTTTTGTCTAAAATTCCTGATCTCTGAACTCTGGGTCTCCCTTCTCAGGCCTTTACTTCCTGGTCCCCAGCCAGAGCTGTTTCTGAGCCAGCAAGCCAGAGCCTCTCTGCATCTCTATTCCTTTTCTGACTCCACAGAAATGTCTTTCTCGCTTTTGAGGCTGCCTTCTCTCTTTTCTGCTTTATCTCTTATTACCAGATGTTTAGAATAGAGGTGATGCATCTAAGGAGGGCATTTACTCGTTCCGTCTTGACTGGAGCCATTACTTCTAAAAGCATATAAAAATGATGTTAATAATAAATTAAATGACCTTTGTGTGCTGCATGATCTTGGGGCCTAGATTTTCTTTGTCACCTAATCTGAGAAGGGGACTGAGGCTCACGTGCTGTGGGCATTTTTGTGTTGGTGGGTGCTAACGTATAGTAGGTGAGGGTTAAGGAGTTACCCAGGGAGACAAGGAGAGACACCCAGGGAAGGTGTTCACATGCTGTTAACTTCTTTTCTAGAGAGAATGTATTTTTCCCAGTTAGAGATTTAAAAAGTGGTGAGACTTTCCATCACTTTGGCCTGTGGAGGGGGAAGATTCCATCTAGTCCATCTCTCATGACACTAAAAGTAATGTTTGTAAGTCATAAATCTGATTGGGCCACCCCCTGCTCAGAATCTTCCAGAGGGGCCCATTGATTACAGACCAAATGCACACTTCCTCGCTTGACTCTCAAGGCTGTTCGTGAGCATTCTCCTAGGACCCTGGGTATGCCACATCCACCTCTGCCCGTCACCCACCTCTGTCTGAAATTCCCCTTTGTTAATGCAAATAATTGATAACTCAGTAATTTCTACTTATCTTTCCAGACTGACAAGCAGAGTTCTTCCTCTAAGAAGCTTTGCTCGGCCAACCCTTCTTTTCCCTTCCATCCTTTCCCTTTTCCTTTGTTTCTCTTCCCCATCCCATTCTCATCTGGGTCATGTGTGGAAACATCCTGTCATCCCCTCTGTCCCTTTACTTAGCAAGCTGTGTTGCATTTCGAGGTTCCTCTCTATCACTGTCTCTGTATCTATGGCCTCCTTGAGAGCTGACCATCATCCCTGCAGACACAGTGTGCACACAGGAGCAGGCACACGGGACATTCTCTCCACGTGCTCTGGGGCTTGGAGTGAGGGCGCATTCTCCTGCCCTGGTGTAAGGTGGTGTTCTGCCCCCGCAGGGCCCCACAAAGTTCTGCTCTACCATGGCCATGAAAAAGCTCCCTGACTTGGCTCCTGGACAACACCATCCCTCGGGTTTCCTGTTATCCTGAGAATTGAGTGTCTTCATCCAGGTAGGATCTTTCTGGAAGGCAGTATCTTCCCTCTTCCATTACCCCATCCCATGCAGACATCCCTGATGAAGCGGGGAAATCCTAAAGAACGGATAACTTGCTGGGTATCTCTGAGAATGTGTTTGCCTGGCCTCTGGGAGTTTGCTTGGGAAAGCACTATATCAGTTGGAATAAATACCAGCTCTCAGCAGACAGGGATGCTGGCTTGGCTGGTCAGGGCTGCAGATGCACACCCTCACCTCATGCTGGACGGGATGGCCCTCTGGGCACCCTTAGAGCAGTTCTGCAGGCCCACCAACTGCAGGCTTCTAGAAATGCAGCGTAGCTCTTCTGAATCAGCAGTTTCCAAAAAATCGTGTAATGATTAAGTGCACAGGATGAAACCTACATTCAAATCCTGCCTCAGCCACGTCGTGCTACACAATCTGGATGAGCTTCCTAATGTCTTTGTGTCTCAATTTCCTCATCTGTGAAATGGAGAGAAAATAACAACACCCACCTCAAAGGATTGTTGTGAGGATTAAATGGGTTAATAGTGCGTACTGAGTACATGATAGGTGCTCAGTAAACTTAGAAATGTTAGTCATGGCTCACCTCCACTGCATGGTGTTGCATCAGACAAGCCCTCACTCCGTCTTCCTTTAGTCTCCCGTCTGTTCAGTGAGAGAGCTGGCCTGTAGAACCCCCACTGTGCCTTCCAGCAGCTGCGCCTCCTGGTCGTCTCCCATCTCACCAGCCCCACACCCAGTCAGCTTCCCAATATGGATGACATGTCTACCGAGCAGTGTGGCCGGGCCTGTGTCTCGAGCACTTTCCGTGTGCCTTTGTAGTTTGGGCAACACTCCTGTACTGTTTCTCTGTTCGGTTCCAGAGACCACCCCTCCTGGGTAGACAGCCCTCACGAGGGGAATTTGCAGAGGGGTTCACAGCCCCAGGGCTCAGCGGGGAGGATGGGCTATAGAATACTCTGCATTTACAACAGTGCCAATTCTTGGGTGAGGTGCATTTAATTTATACTGCTTTTTCTCTGATTGTATATTTTTGGCAGAATATTTGGAAAAGTACTTGATAGGAGGAAAATATCAGAAAACAATGACCCGTGGCTATTACTGTCACTGAAGAACCTCTGCTTAGGAGCTAAGGCCCTCTGGATTAAGGATTATGCAGAGAGGGAGAGGCCTGGTCTGCAGACTCTCAGGGGACTTGGGGGCCTTGCAGTGCCACCTATGGACACTTTGACAGGAGGTGGAGGGCAGGGTGAGGGAGCCCATGAAGGCACCTCATCCTGAGGGCAAGGAGGGCGGAGGCTGCACTGAAGCTCCAAAGGGCCGGAGTCTCAGAAAAGCTTCCTCGATTCCGGTGGAAACGCCTCTCGATGGTCTTAGCAGCCTGAGTAGTTACATTAGTACGGGGGTGGGCTTCCCGAGCTTTTCTGAGCCTTTTTAGCTTGCCTGAGTTTGGAACTGGTATATTGTGTATTTTAATGTTTTTCACTTAACATTATATCTCAAGCATTTCCCTAACCTGTTAAAAATTCCCCATAACATCATTTGATTGCTGCAGAATATCTAATTGCGAGTCTGCATCCTAATTCTCTTAACATTCACTTAATGATAAACACTTAAACAGTTCCACGTTCTCCTTACCGTAAATAGAGCTATTATGGACCTTTTCTTAAACTCAAGTCTTGGTGTGTATTTCAGGATATTTTCTCAGGATAGACTTCCAGAGGTGGAATTTCTGGATCAAAGAAAGTGGACATTTACAAGATTCTCAGCACACTGCCAAGTGCACTGCCCTCGAAGGTACGCTCATGCCCACCCTCCCCGGCGGGTGCCCCGGGGCCCCTGGTGGCCTCAGTAAGACTCTGTTAGACGGGCTCTGCAGTCATTAGCAGGCTCAAGCGTGAGGTACGCATGCATTTTATTTTTGTGTTTCTTTGAGTAGTAATGCCGGGGCACATTTTTTCCTCTTGGAGTCACCTTTCAATGGCAGGTGATTAATAGTGGGTGGAATGAGCGAGTCAGAGAACTTCTTCCACCTCCCTGGGGGGCAGCTGCTGGTGGCTGCCAAGAATTCCAGCTCAGCTCGGCTGTTCAAACACTCCAGCCTTGTTTTCTTTTTGAGACTCAAAAATCTCTGTGAGTGGGTGAGAAAACCCTTCATATAAACAAGGAAAAATATCTTTCTGGCGGTACATTTCAAGAGGGCATTGAAAGGAGTGGAAGAAGACCTGTGGCAGAAGGCTCCTTGTCCCTCCTGGGCAGCTCCGTGTCTCACGGCCTTGGCCCGTTCTGCAGTTTCATAAGGAAGAGAGGGCGGGCTTTTCCTCCCTTTTTATTGATGAGGAAGTCCAGGCTCAAAGAGGACAGCCTCCTGCCCTTGCCCCACGTCCTCTCCCAGGAAGCAACTGTCTCCTTCAGCTAGCGACAGCAACTGCAAGAAGCCAGCAACAGGTTCACTTCAAAGGTCAGGCCGCAGCTGGGTCTGGCAGAGGCCGCCTGGAGTGGGGTGTGGGGAGGATGGTGCCGCTCAGCCTGGCAGAGTGGGAGAGCGTTATAATCAACTGGCGATGCCTGCCAGGCACACAGGCGGTGGGAGGGCGTCCACAGGCGCCCAGTGGTGAGCAGGTGCCAGCATCGCCCGGGTGCAGGTATCTACAACAAATGTGAGCCTGCCCCCTCCGGAGTCTCCAAGACCCCATGTCTTCTCCTAGGGAAATTAGAAGGTTGGACATCAGCACCCATATTGGTTTCTGTGGCCTTGTGTGGAGTTGGTTGTTTTGCCTCCTTTCTGTATCATAGTCCTATGTGGGCCAGGGTGGAGTTCCGACCTGAGAGGGGTGTCAGAGCTGAGCCTTTGTAAATCAATGAATTAAGAAACATCTACCTTTTCCGGCCTCCTGCCTCCATCCTGCCCTCTGCAAACATGCCCAGCTGTCCCACCCCAAGACTCCGGTGCCCTGAGTCCTCTGCACAGAGAAGAGGGTTGTGCAGAGCCTCGCTCTTCCCTCTGCTTCCCCCGTGCCTGGAAGGATGTGTGTGGCCGAGGGCTTTGCAATACTTCATCCTAAAGAATAAAACTTGAATTGTGGAATTTCTGGTTTACTTGAGGTTGAAAATTTAGGTGGAATGCCTTCCCTGGGCGTCTCAAATGCCCTGTCGGCAGGCTGTAAGAGGCAGCCCTTCTCAACCCGTTTGTGTTTCCCCTCTTGGATTCTAGCCAGGTATCTTTTGTCCCAGAGGAGCAGAAAATGTGTCCACAGAATGCTGAAGACCTTGCTTCAGAGGTCAGAAGACCTTGTGCAGAGTTCAGTGACAAAGGCGGATGGGCAGTCTTCATCCATGAACCCAACAGATCTATTCTGCACTTCGGTTGCAGCGGCTATGGTCTTCTGTACACACGGCCTCCCATAACCAAGGCAGAGTCAGGTGGATTCACAGTTGTGTCAAAAGTGGGCTTTGCTTCTGTCCTAAGGGATCTGTTATAGGGTGCTTTTTCCTATTCAGGCCTCAGCAATTTCTAGACCATCTTTCTTCCAGAGTACACCTCTCACTCATCTTCAATGTTAACTGCTAACATGTTTTGCAAATCTGACCATATCTGCACCCTGTTCACTCCTGTAAGTCCTTCCAAGGTCTCTCTCCCACCCACAAGGCAACATCCAGGCCCCAAAGAATGGCAGCCAGACCCCCCATTACCTGGTTCTTTGTGGTCTCTGGATCCAGCCTCATCCTGTTCACTTCTGCACAGGACTCACGTTCCAGGTATAACAGCACACCGGAAGTTTCTACACGCACCTCTGTTTCTCTGCATTTCTCACTCCTTCATCCTGCTCACTCCTTCAGAACCAGGCTCAGAATTTCTCCTCCAAGGATCCTTCCCTGACCTCACTCAGGCCTTAAGATCTCCTTCCACTGTGGACTTTCACAGCCTGAGCAGATTGAACACGTTTTCTGTTGTGGTGAGTGTCCTCCAGGGCAGTGGCTGGGCCTGGCTCGCCTCTAAATCTCTGGCACTGTGCCTGCAGTGTAGCATAAACCCAGAGAACATGTGTGGAAAGAATGATGGAATGCACGAAGGTGCATCACTGCCCGGATGCTGAGGTCCGGATGCTCACCATCATTCTGTCCTGATGTCTCCACTTGTAACCCATAGAGGACAATGTCTAATGGACAACAGCTGTGAATTCAATGCTCCTTCGCTGGAGGAAGGCACGGCCTGCCCCTGGGGTATCTCCGAGGTCCACAGAGTGCTCATGTTGAGAGCGCTGAATATAGAACTGCTTGCTAAGTACTTTTTGACTTGGAGAGAAAAAGAATAATAATTTTAGCTATCTGAAAACTAAGAGGTGGCCAGAGTGTTTGGTTTGACGTTAAAGACCAGAAGGACTGCTTATCTTAAGCATCTTTAAAGATCTTTAATGTTGGCCGGAAGAGATTTTTGGATCACAGGAGGACCTTAGAAATAGAGGCTGGCGAATTCCGTGCAGCCTCAATGCCAGGGCTCCGGGGGTCTGAATTCATCCACAGACTGCGACATTCCCGCAGTGTGTGCCCTGATTTGTTATGTGATAGCAAACCAATAAAAACACCCAAGCCTGCAGCCCTCTCTCTCACGCAAAGGGATGGAGAAAAGCTTTCTGCTTGAAACTCCCTCATAGGTCTCAAGAAGTGGAAGATGCTTTCTGGCTTGCTGGTGAGAAGGCAGGGTGCTTTAAAGGGTTCTGAGCCCAGTTACTTCGCGTGTTGCCAGGGGTACACGCATGTGCACGTTTATTCAACAAGTGTCTCCTGAGCGCTCGCAGGCCAGACGCTCTGCTCTCCATGGGCTTCTCACACTTCTCATATCTTGCGAGTGAGGCACGACCTGCCCTTTGCTCTGGACTACCTTTTCAGGGATGTTTGTGTAGCAAGCAGCCTTGGAAGATGGAGGAAGGGCCTCCCCCAGAGCAGAGGGCAGGCCTGCTCACTCCCCATTGAGAGTCTCTGCTTCGCTAGCTCAGGGCTCCTCTTCTGGAACTCAACCTGCCATGTGGGCAAGCATCCGTCTGGGACTGTCCACACTGCCACGTGGGACTGGGGGACAAGGAGAACTGAGGCAACATGCTGATGCTCATGCCCTTGTTGTGCTGAGGGTAACAAAGCTCTCCGTCTTGGACCCAGGAGCCTTGCGGCTTCTGTCAGCAGCCACGAAGTGTTACAGGCAAGCAGGTCACGTTGCGTAGCCTTCACAGGTCCTCACACGCTCATATCCTTATTGGATTTTATATTCAAAACACCCTAAAATGCAAATATTTTTATCTTCACTTTGTTGATTAGAACTGAAGCAGAGAAGTTAAGTAACTCTTCCCACGTCACAGAGCTCGTTAGTGCCAGAGGGGAGATTTTTGTTCCCCCCCCATCTCACTCCAGAACCACACTCTTTCCATGATATGTTGACGTGTTAAAGTGCAAACACTGCAGTGCCTGCAGTTCTGTCCATGGGCCGGGCCCGTTCAAATCCTGTGGGCCCTAAATCATTCCATTGCTGTGATGATAAAAGTGCTCAGGCAGAGAACGGAAAACGATTGAGCAATGTCTCTCCCCGAGGACACACACAGGACAAAACCACTGGGAGTCCCTCCCACGGAAGGCCGTTCTCTCTCATATTTACAGAGCGGTTGGCTTGGAGCCCTGACCTGCTGCCCTTTCTTCTGGTGGACAGAGGGGATGTGTCTTCCACCAGGCAGGAGGGGTCGGGTCAGGGGACATCCAGACTCGACAACTGGGCCGCTGGAGCAGTGGGCGTGCATGAGGCGTGTCTCCAGCCCCTGGGCAGGGTCCAAACCTGGATCAGCCTTTAGAAGCCCCCTTGTACATTTCCACAGTGCATTTGATCTTGTGTTCTGTTGAATTTGATCATTCCCATGTCCTTATGACAAAGACCGACCTGTTCCTTCAGCGGTTCCCTATTGCCCATGGGGCGAAGTCCTATTTCTTAGCCTGGGCCCAAGGCCCTCCGTGGTCCAGCCTCAGTTTACGGTGCCCCAACCCAAACCGCCCTCTCCTCTGCAGTCTTTTCCAACTCCGCTTGTTCCCCAGGTGGAACCTGCCCCTCCACTTCTCCTTGGTGTTCACATTTATCTGGATCACTTCCCTCACGGCATCCAGAACACCTTAGGGCTGCCTACATTTGCATGTTTATCTTCTCCACCGAGCCATGAACCCCTTGAAGCGGGGCCTGTTATATTCAGCCGTCATCCCCACACTTACAGAGGCACCTAATGCATGTTCGTGGATTGCAGTTGTGGACTCAGACACACAAACACAATGTGCATTGATCGATTTGTCTCTGAGTTTGAAATTTCATCATTAAATACTCTTATTTTGGGGTTTAAAACTTTTTAAAAGCACGAATCATTCAAGAAGGATTAGTCTGGATGTTTTGCTGTGCTGTAATCTAGCTGATCATTTCCTCTCTGATGAGAGTGACCCGGGTGGAGAGATTCTTGGGGCTTAAGGTGTGGATGATGTGTGGTTACCCTGAAAACCATCTTCATCTTGCTAATCATTCCGCCAAGGGCCCAGAGCCCAGGACTCCACCTTGTCACCAACTCTCACCACCCAGAGCTGACCAGGCCAGCCCACACCAGGAATGGGGTTGTTGGCCCAGGACGCCAGGTCACCGCTGGCCAGGGCCACGAGATGGCGGAGATCCCAGCACTGAGCCAGCACTGGGAGCATTTCAGCATCCCTGAGTCCTGGTGGGCCTGCTCAGCTCCCACAAGGAGCTCCTGCTGATTCACCTCACTCCAGCCTGCTGGTCAGACACACTTGCGTTCAAATGCCCCCCTGGCCGTTAGGAGCTGTGTGACCTCCGGCAAGCCCTTCGATCTTCCTGAATCTCAGTTTCTACGGGTCTAAAGGGAGAATGAGGCCATCCACCTGCCAGGGTTATTGAGAGGCTGGAAGGCAGAACCGCGTGCAGAGAAGCTGGGATTTCCCAGAGTGCTCTTCTCCCTCCTCTTCCAGCCCCCCTTCCCCCACCTTCCACTCTCTTCCTCTCCTCTCTACCTCCCAAGACTTGGTGTGTGCGTGTTTGCCCATCAGCATTTGTTGCAGGTATGCTGCATAATGCCTTTCTACATTGGTGCGGAGGGACCAAAGTGGCTCCCTGGCCTGAGGGAGCAGCGTTTATTTGCATGCCAGTGTGTACTGGATGCATGTATGCGCACACACGTGCACATCATCTCACTGAGTTGCTCTACTCGGTGTGGTGCTCTTGCCTCTGCAGTTAGCCTGTGACAGCTCCCTCCTGAGTGGCATCTGGACTGGGCCACCGTGGATGACCCAGCTCTGCAGCTTCCATGTCACCACTGCATCTGGTTCTGGCTGGGCTGAGGACCCAGTGTGCTGGGGAGTGGGCTGTGCTTCCATACAGTTTTCCAGGACACTGGGTAGGCAAGGAGGGTGAGGACAAGGGGAGGGTGAGGGAGGGGTGGGGAGGGGCCAGGGAGTCCAGCTCCAGGGGCCAGTCTCAGAGAGCACAGTCAGGGCAGATGGCTCCCCTGGGCCAGCAGAGGGAGGGAGGGAGGAGTGACCAGCATTCCTCTTCCCCACACAGGCTCCAGCCCTCAGGGAGGCTCGGGGGCTCTGGCTCAGCCTCTCCCTGGAATCTTTGGTAAGCAAGGCATGTCTGCTGTGAGTTCTGGGTGCCTTCTCTGTGCCCACTGGGCCATGATCTGTGCTGAAAATCTTTGCCGACGAGGCCATATGCCCGCACAGTCTCAAAAACCTGAAGTGATATCACAACAGGAAGGGATTTTAGAAGTCGTTTAGTTTAGTGTTTCCCAAAAGTGTGCCCAGGAACCCTTGGCCCACAAGTTTGTAACAGGTATTCTAGGAAGAAATGGGATCTCTGGCTAAATCCATTTGGGAAATGCTGCATTACTTTCCCCACCCCCCACGCCCAGGAGTCAGCACACGCTGGAACATAAAGATGCTGGGAAGCCTTGCACTGGTTTAACTTTGCTTAGTATATAACTTTCCAATTTATCTGCACATGGAGCACTTCTTTTGTTTGGGCTGTTTACCAACATTTTGCCAAGCTGGTGCTCCATGGATCAGAGTTTGGAACATGTGGATGGGGCCAGACCCTTTATTCGAGAAATGAGGAAGTGCAGGGCCAGTGAGCTTGGTCACCCAGGGAGACGTCTCGCCTTTGGACCAAGTTTCTACCGTCACCACCTTCTTTTGTTCTCTCTGCTTCTCTCTCCCATGACAGCCCTATAACTTGCAGCTCCTGTGGTTGGTGGCCATTCCGGACTGACTCAGATTCCGTTATCTCCCTAGGGAGAGCGATGCGGGACTTCTTTGCTGATGCCCAGGTGTAAATGGTGCAGCCTCAAGAAATCGGAGCCCTAGGGAGCTCCCTGCAGCCGGGCTGCAGTCTTTAATCTCTGGGCTGCTGATCTCTGACTGATTGCTGAACTGCTGAGAGTCTCAGAAAGAATCCTGAAAGGTGAAGGTTAGGACGTTCATTTTACATTACGGTGATTCCTCGGGAAGCGTTTGGAAGTGGTGTGGTGAGGTAATGTCAGTAACCAGTACATACATCCTATGTATCCAGCACCAGTTACTGGACATATTTGTTCCTGCCATCAACCCTGAGAGTCAGACCATAGTGTCCTGTCCACTTGAGGGATGAGGGACACGGTGGCCAGAGAGGTCACGCAAGTTGCCCAAGGTCCCAGGTCCAGGAACGGAGGAGCCAGGGCCCAAACCTAGGGAGTGGGCTCTGCAGCCTGCGCTCCAGCTACTGTTATTCCAGGAAGGATGGTTCACGTGTATTTTCCTAACAGGGCTATTTTTCCTAATACCGTGCATTAGAGAATCAACGCTTCGGCCAGTGCCCTGGCGGCTGGGGCAGCCTATTTCTAGAGGAATGTTCCATCCTTACATTTGTTTCCAGAAGCTGGTGCCTGTGTGAGGAAGAGGAATGCTGGTCACTGGTCCCTCCCTCCCTCAGTGTGCCCAGGGGCACTCTGTACCGTGCTCCCTGAGAACTGGCTAGTGGAGCCAAAAGTGGGGCGTGCAGCCCCATGCACACAGGAGCACGCAGACATGCCTAGGCAGAGGGCACGCCCGGGCGGTTCACCTTTCCCCAGACATTACAGTAATGCTGCTTCACTCTGAATGCCCACATACGTCTCCAATTTATTTCCAATCGTTTAGAGCTGGATCGATGGGAGGCAGAGGTGCCTTTGAGCTCCAGCACCTGCTGCTCCCCCAAATGTCAAGCCCTGACATTTGATGCCATTTCCCCCGTAAGCGTCCTGATGACTCACGGCCTCGCTTCCCGGCCCCAGGCCCACCCACCCGGCTCACACCCAGCGAGGACTTTCATACCACTCAGATGGCAAACTATGCTGCCCAGGAGGACCCAGACTTTCTCTGGCAAGGAAAATGCCAGCATCCTGGGTGGCCACTGCGTCCCTGGGTCCCTGGGAGAGGCCTCTCCTGGCTCAATTCCTCCTCCTCCTTTTGTCCCTCCTTCCTGGGTCGGCACATTGTGTTCCCAGGCCAGGCGCAAATCTCGGGAGGAGGTGGGTGCTGTCGCGGCCTGCCTGGGGGTGCAGGTGGCGGGGTGGGGTGGCGGGGTGCATTTTCTCCCATGGAGGTGGAGGAGGCACTGGGGGAGGTGAGGTCTGGTGCCCCTCAGATAAAGTATTCCTTTCTGCTGCTGTCACCGGCATCCTGGAGGGACGGGTCGTCCTGCAGGGCCATGTCTGCGCTCTCAGCAAACTCTGTGCCCTTGGCCTCGTTGGTGTGGTACGTGCCCCTTTGCCGGTACACGTAGCGTAGCATGATGACAAGGAGGCAGATGAGGACGACCGCCACAGTGGTGATCACACCTGCAGGAGGGAAGAAGCACACGGCTCTGTCTGGGGCAGGCATCTGGGACCTGGGGCAGGGCGTCCCGACCCACAGGGGTTGTGCTGTGTGTAGTGTGCACACAGGCCACTACACCCAATGTCAACCTCAGACAGGCCGCCCGTTCTGGCCCCTCTTCCCCTGCTGGTGTGCGCTTTCATCTGTGCCCATCTAACCTTGCCCCTCCCTCCTGTCCTCTCTCCCTCCTGCCCTTCACTCAGCACCCTGCAGACTGAGGCTGGAACAGCATCCCAGAACCGTCCTTGCTCAGAGGCACTCACAGTCTGTGGAGAACAGAACTATGTGCATAATTTGCGTAATGCAACTATGTGGATTTGCCTAAAACTGAGAGTTTCACAGGACTCAGAACTTCCAGTTTTAAAACCAGGACAAGCTCAACTGAGGAGTTTCCTGGGGCAGGGTACTCAAACTGGCCCAGCTGGCTGCCTTAAGCGGGCCACAGAGCGGGAAACGACAGGGGACAACAGCTGGCCTGGGGATGGGTTGGCTGCAGTGTGGTTTCACTGCTCACCCCTCTCCTGCTCCGCTGAGCTCCTGGGTGCGGGCATCTGTGATGAGCCTGGCAGGGGAACAGGGCTTGACCCAGCAAAGGACTGAAGAGGGAGGGGATCCTGGAGGCCGCTGTGCAGAGGCAGGGTGTGGGGAGCCGCCAGGCCTTCCTTTCTGTTTGGACTCAGGAGGGTCAGGAGGTGAGGCCTGAGGGCCGGGCAGGGCAGCAGGGCCGGGTGGTGCAGTGCCGTGTGCTGGTGGGCTGGGGGGGAAGACTGGCGAGTTTTCGAAGGGGTTTGAGTGTGGCAGCCTCATGGGGGTTTTGAGTTCAGGTCTTTGCTTTGAAGCTACAGAACGAGCCCTCTGTCTTGACTTGGGAGGGTTTATTTTATTTGGGGGCCTTGGGGAGTGGCTGTTAGAGAGCATGGGAGGCTAAAACTGTTCTTGAGTCCCACCTTTGAGGAACAATGTCCTAAACTTCCTACTGCCTTCAGGGGCCCTTCTGTCTGCATGATGTTAACACTATTGTCTGAGAAAAAGAAGGGTCAGTGGTCCAGCGAGGCGCAGAGCGCGGGTTTGGTGGCCTGGAACGGGAGTCTGGGATCGCCTGCTTTTATTGATTGACGTCTGAGTGCAGCCGTTCCTGGGGCTCTGAGTGAGTTAGTGAGAAGTGTGAGCCCCAGAAGGAGACAGCAAGCTACCCCTCCTAAACGTGGTGGATCCTGAAACACAGTTTGGGGTCACAGCTGTGTCCAGCAGGGTTCGGTACAGGTCTGAAGCAAGGCCAGGGCGGGGTCAGACTCCCTTCAGGGTGGAGGGATGGGTGTGAGACCCAGGGCAGGGAATAGTGTGGGACGAGTGAGACAGAGGAGAAGTCCAGGGAGCCCTGGCCGTCCTCCCACCAGCCACCCACACCTCCCTTGCCAGAGCTGCTCTCTCTCCAGCCCCCAATCCCTGTGGACCTTGGGACCCAAGGGGGTCCTGACATGGGGACCTCTCTTGTGTCACCCTCACCCCCTGGGACACCACGTTGGACATTTTCTTACAGGGTCAGACTATCCAATCTACATTCGGGACCACCTTCAGGGAGGGAAAGCACTGGCCACAACCACCCCTGCCCCCGTCCTCAGGTGGGTTCTCCCTGGGCGTCTTCTCTGACCCTCCTGGCCGCTTGACGGGCCCCAGAACGGCTCACCTGAAATGATGGCGATGTCTGTCTGGCTCTGCGTCAAGGAAATCCAGGGGGAGTTGGGCTCTGTGGACAGAATAGAAGAGCTCGAGGTGAGACAGGAAGGCTCCCCACACCTGGGTGCCTCTCAGCAGAGCCGCAGCCTCTGCCCCACGGGAGCGGCTCTGTGAACCGGCCCAGGGTGGACAGGAAGCAGCGCAGGGCAGCAACGGGCCTCTGGCTGAGGGTGCGCAGAGCTGGGCCCAGGAGAGCCCCGCATGAACCACCAAGGGTGTCAGACCCCATTCGGGCATCTCTGGGAGCGTGCAGGCAGCATGAGGGCTGGGCTCCCCACGGTATCCCTGGCTGAGAGCTGTGCCTGCACCTGCAGATGCCCAGGAGAGCCCAGTGCTGGGCAGGATGGCAGGCACTGTCGCTGTGTTTAGGGCCAGCATCACCTGCCTCCCAGGCATCAGCTTTTCTCATGATAATGGTTAAAACAGACCATTAGTGCAGTGTCTGCACATGCTGGGTGTTGGTTAAGTTGCCTTCCATCTGTCGTGCCACGTGGTCTTCACAGTAAGGCGCAGGATATTATCAGCCCATTTCACAGGGA
Organism: Equus quagga; assembly: GCF_021613505.1. Classification (NCBI taxonomy): domain Eukaryota; kingdom Metazoa; phylum Chordata; class Mammalia; order Perissodactyla; family Equidae; genus Equus; species Equus quagga. Next base: position 65,471,988 of record NC_060270.1, read on the forward strand.
GGACACTGAGGCTCAGAGGGATGTGTCTGCGGTCAGCAGCTCGTCCGCTGGTGGCCGGAACTCAGCCTGCGCTCTCGCCCCAGGCCTGCATGGCCTCTTTTCTCTCTGGAAGAAGTCCCTCCCAGCAGGGCTCCTGTCAGGAGGTTCCTGCCTGAGATCCCTCTCCAGGCTTCTGCGTGGACTCTCCTATGTGGAGGCCCTGCCCGTGGTGCTATCTGGGTCACTGAGTGCTTTTCCGAAGCTCAGTGGTCTGGCTGGAGCGCCAGGACCTCAGGCAGAGCAGGAACCTGCACATCGCCTCGAGCTGCTACACAGAAGGTCTCCGTCTCCTTCGGGAGAGGAGTGAGAGGAAGGACTCATTAGACCACGGAAGTATTGGTGTTAACATGGAAATCCCATGTTCCCATTACAACGGCGATGCATATTAGAACAGAGAGGCTGCTTCATAATAGTCATTTCCGCTCAGATAATCACTTTAATTATAGCGCAATGAGGTCATTCTCCCCAGTGCAGCTGCCAGATGCAACTTTCTGATAGGAAATCGGCTGCTGGTGGGACAGAGGTGGGAGCGAAGCAGAGGCTCCAGGCTGGAGGCCTGGAGGAGCAGGGAGGCCAGGGCTCCGGGGCCAGCACTGAGCCCGGAGGTGGGGGAGACCATGACACAAGGCCTCGAGTTCGCACAGAAACAGAGCAGGCACACAGGAGGAGTTGGGGTGGGCGAGGGGGGGACAGGCAGGACAGCTCAGCCTTCAAATGGCTTCACAGCACCGAGACCTCAGGAGTGGGGGTGGGGGGTTCAAGTGGATGGCCGACCCTGAGACCCAGGGGGCACAAGTGCAGCCTGTGTTTCTAGCACACAGTAGGTCCTCATTAAACATTTCTGAATGCATGAGTGCAGGAATAAATGCGTGCATGTGCAGATGGATGGATTCAGACCCTGGCAGGCGTTCCAGAGCTGCCTCAGTCAGTGAGCACGTCACATTCAGTAAGGACCAGGAGCGCCTGACTTCGTCGGTGAGGATGGTCACAGAAGCTCAATACCCAGAACTGCCCTGAGGAATGTGCCAGGTGGCGACAGCATTTCTTATGCCAGTTTGTCCAGCGCAGCCAGGGTTAGAAGGGACTGCGACTTCCTCTTCCTTTAAAAACCGTTAGCGATTGCTGGCCAGGCACAGGCACTGCTCTCTGCATCCGGCAGGCTTTAACTCATTTAGTCCCCCTGACAGTCCCATTGGGCAGCAGTCAGTATTACTCCCCTTTGACAGATCTGGAAGCCGAGTCCCAGAAAAGATTTCCTGTTTCCCCCAGGTCACACGGCTAACACCAGAGGCAGGCGTGAGCTGACTGCAGCGTGGAGTCAGCGCTCTTGGCCCTGCAAGGCTGGGTGAGCACCGGATGAGGTATTTGGCTTGAATCGCTTGGGGTGAATTTCTTGGGTTGTGTTTAGAGACCCTGTACCCAAATCTGTCCATTAGAGTGCGAGAAGCATGTGCACAGGCCAGGTGGGCTGGGGCAGGTGGGCCCCGGACCTTGGAGGAAGCACTGTGGAGGCTCCCAGGCCCCGTGCTCTTTGCGCACACGCTGCCCCGCCGGGGTGGGGTGGGGGTGGGGACAGGAACGCCTGCTCTCCCCCAATGCCCCTCCTGGTGTGCGGGGCTGAATTTGCTCAGGGTGCACAACGTGACTGACTGCAGAGTAGTGCAGCTTCAGCGTGGCCATAACCGCCACACAGGTCAGAGCTGGCCCAGAGGAGGGGGCTCGGACCCTCTGGGAAGGTGGGGATGGTGTAAGGTGGTGGCTCTCAAAGGGCGCTCCCTGGACGAGCAGCATTTCCTGGCGGCTGTTAGAAATGCAGATTCTCGGGACCCACCTCAGACCTGCTGTATGGGAAACACTGAGCCGGGGGCCAGCCGCCTGTGGTGGCGGGCCTCTGGGTGGCTCTGATGTACGCGTGGGGTTGAGAACTGCTGGTGGAAGAGATGGCCTCCCAAAGGGCGCTGTTTCAGGATTGGCCCTCGAAGGATGAATGGAGTTCGCTGCACAGATGGCAGAGAGCTCGGCACCCCACCAGTGCCCACTCTCCCTGGTTCTCGGCTTTCTCCCTGAATGTCTGCTTGCCACCCAGGGCACTGAGGCGCCTGAAGCCTGGATTTTGATCTCTTGCCTCTAGAGGTGGTGGGGTGAGAGCCCTCATCAGCCACATGACCTTGTGCTGTGTCCATTCAGCCAGCAGCAATGATACAGGATATTCGGGAAAGGCTGGCTGGAGTGAGCTCAGATCCTGCCTGGGCTGTTGATGGTTTAGCTGCGACAGGATTAGGAACCTGGAATGGAGGTCCACCCGTTGCTGGGGTTGAAGGGTAGGCATGTGGCTGGGATTAGGATCATTCTGAGCTCAGGAATTGGCGGAGAGGGCCTATGGGCAGCCTTAGGGATGCGTTTATGGCAGAGCAAGGCGTGGGTCAGACATCAGAAACAAAGTGTCCGGCCCCGAGATGGGATGGGTGTGAGAGGCCCCAGCCCTTCTGTGGAGACCCAGAGCGCCCCCCATCTTTCCCTCCCAGCTCTCCTCAAGGTTGCAGCCCCCACCCGAAAGGAGGATCTGCAATCCCAGCACTGTGTCCGCCAGCTCACGGCTCCACACTGGCCAGCCTGTGGGCCTGGCACCTGGCACAGCTGCTGGACATTTGAAAGGCTCGTCCCTTCTGGGGAACCGAGACTCCAACTGCACCCTGCACTGTCCACACCATTGTGGTGACAGCTTTTGGTTTAAATCCTGGCTTGACCAATTTAACAGCAGTGTATTCAGCAAAATGTTAACTTTGATTGGCTTTAGTTTCTGCATATGTTAAACAAAGAGAACCATACCCAGCTGTGGACGGGATTAGAAATGATATGCACACGAGATAAATATTATATATATATTACGTAGACAACAACTCCATGGTACGTGGCTCAGAATAGGTATTTACTCAGTTGGAGCCACTATTTTGATTCTGATTCTTATTAACACTCTCATTCGCACATAATTCAATGCCAGCCCCCTAAGTGACCAGCTGACAGGTGTGAGGAGTCCATGCAGAGGATGGACGCTGGCCGTGGAGTTATCCTGGCCTGGTGTTATCCTGGCGGACACTGACACAAGCCCTTGTGCTGAGTCTGTGTGTTCCCAGCATTACTGCAGGGACCCGGGGAGCTTCCCAGAAATGGAGAGTGACTCTCTGACTTCAGGGGGCTTACGGTTTCCCTGGGAGGCATGACTGTGACTGAAGACTGATTTAGGGCAGTGTTTGTCAAACAGCAAGTCCCTGCCCACTAGTGGGCCCAACCAGAGAGAGGGAGACAGAGGGAGGGAGAGAGGGAGAGGGGAGGAGGGTGGGAGGAAGGAGAGAGAGATGGGGAGAGAGAGAAGAAAGAAAGAGAGAGAGACAAAGAGAGAGAGAGGAGACAGAGCCGAGAGCTCCGGAAGCATCCGGCATTGCCTGTAGTCCAGGTTGTGGAGCTCTGATTCCATCTGCGCACACACCACAAGCACACGCATCTGAGTCACAACGTAAAGGGCAGTTCTTAGCAAGGCTCACTCACCACGATCTTTGGAAACCATGATTTAGACAACAACACTACAAGAGGGGATAAACCAAATCCTTAGTCCCATAGTGTCAGGTTCAAGGGGCATCCAACTACGACATCAAGAAAGGGTCAGGCAGGGGCCGGCTCTGTGGCCGAGCGGTTAAGTTCACGCGCTCCACTGCAGCGCCACAGGGTTTGGATCCTGGGCGTGGACATGGCACCGCTCGTCAGACCACGTTGAGGCGGCGTCCCACATCTCACAACTAGAAGGACCTGCAACTAAGTTATACAAAACTGTGTACAGGGGGGTTTGGGGAGATAAAGCAGAAAAAAAAAAAAAGATTGGCAACAGTTGTAAAAAAAAAAGAAAGAAAGAGTCAGGCAGATAGAGAGCAAAACACAGCTTTGTGCCCAGGAAAGCTGATGTGGGTGATGGCGGTAAAGTTGTGGACAGCTCTGGGCTTCTGAAGCCCTTCCCCCTACATGTGGCCATCCAGCTGCAGGTCTCACCTCAAGGCCAAGGCCGGGGCTATGTGGCCAAGTGTGGGGACAACAGATGCTTCCTGTGACCTTATGGATCTGGAGAGGGAGAGGAAAGGGAAGGGCGGTCCTGCTCCCAAACTCATGTTCAGGGAAGTGACGCCTCCCGGGGTGGCCGGGGGCAGAGGGGTGCAGGAGGCAGGCCAACCACTCACAGAGACCTCTGGAAATTTCAGGTGTGGAAGAATGCTCCCCAGCGATGGAAGTGATGCCATGTGTCCTGGGGGTTCACTTGTCCTTATGAGGCAGAGGAGGTGGGGGCTGCCCCTGTGCAGTTACCAGGCATGGGCACTGGCTGAAGCTGCTGCAGGGCTCCCTCGTTTAATCCTACAGCAGCCTGCCAGAGGGAAGGGTTTCCTTTCTTTAAGTTACTGATAATGAAATGCTTGCCCAAAGAGCACAAGTAACTAACTTGTCTGAATCTCACAGCCACAAAAGGGCACAGCCTGTGCTCTGACCTGGGACGCCCCGGCCCCAACCTGTGTGCGTTCCCACAGCCGCGCTTGGGAACAGCTTTTCTCCTGCGCAATCGGCAATTCGGCTGCCGCCAAATCCCTGCTGAGTCTCCAGGTCCACAGAGTGGCCAGCTGCCTGTTCTGCGGTCAAAGGCGGCAGTCCCTGGGAGGCCGCAGGGCACACCGGTGCTGCCCTTCTCCATGTGGGTGACATTCTCAGCTCCAGCTGGCAGCTTGGGCACAGCTAACAAGATAGGACTTTAGCGGCAGCTGGATCCTTAGGGGAGGGGAGATGCTGGCGGTGTTTCTCAGATGTTGATGGAGAGCAGTGGTCAGGCGGGGGCCCTTCAGATGCAAGCTGACCTTCCTCTGTCGCCACCAAGAACCCCCGTCTCTGTGTTTTCAGATGAAGCTGTGCTAGGAAGTTCTCTTCTCTCCTGCAAGCTTTGTCTTCACATCCCCTGGTCCATCTCTAATGGTTTCTCCTTCTGCCTCAGGGACCGCGGGGGAAGAGCCTCACTTCCTGTTTCCCATGGTCCGCTTGGTCCAGCAAAAGGGGAGAATTCAGGCACAGAGAGAGTTAGTTCCTTCGAGTTGAGAGTGACGATGCTTCAGACTAGGAGGCCTAGGTGTTCTCCGAAGAGGAAGATGCTTTTAGCCTTGAAATCACGAAGGGAAACGCAGGTTTGTCATGGATGCCTTGGAGGTCCCACCATGACACCCGAGCTCATGACCGCAATGGCGGGGGGCGGCCACATCGATTGTCTGATGAGTTGCCAAGCTCTGGGCTCCTTATTGGAAGCGTTCTATTTCAAGGACCCTACAGATCTAGTCAGAAAAGTCACTCTACCACGTGCGCTCAGGCAGCGATGGCTTTGCGTGAGTCTGACGGGTTCAGGAGCAGGACAGCTAACAAGGGAGGGACAGGAACATTTGTGGTCACAGAAAGTTCTCCTTGGCTCGCACTGCAGCGTCTCCTTCCTGCTCTAGATTCTGGCCTCAAAGTGCTTGCGCAAGTGAAGTAGAAATCAGTTGACAATTATTAACCGTCTTCTTTTTGGTAGGAAAATGGTCATATACAAAGAAAGAACTTTCTTTGATGGTTTGCTGTTATTGCTCCCTGAAAGGATGCAGCATTCAAGCACTGGTTTCAGAAGATAAGTGCCCCAAAGAAATAATCGAATAGCTTATTATCCACCTGTCCATCTCTCTTGCAAGCCAGCCAGCGTTGACTAAGCAGTTAGCATTTACCCAGCCCCAGGCGTAGAGTGATGTGGAGAGGATGGGGTCTGTCCCCAGGAAGCTTGTGACTTGGTTAGGGAGATGCAACCTATTTATGTGAAAATTAGACTGCCAACACTCTGTGTGATAAAGTGTCACCATGAACACACAATGCTGTGCCCAGGGGTGCTGGAGAGGGGACTCAACCATTGGACTCAGGCCCAGGTCTCCAGGATTCCATGACAGTCAGGAAGCTCAGGGTTTTGTTTGTTTATCCTGTCCTTCAGCAAACTTTTTCTAGCATCTTTTGTTTGTTTATCCTGTCCTTCAGCAAACATTTTCTAGCATCTTCTACGTTCTAGCAACGTGCTCCCTAGTCAAGGCAAGGTCCCTGCCTTTCAGGAGCTTGCTGTGTAGCAGACAGACAAATGTATCTGAGGCTAAGTTAGGAAAGGGTAGTTCTCTGACGTTCTCAGGAAAGGCTTCCTGGAGGAGGAGGTCCCCAAGGCTGGCCTGCTGAGATGGCGAGGTGGGCAGTGCCAGCAGGGAGACTGGGCAGAAGGGTGGGGGAAAGATCTCAGGGGCAGGGTCAGCAGGGCTCCTGGCGGGGCCAGAGGGCCTCAGTGAGGGCCCAGATGCTGTGGTGCCTGGTCCTCGTGTGTCAGGGGTGCGGCTCCGGTGAGCTGATGGCTCTATGCTGGGGGCTCACCCTGCCTGCACCTTCAACACAACCCCCTTCCTGGCGGCGTGGAAAGCACACATCCACTGACCTCAGCTGGTGGATGGAATTCCCAGGGCAAGGCGAGGCTGAGGTGAATGAGACCATGTTGGCCAGAATGCGCCTCCCAGTCTCAAGGTCAAAATTGTTGCCGTCATGGTCCCTATGTGTCACCTTATCAACAATCTCCTCAATCCAAGGGCTGTCAAAAGGCTGTGTGATGTAATTACACTGCTCTGACACCCTATAAAATGATCAGATCACGCTCTCCTCCTAGTCGCCAGGATCTGGTCTCCCCTGTTGCCCCCGCGCCTGTCGCACTCTGTAAAATCGGGGCCGGCTGTCAGGCGGGTATGGGAGCCTTGCAGGCTGCAGCACACCCACCACGTCAACACACTGCGTGGCGGCCGAGCGTGGAGGCCTGCGGGGCTGGGCGGCCAGGGGCTGAGGCCTCTCTGCTCTGGAGAAGACAGCCATGCCCGGCGTCAGCGAACTGGGGAAGCCGCAGGACCTCAGCAATCAGAGGTGGACCGCGGGCAGAGGCAGGAAGGGGACCCTCTTCCAGGGAGACACCTGGAGCCTCGCTCAGGGATTCCTCACGTCTCGGCCTTTGTGTGGGGATGTGCTCACGGGAGGGTAACAGGAAAGACAGGGGAGGGTGCCCTAACTCTCACCGCAGACTGTCTCCTCCCCGGGTTTTCTCCACCTGCATGTCCCTGAGCTTGTTTTATTCTTATTTTTTCACAGAGCTTCTTTGAACACCGTGATCAGTCTGCCTCAGTTGAGCTCTATGGTCTAAGTAAAAGGAAAGAATCCTTGTCTTCATTCCTGGGCCGGAGTTTAAAACAACGGAGCCGCCGTCTCCTCAGCCCAGGAGGGCGACAGCAGTGGGAGTCAGCAAGAAGCCCTCAGGGGAAGGTGAGTCCCGGGAGACGAGGGTCAGCTGAGCAAGAGGGAGTCCCCTGTCCACAGGGGGATTCTCCTGTCAGACAGGGACCTTGTCGACTTTGGGTGTGTGGTTTGGGGCTTCTGAAGGAGGCAGCTGTCTGCTCCCTTTATTCAGGTGTAGAGTGGGGAAGGGTGAACCACTGCTCCCTCCCCCAACCACCAGCAGACACACCTGCTGAGGATTTCTCAGAAATTAAATTTAAAAGAGACGGGAAGGGGGAGAGACGATTCCATCAGGCTGCTGTGTCTGGCTCCCGGGAGGAGCGCGGCTGATTGGGAAGCAGCCTGGGGCTTGATGAGGTCTGGCTGCTGGGCTGGGGCAGGGGGCAGGAGGGGGTGTCCAGTATCAGCATCAACCGAAGAAGCTCCAGCTTAAGACAATGCTGAGATGACCAAAAGGGAGCTTAGTAAATTTGTTCTTCCCAGAAGGAAAGTCTACACTTGAAACAGTTGGTGTGGCTTTAGCACACCTCGAGAGGAGACCCAGCTCTTTGACTTCTAATTTGCACCTGTCTCTTTGTCAAGCCGCTGATCTGCACCTTGAGCGGAGACAAAGTTCAGAGGGAACTGAAGGTGAGGAGGAGAGGCAGCAGACGCGGCCTGACAGTGAGGCAGCGTCCCTGCTTTGACCACGTCAGGATCCAGGCTCAGGAGACCCTCACGCCCCACCCCGGGGGAGGGACAGACTGGACCCCTTCTATCCACGTGCGCATGTCTGTGGCCTGTGTGATGCCCGGATCTGTGGATGGTGCTGGCTGCAAGGCCCTTCCTGCTCTGGCCCAGTGTCCGAGCTGATGTCTCTCTCCTCGTCCTTCCTCTATCCAGCTGGGACAAGCAGCAACTTGGATGTGGGTTCGTCCTCGTTGCCAGTTCTGCAGCTCCATCCCAGACCCCTACCAGGATCCAGCCCATTTCTAGGCCCCACAGTCTCCGGGCTCTGTGGAGCTCAGAAGTCCCTGGACATGATCCACCCCCGAGGCCCCCTGTCTTGGGCCTCCCTGCAGAGCTCTGCCCTCACTCGTCAGACTCCGTGCTCAGACACTCACTCCTCTGCCTCCCCCTGGAACTCTCCTCTCACAGCTCACCACAGGGACCACTCTCTGACCTCTGACCCCGACCCCTGATCCCCAGAGTAAAGAGATGCCCACCTCCGAGGTGGACACATGGCCACGGGACACAGAAGCAGTGTCAGTGCATGGCGTCCTCCAGGGAAAGAGCATACCCCACGTGCCTCTGTTTCTCTTTGGGGCTAAGGGGAGACTGGGGGCACGGCAGCACTGGTGGGAATTTGCTGATTATGGGTAAAGAGGGAATGGGTTAACGGGCTCACCATCCCCTAAGCACAAAGCAAGGCCCTCAGGACGGAAGGAGTGAACCACCCTTAGGGGTGTCATCAGTCCCCTCGAATGGCCCTTCTCCCACCTTCCCATCTCCAGGTACGAGGAGCGGCTGCACCTGTAGTGTAGGGCAACATTCTCAGGCAAGTCACCTCACTTCTCGGGGCCTCTTTCCTCACCCGTAACAGGGTGACAGCCTGATGGGGTTACTGTGGGGCTGACAGCCAAGGCACTGGCTCTCAAGTTTGAGTGAGCCTCAGAACAGCCAGCAGATTTTACACCGCAGATCACTGTGCCCCCACCCCCGAGATCCAGAGTCAGCCGGTCTGGGAGGGGTCTAGGAATGTGCATTTCTAACGGGTTCCAGGTGCTGCTGGTCTGGGAGGGTCCCTTTGAGAACCAATGAGCTCGCACTGTGAGTGTGTGGACCACGTGCTCAGTTCGAATGCTGTTACACACCAACCCTTTCAAGGGGTGATACTAGGTGTCAGTCAACAGAACCGGGGGCTGGGACCCTCTCAGCAACGTAGATCAGAAGTCACGGTCACAGCTGCCCCGGCCACAGCCCCGAGCTTAGTGTCCTTCTTTTAGGAGCCAGCTGACACAGTTGGAGACCCGGCACAGTGGTAAACCAAGAATCTATCACCTCTTGCGGCTCCCCTTCCTGGCCCCAGGACTGGAGCTGGGCGAGGGTCCGGGCCCTGGGCCAGGGCCTGAGGTGCCCACATCCTCTGACCGTGACTGATCACTGGGCTGCCGGCTCCCCAGCCTGTTCTCTGCGAATTCTGAAAGGGTTCTCGGCTGTCCCGGATGTCCTTTGTGTGCTGAGTGCCGGCAGCGAGGCCGTGGAAGGAAGAGCGCCCACTGTGCTTTATGGAAGTATGCCGGGCTCTAGGGAGGCTGCAGGAAGCGCATCTCCTGGGGAAGGCAACTGCAGCACCAAAATGGTGAAGGAGGTGGATGCTCGGGGTATTTTGAGGAACCGAGTGAGGGGGAGCTGTGTACCCCAACCAGCCTTTGCTTGGTTTCCCAGCTCCAAGCTCCACCAGAACTGGCTGGCACACAGAGGCCCTGGCTAAGCCTGTTTACAGCCCCGACTCCATCCAGACATGGGGGAGAGTGAGGGTGCACAGGAGGCCCCGCCTGCACACCTGTGACACCTGTGAGGGAGCACACTGGCTGTGCAGGCCAGGCCCAGAGTGGCCAGGTGAGGGCCAATCAGGGCGGCGGAGCTCCCACACCACCCGGACCATCCTGGAGAGTGCTGAGGCCTCTCCAGCTGCCGCTTCCTCAGCTGTCAAATGTGACGGCGTGTCGTGTAGGCTCCTGTGCGCTAGTGTGTGTTGAGAGGCAGTACAGTGGCCAGCGCACAGCGGCTATCTGAATATTACTTATTGTCATCGTCAACAACGTTGACATGGCCTCGGTCAGAGTGGGATTCTCAGAAACGAGCAGCTTGGATGCTTTCCGGTACCGTTCAGCAAATGTATAACTTGAGAATCAAAAACTCCATTTCTAGTAATTTATCCTAGAGAAATAATCTGAAATGGAAACAAAAATTAATGCTCAGGAAAGTGTATTGCAACTTGGTTTCAAATGGAAAATAAAAGAGAGAGAACAATGTAAATGTTTCCATTAGAGAGCTGGGTGTGTAGATTATGATACCTCATATGACAGAATAGCACACAGTGGCAGAAGTGACGCCTGGGAATTCTTAGTGACAGGAAGAAATGCTTACGGTGTGAAGTAAGGAAAGGAACAGGATCCTGTAAATATAAATTACGTTAGGTATTAAAAAATGTCTTAGAGAAAAGAATGAAAGGAAATCCCCTTGAAATGTTGAGGCAGTGGCTTTTGGGTGGTGGATAGGGGTTATGGGTGGCATTGTTTTCTTCTAATATACAGTTTTATGTACTTTCCAAACCCTCTACGATAAACATGCTACTTTTAAGGACAAGGAATGGGTGTGGATCTTCAGAACTGGCTATCGGAACTGACCTCAGATTAGACGGTCCATGAAGGTTGCTCCCCCTGCCTGCCCTGCCCCATGCCCCATGGGGTGTCTGCACCCCCTCCGCAGTGGCTCCCACAAGCCACCTTGGGCCGTCACTGGGCAGGGGGGCCATGCTGCACTCTGAATGGTCTGTCTTGTGGTCACACACCCTTTGCCTGACCAGGTAAGGAGAGGATTCGGGCAGACATATTCACTTCCAATAAAGAAACGCACGACGGGACAAAGAGCCGGTTGTTCAGTGACCACAGCTCCTCGCCCGCTTTCCCCGGGCTGCCCTTGTGCACTGAGGAATTTGAGCTGTGGCTTGCCTCCAGAAGTCTTCACCTCGACCCTGTTTTCTGCAGGTGGAAACAAAGGGAAACTCCAGCCCCTCAGGGAATGGGTCCGAGGCTGGATAGTGGTCCGAGGCTGGATAGCAGAAGTCACAGGGCTGCTAGGTGACAGGTTTTGCTTCTTTGAGCTCCCCAAGGTCATCATGGGTGTCCTGCTTGGCTGGCTTCTCCAGGGCCCCCGGATGGAGTATCTTCCTACAGACACTGGAAAGGTCTCTCTTACTTCCTGGGCTAGTTAAGCATCCTCTGGCCAGGAGTCTCTGAGGGGAGGCCTTGGTTGTCCCTCTGATTTTGGTCTCAGAGGAAGGACCCTTAGAGCACAGACTCAGTTTCTCCTCTCAGCCTCCTGTTTCTCCATCTCTGCCGTCATCTTCTTTTTTCTTTATCCCTGTGGCCAGCTTCAACCTCTTCATCCTTATCCATATGTCTTGCTTCTCTTTTCAAGGAACAGTGATCGTCCATCAACGATTTTGTCCCCATACTTTTGGAGTCTGTGTCTATTTCCATATTCCTACAGAAGTTGTGGGATTTGACCTCTCAAACCAAAGATCTCTGGGTTTGCCTGCAGAAGGTGCACTAAGCCGTGCAGGTGTCAGAGAGCTCAGTCTGGGAAAATCTTCTACTCCCTGAAAGCCGATTCTTGTAGCCTCCGGATAGTTGCACCCCAAGGTCACAGAATGTCACCTCTTTCAAAATGTGCGGGGGAGAGGGATGGAGGAGTTAAGATCATCTGTTGCAGACACTGTAGTGAGCATGTGTTTATCAGTTGCTGGGATCATAGCAGCTTTGGGTTGGAAACGGCCTGGGACGCTCATCCGGCCCGCCTTGCCTGCTTCTTCCGTTGTTTCACCACCTCCTGACGGCAACCCTACACTGCATCCACAGCTGCCCTGGACTCAGCAGCCCAGCCCCTGATGATTCCTCCTCTTTCCACCTGTGCGAGGTGGCTCCATGCCCCTGGGACCCAGCCCTCCATCTGGCCCTTATCTTAGTTACTTTATCTGTCTAGAGAGTTCCAGGAGCTGGCCTCGGGCTGCCACCATTACATTTCACGTTGTTTGGGGGAAAAAGACCCAAATGGACTATAGCAAGGCTTTGTCAGCAAGTTTATGTTACACATTCCCTCACCAAGTTGAGCACATGGATATTCAAAGCAGCTACTCATTCACAATTTAATTCTCACTCTGGGCTCCCACTGGTATACCTGAGCAGGGAGGCGCTGAGGCGGGCTGCAGGTGAGGAAGAAGCAGGGCCTTACACTGGGGGCAGCCTCTCCCCTCCCCTCTGTGCTGACAGAACACGCTCTGCGTGCTGCCCTTGGCGGGGACTGCATTCTGGGCAGCCTCTATAACTTTCCGGTCCCTTCCAGGAAAAGTCCAGTCAAAACAAAAGCTGTGGGCTCACATCCATTGTAAAGCTCCTAAGTGAAATAAGCTAGTGATAGAAAGACAAACGCTGCGGGGTTCCACTGACGTGGGGAATCTGAAATAGTGGAATTCACAGATTCCCAGGGAGGAACAGTGGGCACCAGGGGCCGGGGGACGGCGAGCAGGGGCGTTGCTGGCGAGGGGCATGGAGTTCCCGTGAAGCCCGGGCAGCAGGCTCTGGAGAGCTGCTGTAGCCCAGTGCACCTACCATCAACAATAACCGATCACTCAGACATTTGTCAAGAGGGTAGAGCTCATGTTTAGTGTTCTTGCCACAATAAAAAACAAAAACCGAAACCCAAAAAACAAAAAGCAACTCGTCCCAAGTGCTCGGCCCGCTCAGCAGGGAAAAGAGGGCCCACCTGCTTTCTCCCCTTCCTCCCCTCCTCCGGCCCTGAGCTCGGCCCTCTCCAGAGCTGCTGTGGGAAGGGGGTGCGAGGTGAGGGAGACACGCCTTCTGCCTAACTGGTGACATGTTGTTTTGTCCGGGCGGGGATGGCCTCGTCTGTGCCGGCTCTTTCTGAGGGCACAGTGATGGGCTCTGTGAAGAACAGGGGCAGGGAGGCCCACCCTGCCTGCTCCTTGACCCAGGTGGTCCTGGAGCGGACTGACCCTGCCTGGCCCCCTGCCCAGCCTGGATGGGGCTGCCTGGAGGGGCTGGGGGATGCTCTGAAGATGGTTCACGCCCAGCCCCTCTGGGCCCGGCCCTGCAGAGCAGGGACTGTTTTGGGTGAGCTGCCGCATCTTGATGTGCCTGAGGAGACACCACACCTCCTCCCAAGAGTTCCCACGTGGCTCTCTCTGGCGGCAGCACGCATGGACAAGCACGCACGCACCAGCGGGAGCCGGGCTCCCCTCTGGTCCCAGCCCTGCTTGCTTTGGGGACTCCCTGGGGCCTTTCTCACTTGGCTTGAGGTGGAGAGAGGCCCAAGCAGCATGGCGAGGCGGGAACCAGGTGGAGCTATCTTCTCCCACAGCTGCCCCCAGGGAAGCGCTTGGCAGCTGTCCCGCCTCCTCTGGGACGATGTCTTGTGGCAACCACGCTCGGACCAGTGTGGAGTGTACTTAGGCAGTGTCTAGTGTCTGTCTTGAATGTGAGGGTACTTATTGCTCATTTTCCTCTGGTTTGAGTCTTTCGTTGAAATGCCTATATAAGATGCCTACATATATAATTTATAAAATGGGGGCTCGTTTTATAAATGCAGGCATTGTTCCGGTTTCTCACAAGAATCATTGAGGTGGATGTTACAATGCCTCTTACTTTACGGTGGAGGAAATAGGCCCAGAGAGGTTGGGTATTGCCCGAGGTCACACAACAGTTGCCAGTTGGATTAGAACTGGGTCTGTCTGTTTCCAAAGCTCATTCTAGAATCATCTATTCAACAAGTGCTCATGGAGGGCCTATTGTGTTCCCTGTTCCAGAGCCTGAAGGTCTAGCAGTGAGCAGCACACAGCCCTGCCCTCTGTGGGAGGGGGCTTCCATTCTAGAGGGAGCAAGCAACAGCTAGTTTAAGACGTGGATCACAACATAAGGCCAGGGGGTGACAAATGCCATGAAGCATAAAGAAAGGAGATGGGGAGCGAGGGTGTGCTTTCTGAGAGAGGGCGATCCAGGAGACCTCGCGGAGGAGGTACCTTTTGGGCTGTGCTACCAACTGGATATTTTGTGTCTCCCCAAAACTGACATGTTGAAGCCTAATCCCCACAGTGATGGTAAAGGGAGATGGGGCCCTGGGGAGGGGATTAGGTCCTGAGGGCAGCGCCCTCATAAGAGAGACCCCAGAGAGATCCCTAACCCTTTCTGTCACGTGAGGAAACGACAGGGAGATGGCCATCTGTGAACCAGGAAGTGGGGCCCCACCAGACACCACGCCTGCTGGGGCCTTGATCGCGGACTTCTCAGGTTCTAGAACTTTGAGGAAGAAAGGTTTGTTGTTTAAGCCGCTCGTCTGCAGTATTCTGTTAGAGCAGCCCAAACGGACTACCACTGGTTGAAATGAGGGAGATCATGAGCCCGCGGACATCTGAAAGTGGGGTGGTCCAGGCAGTCCTGGTGAAGGCCCAGGACAGGGCAGCACAGGCGTGCTCCAGCGTGAGCCAGGAGACCGTGCAGCTGGAGCTGAGTGAGTGAGGGGCAAAGTGCTGGCAGGTGCAGTGAGAGCACAGAGGCTGGACGGGGTGGCCTCGGGCCGGAGGAAGGAGTAGGCTGTCACTCTGGGTGGGAAGGAGGCCGGGAGTACGCACATGTGTCCATCTGAGCAGCATCATTCTGGCTGCCAGGCTGAGAACAGACTCGGGGTCAGGATGGGAGAGCCCACGGCTGTGGGCCAGGCAGGTGCTTGGACTAGGACCGTGGTGGGACAGGTGATGAGGAACGGTAAGATTTTGGATCTATCTGGAATGTGGAGCCAACAGGGTTTGCTGATGGGTTAGATGTGGAGTGTGCAGAGAAGAAAAAAAGAGAGAGAGACAAGGCAAGGTTTTGGCTGGAGCAAGAAGGACGGGGTTGCTGTATGCTAAGAGGGGCGCCTGCGGAGGAGGTCTGGGGGTGCGGGTCAGTGCTGGGTGCAGGACATGTTATGCTTGGAGCCTGTGAGATGTGAGGGACAGGTGCAGTGAGGTCATCGGACACAGGGGTCCAGAGCTCAGAGGAGAGGTGAGGGCTGGAGACCTAGCTGGTGGGACTCCAGCATCTCAATGGCCCTCAGGGCCATGGGCAGGGACAAGACCCCAGAGGGTGTGAATGGAGAGGAGGAGCAAGAGCTCTGGGCCTTCTACACGTGAGGCCTGGGAGAGCAGGGCCCGGGGGAGACCGGGAAGAGGCAGGTGGTGAGCTAGGAGGAAACCAGAGACAGCGTGTCTGGGAAGCGTGCCCTGCACCCCCGCAGCGGACAGCGCCTGTCACAGCATCCCTCTGCTGCCATCCACAGCCACCCTGTGCTCCCTGCACCTCTGCGTGTGGACTAGACCCCGTCTCTTCTCACACACTCAGACCCTGCACGCTGAGCTCTCCCCTGCATCGTCAGATGGTCCCTCCAGCAGACCACCGCTGCCACACACTGTTCTCCAAACCTACAAAACCGCCGCCCTGCCACCCTGTCTCCCTCCAACCCCTGGCTCCTTTCTCTGCTCCACCTCACAGCAAAGCTCCTCCACGGGCCTTCCACATCTGCTTCTGACGTTGCAAATGCTTCTTTTTCATTGAACTAGGCTGGAATGAAGCCTTCCTCAGAATGTTGGTGCTCGGAGAGAAGGAACGGACCAGAGAAAGGCGGTGGTTCGCCAGACAGTGCATTGGGGGTCTCGTCAGGGCGACTGTGTGTGAATGTGCGAGGGTGTGAGCGTGTGCGAGTGTGAGGGTGTGAGTGGGTGTGTTTCTGGCCGCGGTGGGCTGTCTCGGTTCATGCAGGCAGGCGGGGAAGAGCTGGATTCAGCCAAGACTGGCCTGTGGGGAGCAGGTGGAAAGGTTAAGAGAGCTCATTTATTCATTCAACAGAAAGCACCTGGGACACAGCAGGAAAGGAGCCGGCCGAAGGCTCCTGTGCCCTGGAGTGCACACACTAGGGAAGGGTGCAGACAGTGAAAAGGAGAAATGAAGACGCTGTGCAGTAGGCCAGAGAGTGCCCAGACAAAAGCAGAGCGGAAAGGAGGGCGGGGACTGTGAACGTGAGGTGCACAGCTTAATAGCGCGGCCAGGGAAGGAGTCTGGAAGGAGGTACCACTCGACTAAGACCTGCAGAAGGTGGGGGGTGATGTGGCTATCTGGGAAGGAGCGTTCCAGACAGAAGGAGCAGCAAGTTCAAATGCCCTGAGGTAGGGGCAGCCCCAGCGTAGTTAAGGAACACTCAGAAGGCCAGTGTGGCCAGAGTGAAGAGCATGGGAGAAGATGTAGAAGACACAGTCTGAGAATTAAGAGGCTAGACCACGGGGGGCCTGGAGAGTGCTGTACGAGCCTCAGCTCTCCCTGTGAGGTAGAAGGGAGCCATGGGGGGATTCTGAGCAGAGGAGTGCCATGAACTGACTGACATGTTGACAGCATGGCTCTGGCTGCTGTGCAGAGGAAGGCGACCAGCTGGCCGGCCATGGTAAAGTCCAGGGAAATGACGGCAGCTTGGACTTCAGTGAAAGTGGCGAGAAGTGGTGGATTTTGAATGTATTTTCAAGGGATTGCTGACAGGAGTTGAGGACATATGAGGGACTACAGTGGTGGGCGGTGGAATCTAAGGTGCACAGGGCAGAAGTGAGGAAGCAAAGGTGGTGGACGGTGGCAGTGGTCAGGTCACTGGATGGGAGGTGCCCATGGGCTGAGGAGTTGCCAGGGTGGAGGGGAATCAACAGGGTGTGAGCTAGACACGCTAGTGGACAACTGCAGGAGCCACGGACTGATCCAAAGAACGGAGTTGAGATAAGTCACCTTTGTGTGCTGATGGCACAGACAGCGATGACAGAGGTGATGATGCTGAGAGAGACGGCACGGACGGCCACCTCGGGGAGGAGAGCGCCATGAGCGCTTTTTGGAAGGAGGGGCATTTAGGGAGGCAGGAGGCACAGTGTCTTGGAAGAGGCCGCTGTCTCCCTCTGCGTCCGGAGAGAAACGGCCACCACCCGAGACGTCAGCAGTGTCCTCAGGGCTGGAGTCATCGGTGTCCAGGCCAAAGAGGTCCTGAGAAGCTGAGTTATCTGCCCTGCCCACTGCCTCAGGGTTGGGGGCACCCACGTCTGGCCCCATAGCTGTTGGTCCTTCTGCCAAAGATCTAGTCCAAGTTCCACTGCCTGACATTTCAGGCTCTCTGGACATTCACAGCCCTTATTTCAGGTACAAATGTTCTAAATTTGTCTTCTATTGTTGTTTTTC
The DNA here is from genome assembly GCF_021613505.1 of Equus quagga. NCBI lineage: Eukaryota > Metazoa > Chordata > Mammalia > Perissodactyla > Equidae > Equus > Equus quagga. The sequence continues at coordinate 65,489,405 of NC_060270.1, forward strand.
GTGTGTGGGTGGCTGGCTGGAAGGGAGCTCCTGAGAGGCGGATGTGCTGCGCCATGCGACAGAGACTCTGGGCCTTTGCAAACTCCCACTCGGTCATCGAGTTCAGGTCATGTCCCCTCCTCCGAGAAGGCTTCCTTGACTTCTGCACAGGGCTCGTGTGCTCTTTCCTCTATTCCTGCAGGGGCAGCAAGCTTTCTCGCACATATTTGAGGCTTTGCAGGCCACATGTGGTCTCTGTCACATATTCTTCTCTGTTTATTTTATTGGTTTGTGTGTTTGTTTTCTACAATCCATTAAAAATGTAAGATGTAAAATCGTTCTTAGCTGGTTGACTGTACCGAAACAGGCCACAGGCTGGACTTAGCCACAGACTGTAGTTTGCTGAGCAATTTATTCAAATCACCATTAAAAAGCTTTTCGGTTGTCTGTCTCTGCACTAATTTTTGAGCTACTAGAGGGCAAGGACTGTAAATTCTATCTCAACGTCGGACACAATGCTGGGCGAACGCGCGAGTGATGTTGCGTGGAATATCGTCTGACACATCCCTAGTGGCTCTTCCATCCTTATTTTTCTGCACACCTGTCTCTCAGATGTTAAGCGAATGACCTCCCCGAGTCCCCAGCCATTAAACAGTCACTCTGCAGAGGGACACTAAGCTTCCAGGGGCATTAGTGGCTGTCATTTACTAAGTTCCTCGTATGCTGCAGGCCATTGTCGAGTCCTGGGGTCCAGACGTGAAGCTGACATCCTGTGTGTGCGCATGTGTGTGCATATGTGTGTGCGTGCATGCATGCCTGAATGACGTGCACTTATGTGCTCACGCGTGTGGTTCAACTACAGCCCACTGAGCCTCTGTGCAGCCCAGGGTCACACTGTGCCCTCTGTGGTCCCAGCTCACCAGCTATGTCACATGCACTAATCCTACCACTTCTCTGCAGGACTTAATTCACTTAAAAAATCATATAATTGCATTTTCAGCATAATTAGGTACCTAATTACATGACTAAATGTCCTCAATCAGGCTGCATGTGTAAATAATGATGATTTAGTTAGCTACGCTTTGTTACTGGGTTTCCAGAAGGCTCATCAGTTGGCGAACAAGAGGCGGAAAATGTTTCCTCCCTCCCTCGGCGGGTTGACCCGCGGGCTGGGCAGAGCCCCGCAGTGGCCATCTGCGGTCGTGGGAAGGCAGGCAGATGGGAGGGCCCGGGAGGCAGGGGCTGGTGCAGCCTCAGGAGAGCGGGTCAAGGCCTCAGGGAGAGCCTGTCCACGGAGGGCGCTGCATGCTGCCTTCTAAAGACAGATGGTAGCCCTTCCCACAGGAGGAGCTAAGGGCAGGCCAGAGACCCAGAGACGGCAGACCGCCAGTTTACGGACCAAAAAGATGAAGACGCGGTGAACGAGTCTCCAAGGAAGGAGAGCCCCAGGAGCAGGAAGCATGCTCGTCCCCCTCCGTCCCCTGGAAATGCTACCCCTGCTCCCAAGCTGGTGAGGGGCCTGCACCAACGGGGCGGCCTTCTCCCTGCTCTGGGCGGAAGGGTGCTGAGCCTCGCTATGCTCACGCATGCCCTGGGACCACGAGACAGCCCCCCCCCCGCACCGGCGGCTGTGAGGATGACGTGAGAGGATGCATGTGGACAGTGCTGTATGAGTTCATAAGCGATGTATGTCAGCTGATACTGGGAGTGACGCCACTGTGACTTGTTTCTTCTGCGGGAGTAGTGTTTGAGGTGCTGGAAAGAGAGGGTGCATTTTGATCTAAGTACTTGGAGTGCATTGCGTGGGGCAGTGCTGGAGAGAAGGGCAGATGTGCATCAACAAACTGCTCTTTACTAAAATCGTCTTACATGCTTCAAGGGGGCATCCTGGCGCACAGCATGGGGCATAGGGAGCGTGGGTTGTGATGCCCCAGAAAGAGACAGCATGAGTGCTGGCTTCCCCGCATCCCGGGTGCCTGAGGCCCTCTCTAACCTGCAGCTGTAAAGAAGGATGCACCTGCATGGCTCCCAGGGGGCTGATGTCCAGCACATGAAAGCTCTTCTTATCCTCGTTTATTTGAGAATAGTGCACACACACACACACACACATACACACGGCTCTGGATGCAGGGTCCCTGGGGGGAGGTGCCGGGGTGAGTTCCTGTGACTTGGGGGGCAGTGAGTGCTTATCCTTGGGAATGGTTGGGCTTCCTGAGCACTTCCCTGTGTGCTGGTGGCCCTCCTTTGTCCTCTGGGTATCAGAGCAGGAAAGGGGCTTCAGGAAGTCACTAATTCACCTCCTAATTTTGCATTGGGCCACAGAGCCAGGAAGTTGGTGCCCCTGGTTCCAGCCCCAGTGCTGCCTTTGTGCGTGGGGAGGAAAAGCCATTTCTCCTCACCGCTCGTGCCCCGCCGCCCCTGCGCCCCATCCTCCCACTGCTTTCCGGGCTGATGAAAATACTCTATAAAATGCCTCAATCCGTCACCCTGGAACCCTCCTGCTCTGTCCTCCTAGCCCCCCCGTCAGGTCTTGTGATTTATGTTTCCTCACCATTAATCTTTTAAAAGCAAAGAAGTCATAAACACATCCATAACTCTGCCTCTTGTCAGTTGAAATCCCATGACACAAATCAACTGTCATCTAAATTAAATGTTTCTTTCACAGAAAGTGATGAACACCGTGGAGACTAATCAAAGAAAGCCAACACACTTAGACTTTGTCTCCCTTCGGAATGTCGTAGGTGGTGTGGTTAAATCCAACAGCTGGTTAGTGACCAGTGACAACAGCAATGGTGAGCTGGCCACTCCTCAGTGCAGCCAGCGTCAGCAGGATGCTTTGTCCACCTGTCCTCGTCAGGGATCTCAGCACTTCAAAGTGGGTTTGGAATCTAACACACAATCTTAGGGGAGAAAGATAAGTGCAAACACAATTTACTATTCTGTCAGACTGGTCTACTAATTTCTTAAGTAAATCAAGTAATAGAGTGAAACCAGTTACCAGAAAAGACACTAGCCAGCTGTAGAGTGGGAGCTGTCTGTGCCATCAGGATTAGGCACGCCCAGACAAGCCAGGTGGTCCAAGACAAGACAGATTTCAAATAATTTTATCATTTTTAGTATGGATGATTTTATATTGAAACATGCAATTTTTTTTACTTTACACCTTTCAAGAAACTATTTTGAATTTTGTTTTGGAAAATATAAAAGCTATGGTTTTAGGAGAAGGAAGGAAAAAACATGAATGACTAAATCCAGTACGTATGTTGAGTTGATTTTCCTCTCTTCCCTCTCCTTGTCTTATTCCTTCTTCCACCATCACTACCACATTCAACATCGTTAATAAACTTTATCATTCATCGGCTTGGTGAGTGATGGGCAATGAAGAGTCTTAAAGATCAGGTTAGGGAAACTGGGTCTTCTCTTATAGGCAACGAGCAGGTGAGACTTTACAGAAAGAGGATGCTCTAGTCACCCTGAAGTAGTACAGGGAAGGGAAAACTCTTCCAACTTTACCCCTGAGATCCCTCGGGAGCTACCAAGCAAGGATCTGCATGATGCGACGAGAGACTAACAGGGCTGAGAGCAGCAGACCTGCAGGGACAGCCAAGGGGTGAAGGGGGGGGGGCTCCAGGAAGGCACACCTGACAAGGCTGGGGGTCTCGAGGGTTAGAGAGTTTGAGGTTCTGGCAGGAGTGTGATGAGAAGTTAATGAGGGAGACACCAGTGAGATGGGAGTGGAAGGAGGGTTAGGAATAAAGATTTATTATTTTGTACTTAAATGTATCCATTTATTGAACCACTTCCAAAGTTAGATTATTTAAGATATTAAAAATTAAGATGTTTCCGATTTTCAAATTTACATGAAAAATAGGTTTTTAACCTTTGTGGGAGGCACGCATGAGATGGATGGAAAGGATGAGTAAGAAAGGAATCTCAAAAGCTTCCCTGAGGATGCTTTTTAAGAGCAGTAATGTTCCATCTACTCAGAAGTGTTGCCACTGGGGACCTGGCCCAGGATGCGGGCGGGAGGGCTTGTTCGCAGCAGCGGGAGCCTGTTGCTCATGGTTCTCAACTCTAGCTGTCCACCAGAATCACATAAGACCCTTTAAAAACACCCACGCTCAGCTCCCATCCTCCTACGGTTGCCAGATACAACGCAGGATGCCAGTTAAATTGGAATTTTAGATAAACAACACATTTCTTAGTATAAGTATGTCCCAAATCTTGTATGCCAGCTGCACAGACTGTTCAGTTCTTTGTCAAATCACCAGATACACTGGGAGTTTCCTAGTTGGGACACACACAGGGGAAAGCACTGGGATCTCCCTGCCTGAGCCAGAACCATAAGCACACCCAGCCTGAATTCCCATTTTCTCAGCTCACGCCTTCACATCCTGCCTGTTCCATGTGGCCCCCTGTAGCACATGGACTCCAATTCTATTTCACACCCTCGGGTTCTGGCTCGTGCTGTTCCCTCTGCCCGAAACGATCACTCCATCTGGCCTACCCCTAGTGGACGTCCACACATCAGTAAACACTGGTCTAACTCCACCCACGGGGGACGTCTGTTCTGACCACCCAGGAACAAGTGACCTCCTGTTACTGTGGACAGACTCATCAGACGTGTCAAAACGACTCTGAGGGGGCGGGGGCCGGGAAGGCTGTGGCATCTTCCTCTTGGTGTCTCGGCATTTTGCAAAGTGGTCGGCACTTAGTAGGTGATCATCAAAAGCTTACTGAGCAGCTCCTCTCAGCAGTCCGGTGAAATGCAGCGTGAAAACGACCTGGACAAGTAATTAGGAAAGCACGAGTTTGCAGTGATCGCTAAACCGACCCAACTGAGCGCTAAGCCGACCCAACTGAGCGCCTACAAGGAGCCTGGTGGTACAAACCACCTCTGCATTTACCTCCCCACGCTACAGGGACTTTTACAGACACCAGTCCCTGGGCTCTAACGATTACCAGTGAGCTTTGACTATATCCAGGGAAGGGATACGGGGGGCCGCCTTGGTGCTCCCCGGGTCATCTGGAGGCAGGCCTCACTCCTCGGTGTCCATCCTGAGGGGCCGCTCTGAGTAGCAGCACCTTCCAGGGAAGGCTCCAGTCCTGGGCCAGGGTCCAGGCGGCCCTGCCTGCCCTGCCTGCATGGACGGCTGCTGTCTCTGGCTGTCGTGGAGGGCTCTCCGGCTTCCACCTGCATCCATGTGCACAAGAGGCTGGGGAAGAGGTGGCAGACCCCGCGGCTCTGTGGCTGCGTCTGCTCTGTGCTGGGGCTTCACTTGCTTCAACTCAGCTTGTGATGCTTCCCATTCAAAACCCGCTCTCACAGGACAGCCACAAATCACAAGCTGTCAGCTGAAATCCCCCAAAAAGCCCTGTCAGAGGCATTTCCATCTGCGCCTTCTCGTGAAAAGACGGAGGCTCAGAGGGAGCTCATCAGGTGCCAAGGACAGAGGAGGATTCAAACCCAGACCTGAGCCCTAGGGCCTATGGCTGGTCCCGCCCTCCGCCGGCCCCTGGCCCTGCCTCCCAGGGTAGTGACGGGACCCTGGCAGCTGATGGCCGTGATCTGCCCTCCATCTGTGGAGTCCTGTGTGCTCCTGGCAGGGCACTGGACACAGCAGCTCTGTAAGGCAGCGATGGCCAGCCCATTTTACAGACGGAGCAACTAAGGTCAGAGAGGCCAAGTCACCTGCTCAAAGACACAGCCTACTACCCCAGCCTGTCCTACCCTAAAGACAGAAAGGGTAACAGTGGCCCAAGCTTAAAGGAAAAGGAGTGAACTTCTGAAGGCGGAGTTTCTGTCTTCAAACAGGGGGCGTGTGTATGTGGGGGGCGGTGAGCTCTGATGGCCCTCAGATCAGCTCTCCCAGGAGGGAGCAAACCTGGCTTCAAACCTGTTCAAACCACATCAGACGAAACACCTTGACAGCTTCCCTTTCCCAGTCTCGGGGTCCCATCCATAAAATGGGAATGACAGCGCTGGCCTCACAGGGAATTCTGAGCGGACTCAAACCACACACATGTACTCTCATGTGCTCCCACTGCCATGCTCCGAGGCCGAGGGCCTCCTGGAGTCCTCTTCTCCACCACTCCTCCTTGCCAAGCCTTTGTCCCCAAAGATCCCCGTCAGGCCCTGCTGTCTGTGGCCACTAGAAGCCTGAGCTGGCGTCTAGGAAAGTAAAGAAGCTTCCCGGTCACACTGCCCCACGTCTAAGCGGCGGGTCTGAGAGAGCAGTCGGTGAGCGGCTGGGCCCAGGCTGTTTTATCAGCACCAGGCCCGCCCAGCGGGCACCAGCGCCCCTGCGGCTGCCTGATAAGAGGCTCAGCCCTGCTGTCTCTCCTGCTGCAGCCTTATCAGAGGCAGCGGCCCAGGGAGCCATTTCTACTGGAGTCAATGATGGGAGGGAAAAAGGCCCCCAGAAGACGCTAAATGCTCCTGCGCTCAGACTCCGCCCCGCCCGCCGCCTGGGAGGCCAGGATCTGCGCAGCTGGTGCGGATGGAAGCGCCACGTGTCCCCGGTCAGGAGCCAGTGGGGACCCTCACACATGGGGTCTGCAGCTCGCAGAGACCTGGGCTGAAACCAGAGGCTGGTTCTTTGAGAGTGCTGCTGTTTGGGTCTCCTCCGTGTGTGTGTGTGTTGGGGTGGGAGCCAGGGCTGGAGCATGAAGCCAGGTGTCTATTAACACCGTAGCACAGAGTACACACGACGTCATGGAGAGGAGGATGCTGTCTGCCTGCAGTGAGCCTGTGGAATTGAGTAACACCCTAATTCCAGGGCTGGTTCTGCCATTTGCTCCTGGGGCAGCCTGGGGACAGTTACTTTATACATTTTCCAGAACACTCAGGATGCCGAGATGTGGAGGATCCCAGGCCCTCTTCTCCTCCCCGGTGGCACAGGGACAGCCACACTAGCATGCTGCATAGGAAGAGCTCAGGAAATGCTGACCTCGCTCCCCCTCCCCGCCACTGTGCGGGCTGCGTGGGACAGCGAGACCAGAGGGGTGGACGTGCTTGGTGTGCACGAGGACTCCAGGACGCCCTGGGGACTGGACTTTCCGCAGGGCTGTTAGGCAGAGACGTGAAGTCAGTCCCTTAAAAAGCAGCTGGATGCTCGCACTGGGATCCTGTCACCTGAGGGCAGGAGGCCATGGAGCAGCTCCTGTGCCCGAGTCCCAGCAGCTTTGGTCCTTGACCAGCCTGCTCCCTGGCTGCTCGGCAGACTAAACAGAATGTACGACAGTAGAAAGCAGACGGAACACCTTCTTCACATCATTCCGGGACTCATGAACCCAACACTGATGGGACCTGCCTCCAGGGGCGAGGTGTGTAATTTGCAGCTCTGACAGGGGTGGGTCAGGGCAAGACTGAGGGGGTGGAATCCTGGGTTCTGACCTGCGCTGTGGGAGCCTGAGCTGGTCTCTTCACCTCTCTGATTTTGGGGAGAAGAAGGAGCCGATGTTTCTGGGCTGTGCTTTCATTCTGCCAGGGAAGACTGGGTGAGGCTGAGCAAGTGGGCGACTTCCTTCCCCAGGCAGCTGGCAGCTTGGGCCCCAAGAGCAGTGGGCCCGAGACCACCCTTGTCCACACCGTTCACAGTTCACCAGCCCCTCCTGGGCCAGACCCTCCACCCCAGGGAGAGGGTCGCTGCCCTGTGCTCTTTGCTGGGCTGGTGCCCCAGGGCTTACACCAACCGGAGCTGCCGCCGAGGGGCCGAGGCACAGCCTCTGGCCCTGTGTGGGGCTCTCTTGTGTGTGTTCAGTCACGCTCCTGGCTGCTCCCTGAGGGTCCTGTGTGCCCTGTGGACTGCAGGTGCGGGGCCGGGGGACCGCATTCCCACTCGTCCCTGCAGAGCCTGGCACCGCCCTGCAGAAAAGCTTCACCTGGAAGATGCACCTAGCAATTTCAGAGAGGCTTCTGAAAGCTGGCCTCTGTGTCTATGTGTGTGGGTGTGTGCACGCAGCTAAGGCATCTCTCAGGACAGCGGGGAACAAACTGGGCCCTTGGAGAAGTCTCTCCTGTCGCCCTGCCTCCCTGCATTTCAGGCACTCCTTAGGCATTCTCTGCTATCCTCTTCCCTCCCTCCTGGCTCCCACCACATGTCATGGCTAACCCAGCGCCCCGCTCTCAGTCCCTTGCTAGAGTGTTAGCTCATACCCAGCCACACTGGCCTCCTGGCTGTTCCTTGGTCAGGCCAGGCCTGCTGCTACCTCAGGGCCTTTGCACTTGCCATGCTCTCTGCTGTTATGTCTTCTTAGATATTCCTGTTTGGCTCCCTGGCTTCCTTAGTTCTTTCTTAAACATTACCTCCCCCAGTGAAGATCTTTTGGCCACACTCTTTAAAATGGCACCCCTACTCACCCCTCGGCCTTCCCCATCTCCCTTCCTGGCTTGACTGTCCTTCCTAGTGCTTACTACCATTGACACACTGAGCATTCCGCCCCTGTGTCTTGTGTCCATCGTCTATCCCCACTAGAATGCAAGCTCCCTTTTGGAATTACTGCTGGTTTATTCACTGTCACATCCCCTTGGCCTGACACATAGTCGGTGCTCAATACACATTCATGAAATGTGACTCCTGGGCCACGAGCTTCCTGGGGCAGGTGGCAGAGGCAAAGAACAGGCCATAGACTCAGGGAGACGGCAGCTGAACTTGGGCACCACCACTTTATAACTGGCCACGTGTGGACACGCTTCCTCCCCCACGTCTCCACCTCCAACTCTGCAAAGAGGGCTAATCGCCCCCGAGATGGGGAGAAGTCTCAGTAAGGTCAAGTGCAAGGCACTTGGCCTGACGCTGGCCCCTGGAGGGTCTCTCCCCTCGCCTCGGCCCTAGCTGAGAAGCACTGTTTTCTGAAGGGGGGTGAGCTGGCTGGCCCTCCAGCTGTGGGTGCCAGGGAGGGCCTGCGGGATGTGTTGCCCTTTCTCCTGCACCTGCCTGCTTGAGGTCAGGATATTCTGCAGGGTGGTGGCAGAGCCCCAAGTGCCTGTAGTTACAGAGGGGGTGACAAGAGGGCAAGAGAGACTGAGGACTACAAGAGGGACCCTCCCCATGGCAGCCTGGGCAGACCAGGTAAAGGGAACTGAGGGCTTTGTGCGTGCCCAGGTCAGCTGGGCCTGGCCTGATCGGGCCTCCTTGGCTGCTGCCTGGTCCCTGACCTCAGCTGTAGGTCTCTCTTCTCTGGCTTCTTGTCCTTCCATGAGGCTGTGGTGTCCCCAGAGAGAGGTACAATGGGGGCCAGCTTGGCTCTAGGCCTAGAAGTTGTGCCATTAGAGATGCTCCTGTGGGTTTAAGTCAGGAGTGGGCAAACTTTCTCGATAAAGGGTCACACAGTAAATAGTTTAGGCTTTGTGGGCCATATGGTCTCTCTTATAACTCTGCCATTGTCGCACGAAAGCAGCCATGGACGCTCGTAAATGAATGGGCACAACTGCCTTCCAATAAAACCTTATCTACACAGGCGGCCGGCCAAGCTGGATTTGGCCGAGAGCCCTAGTGTGTGGACCCTGTTTGAGTCTGTGTCACACGGTCTCTCTCTTCCTCTCAGGCTGACGGTTACCCGGTGGGTGCCCTTGCTAGGCCTGGGCCTTCACCTGTCCTCTCCCCCCAGGTGGAGACCATGGGATGGAGCCACAGAGAGGCCGAGCTGCACGTTGAGCCCAGGTCTGTCACACCTGAAGCCCGTACTTCAGCCCACGTGATGCCCAGCTCTTAAAGGCAGGCACACCGTCCATGGCCGTGGCCACCTTCCACAGACTACAGAGTCTGGCCGCAGCTGGGGCACACGGCGTCCTGAATGCCCACCAGGCTGTGAGGACTCAGGCGGTAGGGAGGCTGCATGGAGAGACTCTCTCTCCCAAGGTCATCTTCACTGATGGACCGTAGCTGTCAGTCGCAAGGGCGGGGTGGGGTCTCCGATTTAAACCTCGTATGGGGTCGAGGCCATCCCTCCAGGCGGGGGCTGCGGCCTGGGCCTCTCTGACTCGGCTCTGGGGACCTTCTCTGGCCGATTGCCCTGATTGGCAAGGCCCTGTCACAGGGGGACTCTCCAGGGAATCCCGAGCCCAGAACAGGACAAATGGCCTATCCAACGGGCCACGGCCGGGGCTTGGTCCAGGGAGGCTGGAGGAGTCTGGGCAGTGTTCTGCTGCAGTACAAGGGTCCCCGACAGGAAGCTGTTGGCTCAGAAGGAGAACTCATGAACTGAAGCAGAGGAGAACGGCTGCCCTCTGCTCCTCTCTCTTTGGGGACGGCCCCCTCAGGGGAGCTCAGAGGAGAACCATCGTGACCTTGCAGGCAGCAGGCAGGGCAGTGAGAGGTCAGCCTTTTATCTGCCCAGACAGTCACACTTCTGTTCTCACAGCTCAGGGACAAGGGGGCAAGATATGGCCAGGAACTCAGATAATTGTGCCTCCAGGGCGGTGCAACCTCTGAGCCGGCTTGTCCCAAAAGCACCACCCTGGAAACAGGGAGAAAAGGACAGTGAGGAGAGTCAGGCAGAGACCAAAGCCCCAGGAAGCAGACGGCCCAGCAGCGCCCACGGGTGGGAGACACGGCCGCACAGGCGGCTCACTGGGACGGAAGGCCAGGGATTTCATCGGCCTCTACTGCAGGGTCCTCAGAGACGATTTTGACTTTCTCTAGCATTGTTAGTTCTCAGGGAGTGACAAAGACCATTTCACTCAAATGAGTCGTTTAAAATAGCATGTTCCAGAAAGACTTTTCAGAAGCTCCATGATTCTTAAATAGAAAACGACCTAGGGGCAATTACCAAAGCCTGACGATATAAATAAATGTAGTTCATAAGCCCATTTCAACCAACTTTCTTTCACTCCTCCTGTGCAAGAAAATCTTGTTCTCCTTTGAAACTCCCCACGTCCTACACACGAATGGCGGCGGCTTGCAGGGACTAAAAGATGGCACCCGGGTTCAAATCACAGCCCTGCATCTCACTGTCCTGTCCTGTGTCCTGAAGGTGGGGTGGCACCCACAGACCCACCTCACAGTGAGGGATGGTGACTAACGATGGACAAAGACTACAGGTTAACATGTGCTGAGCACATGTGACACGCCAGACGTCTCTGCAGAGAGCAGGTACCACGCACATTTGCACCATTTTTCCCCTTTTTCACATCCTTACAACGTGCCTGTACTTAAGTCATTCCTCAGAGTTAGAACATTCTCAACAATCAACACTGATCACTGCTACTTCCTTCAAGCAAAAATCTGAGTTCAACAAAATAGAACTAAATCTGGTTAAGCAGAAATTCACCATAATTTAATATTACCTATCCATATCAGCTAATATTCGGTATCAATTTACATTTGGGGGGCTTATACTACTTGAAGTTATTCTTTAAATATCTGGATATCTATTTAGGTTATTTCAGTGAATAATCACAACAACACATAGGCAATTCGATCTGAAACCTGAATTCGTGTGATAAGAATTTCTCACTAGGAGGACTGGATATTGTCGTGATGTATATCTTGCTGCCCCAAGAAATCCAAGAATGATTTGAGGGCACAGATCTTGTCTTATACTTCTTCGTCTCCTCCTTAAGCCCAGGACAGATGACATGATGGACACACCACAACCCTATGTTTTTCTATTGATGAACTAGGAATGTAGATGGTGGTTAGTGATCATTTGTGGATGAATTGCTTTCATAATAGAATTTCCCGTTCAATTTCCTTTCCAACTTTCCAGATTTTCTTCATGGACTCTGAGTGGTCACAAAGCTTGATAAGAACTTGTCTCATGGAATTGCTTGGTAAAGTGATCGGCAGGTGAGCGTACATCGCAGTCTGGCCAGAGGCTAACGTCTACCCACAGTGAGAGTATTTTATGGCTTCATGTGACGGAAACATCTAATATGGAAGGATCCTCTGAGATCTAAGCCCCGAAGTATCATCACTGACAAGAAACAGTGACTGTGCATAGCCAACCGTTCCAGGAGGTACCGGGCAGGAGTCTGCAAACGCGCTACGCGAAGCCTGTGTCCAGCGATCACTTGAGTGAACCACCACAAGGGCCCTGGAGTGTGGTCGCCAGGCCTCTCACCCCAGCTCGGCTGCCTCAGGTGGGCTTTTATCTCTTTTATATTTCCAGATTTCATCTAAGAATTTATTTTGTAGAAATGTTATTTCTGCTGAAAATAATTGCAATGGAGATTTGTAGCTGGGACATCGTTTTTCGTGTATGCTTTCCAGACTGGGGACCCCAGTGGGAAGCCACTTCCTTTGGAGGTTCGAGGATACATGGCCTTCCTTCCGGAGGGGACCAGCACCATGACCTGCACCCAGGCCAGGCGTGGCTGGCAGCCTGGTGGGCCAGTTGGCACTGGACGGTGTTTTGACTAGCTTTGCCCTATCGTGTTCTTCTTGGGTCACAGAGTCTGTGTCCCCTGTGTCTCCCGTGCAGAAGTTTGCACACAGGATGTGCTCACTGGATTAAAAGCAAAGTGCACCCGATTCAATTGTGACGATCCAAAGGTGGAGCTCTGGACCGAATTCACTAGAAGTGGACAGAAAGCTGAAGGCTCATGGCTCATGTCACGTGCTACCCAAGGGGTCCCCGAAAGCATGGGACTTTCAAAAGGACCCCAGGTCACGTAATAGGCTGGGAATGAAGAGGGGTGTGTATAAGGGTCAAAACTGGAAACTGGCCCCCACTTTACCTACAGGCACATGGTTGTGCTGCACAGGTAACCTGCCAGCGGGAAGGCTGCCTTTATTAATAGACTAGTAATAGATTGTTGTCTTTGTTAATAGACTTGGGGTAGATTCAATGAGGGACGGCACGGGAAAGGCAGTGCTGAACCCAAACCCAAATAACCCAAACAACCCTGCTGAATTCTCCAAACCTGAGGGCCCCTGTCTGCCACGTGGGGTTAAAGGGATCTGGACTGAACATCACGCTGACCGTGGTGAGATCACAGACAGAAAAGGCTTTGAGAAGCGGGATACACTGGCCATAGTTGAGTATACTGCAGACATGCTAGACTGAGGCAAAGAGGTGGGAACGTGTCTGAAAAATGGTGGTACAGAAAACAGTTTCAAAAGCACATCCAAGGCCAAAGATGCTGTGGGCAGCAGTTCTCACATTTGTTTCCAGTTCTCTCTGGGAGGGAGTACGACCCATGGACTCAGTGCCTGTCTGCCCTGCCCCAGGCCAACCCAGGCCAAAGAGATCCCCAAGAGAGCTCCCCTCTGCCTCGAGCCTGGGAGTGATACCTGTCACTGAGGGATGCGAGGAAGTGGTAAGGAGTATACGTGTGTGTGTGTGTGTGTGTGTGTGTAGGGCATGGAGGAAAGGGCGAAAGATACAGGCTAATTTAGGGCCAGCTTGCCTGCTTTGACAGGTAAATAAAGTGAAGCCCAGAGAAGTTAAGTAACTTGTAAGATTCCACACAGCCAGATATAGTAGATGGGGCAAGACTGGGCTGCAGGTGTCTGATGACTTTGCGAGTGCCCTGTTTGCGCCCCAGAAACCCATTCGTCAGGTTCTTAAGTCAGGGACAGGATGGAGTGACGTCAAGGGGCTGCTGCTGGGACTGCAGGGTCCTGTCAAAGAGAGACAACGTCTCTCTTGAATGAAGAAAGGAAACAGATCTGACAGCACCCAGCAAAGTATGACACGCAACGCGGCGACGGCCCCACGGCTTGTGATATTTCAACCAAAGACAAAGCTGCCGGCCCAGCGGTGGTTCTGCGGGGGCGGCCTTCCAGGAATTGGCTGGGAATTGGTGGGGGCATTATTCTCTCCGGGTGCCCTTGCAGTGACCCTGAGACAGCTGCCCACTCTTCCCCGGGGGAAGTGCGACCTGCGTGTGGGCTGGCCTCAGCTGGCAGAGCTCACATGGTCACAACCCGGCCCTTGTGCACCACTATGAGCATTTCATTAGCAGCTGCTAGGTGGCCAGGTGGGGGTGGTGGAGGAGGGCAGAGCCAGCACAAGTGGCCCGGGGCGGGGAGGATAAAGAATGGCCTTTTCTTCTGAGGCGGGAGAGTGACCTCAGGGCTGCAGGGAGCTGAGCGAGGGGTCATGGGCAACCCGGCCCCCCAGCATGGCGGCTGCCACGTCCCAGAGGCGGAGGGACTCATGTGGCTCAAGGCTGGAGAGCGTCAGTGAGCACAGTGAGGCTCGGGGGAAATTACCTCTTTGAACCTCAGTCTCCATATTTCTAAACTGGAATTAGTAACATCTACACCCACGTAATGTCTTCAGGATAAAACGAGGTACCACGTAAACCTGGCCAGGGGTGGAGGAGAACAGAGCGGGCGCGCCAAGTGGGAACGCGACTTCCCTGCCCCGCCCTCTGCGCTTCTGCTGGGATCCACCACATGCCCTCTGGCCCTGATCTGATCTAGAGCCATCAAGGCAACCCCAGCAGGCTCTTCAAGGCTCCCCTCGGGGCCCTTCCCTGGTGGCCTCTTTACTCTGAGGTCCCTTCTTTATCTCTGCCCAGATCTCCCTCTGAACTGCCTTCCAGCTGTCATCTGGCTGTCCTGTGCGGGTCTGAGAGTTACCTCTGCTCTAGAATCTCCTGACATCCCTCCTCTTGGTCTTGTATACGTACTTCAACAACGAACGTGAATTGCTTCCATAATAATAAAACACAGGAAAGGAAACATTTTTAAACTTTTAAGTGAAGAGCAGCCTAATTTCATGGTTTAAAAAGCCAAGAGAGTAAGAGAAATGAGACAGAGACAGAGATAGAGATAAAGACAGAGCTAGACACAGAGTGAGTGCTGTGTATCCTCACGCGTTTCCTTTTGGCACTGTGAACCTCCCGAGGCGGGTACAGGGCAGGCACGGACACAGCCACTGCAGCTGCCCAGCCCCGGGTTGCTGCAGTGTTGGGCAGGGTGGCCAGGGGCAGTGTGAGGATTTGAAGTGGACAGCCACACAGAGGAGGGTCAGAGCGCTGGGAGCAGGGCAGAGGTGGGGAGGGAGAACGGCAATGCGGGGACGAGTGGTCACCCAGCCCCTCGGCCTCGGATGGGCTGAGCCAGGGCCGCAGTGGGACATCCGTGGGCCTCCATGGGTCCCTTCTTCCCCAAAATATTAAAAGTTGTTTTACATAGTGACATTGTTATAAAGACAAACGTGATGTTTAGTCTTAAAAGTTCATTTTTCCCTTCTGATTTTAAAATAAACATTTTTGTGGATCTCTAAGAGCACTGTGGGCCCTAAGCACTGTGCCTAACACGAGCCCTCCTAGAAAAGCCTGCCATAGGAGTGTGAGGGTGAGCCTGAGGGTCGGTGGCTGTGGCTCCCAGTAAGTCACACGCCTGCAAGTTTCAGTATCATCACATGCAAAAAGGAGATAAAAATACCCCCCCTGGGGCTGCCAGAGGCCGCGATGAGATAACTTGTGCGCAGTTTCTATGCTCTGAGTCAGGAAGGAAGTCACCAAGAGAAGAGTGAGTCAAGATAATTTAAGGAATTTGTGGAAAAGGGAAAAAAAACGAGATGTGAAATTTAAAAAACAAGGGACGACTCAGGATTTCCAGCCATAGCTGAAATTAATTTCACTAAAAGGAGAACTTTGGCAGAAGCTGAAGGAGGGTGACCCAAAGGCAGCCCCTCTAGAGCATGACCAGAGGGAGCAAGGAAGGCCCAGCTTCCCTGCGGGGGCTCAGGCCTGGGGTGCAGCTGGCAGGGGGAGGCAGTCATCCAGGGAGAGAGGGAGCCCAAGCTTGAGAGCACTGGAGAGTCCCAGCTGTGACCCTGGGCCAGGGCAGCACCAAGGCAAAGAGAGAAATGGCTGGTGAGAGAAGACAGGGATAGTGGAGAGCAGGAGGGCCAGGGGAGAGGGAGGGGCTCCACACAGCCACGGGTTAGAGTGCACAGGAACGCCAGAGGCCGAGAGGTCGGGGGCTGAGCCAAGGGGAGCTCAGAGGCCACTTCGGGCCACCGAGGCATGCGGCCTCACACAGGACTGGCAGAGCATGCGAGTGACTATCAGGACACTCAGCACCCTCTGTGCAGATCAGGCTTTGTGTGCACTGGTTGGACCTACACATCCATCCATCCATCCATCCATTCACCCATTCCCTCATTCATGAGTGTTTGTCAAGAGCCTACTGTTCCCTATGGAGAACAAGACAGCTGAGACCCCCATTATTAAGAGGCTGGTGTTTAGGGGAGGTCGGGGGAGCAAGGTTGGTCCTCTTAGGGTGCCACGTAAGGAAACTGAGCTGCAGAGGGTGAACAGTTTGCTCAAGGTCACATGGCTAGTCACACAGCTAGTGTGTGAGGCCACGGGCCAGGCCCGCACCTGTGCTCCGGGCTGCTGTCCACTGTACCTCCCCCTTGTTGGAGGCAGCCCTCCCAGGTCAGCAGGGAGCAGCTTCCCAGAGCTCTTGCAGGGGCGGCTCCCTGTCGGGTCTGAGGGCCTCGCCCTGGCTCTGGGCAGCTGTGCCATCTCGTCCTGGGGTACTATTTTCAATGGCAAGTGGGCATACAGAGACAAGACTGGAATGAGGAGGGAGCTGGGCAGTGAGGAGCGAGCCGGCATGCACTGAGGACACACTCAAACACTTGGCAAGTGCCAGTGATCACCAGGTACCAGGCAGGATACTAGGAATAGTATCTGTGGTAATACAGCCAATCCTCAGACAAACCCCTAAGGCAGAAAAGATTATTATCCCCATCTACCCAATCACGACTACCTATAGAATTTGTGGGGGAGCCCTGTGCAAAATGAAAATGTGGGGACCATTGTTCAAAAATTAAGACTTTGAAGACGGCAATAGCAGAATATTAAACCACACGTGTGTGGGGCCGTCTGAGGGCGGGGCCCTGCCTGACCACACAGGGTGCAGGCCCAGGGGGCCAGCCCTGCCCTGGATGATGGACTGAGCTGCCAAGAGGCCCTCAATGTGTTCAAGGTAAAAGCCAGGTCA
Organism: Equus quagga; assembly: GCF_021613505.1. NCBI lineage: Eukaryota > Metazoa > Chordata > Mammalia > Perissodactyla > Equidae > Equus > Equus quagga. The sequence continues at coordinate 65,506,300 of NC_060270.1, forward strand.
GAGGGGGGCACATTCACACCCAAATCCTTGAACTCTAAAGCTGGTGTTCTAACTTTGTCACTAGCAAATTGGTGCAAAGTGAGTGCGGGCTAAATAGTTTTGAAAAAGTACAGAAGGGGAACCTGAACTTGAAGGCTCTGCTTGCTCAAGGCTGTGTGCAAAGTTCCAGCAAGGGTGTTTAGTGAGCCTCTCAAGAGAAAGCGGCATTTCACAGCCAGGGGACTTTGCCGCCGGGGAATACGGGCGTCACAGACGGAGGCCCCACACAAGAGGCGGGCAGGCATGATTACTTTGTCTGGTTTTGGTCTGGAAAACCATAATTTCCCTCACGTTAAGACTCTGCTGAGAATACACGTGCCCACAGCTACTGATAAAATGTGAGGATTCTCCCTTCCAGGGTCCAAGGGGAAAATGGTAGTGCTGAGGCCCGGGGTCAGCTGGCAGCCACCTACCCGAACCCCTCACAAAAACGTGCACTGTGTGCAGGAGAAGTGGGAGCAAGGGCTTCTGGCTGTGCCCTCTGCGTGTGATGTGCCAGCTGGCAGCATCACATCTGAATGGAGATAAAACGTCTCCGTCAGGGTGTAACGGGAGCCGGGAGATGACCCGGCAGCCTCCCCCGGGTCTTGCCTCACAACTGCCCAAATGAAAGCCTCCTGCCCTCAGGGACCCTGACGGGGCCTGGGCGCGTCCACAGAGCCCCCATAGTATGCTGGCCGCAAAGTTTAGGCCACAAGAGAAGGGAGGTGTGCCTTTAACGTATAGAAGGAGTTTGCTAGAGAAGCAGAGACAGAGTGAGTACAATAAAGTGTCGCCAGAGTTATCAGTCATCGTTGTTTCAAATTCCCAGTCTGATAATTCCAACATCCCTGCCGTGGCTGGTTCCAATGCTTGTTCTGGGTCTTCTCTTTTGCCTTTTACTAGGCCTTGCACATCATGCCAGACATGATGGACTGACGTCCTGGGTAGAGGGAACAACTGTGATGAGGGGGTTGGGGAGGGGAGTCACCCTACAGTCTCCGGGTTAGGTCTCTACCTTTCAGCGAGCCTGCGCCTCTGGGCGGGAACTTCACAGTGTTTCTCAGCTTTTGTCCTCTCCCTAAGTAAGTGGGACAGGATGGCTAGAGGGGGCTGAAGTGGTTCCCCTTGCCCCAGGTCAGCTCAGTTGGTGGTGGTGGTGATGCTGAGTGGATCCCGACTCCTAGTGGCCCTGTGGACAGCAGAGCAGATCCCTGACTGGTCGTCTGCGCCATGCTCTCACCTTCCGGTGCTCTATCAGACAAGGCTCCGCTGCTGTTCACAGGGTTTGTGTGGCCAATTTTTTTTCAGAAGTGAGTGGTCAGGTCCTTCTTCCTAGTCTGTCCTAGTCTGTCAGTTCTGCTGAAACCTGTTCACCATGGCTGACCCTGCTGGTATTAGAAATACAGGTAGCACAGCTTTCAGCATCACAGCAACAGGCAGACACCACAGTCTGACAACCGACAGACAGGTGGTGTCATTCCCTGACTGGGAAAGGAACCCGGGCTCTGGCGAGAGTGCTGAACCTTAACCACTGGGCCACCAAGGCTGGCTCCCAGTCACTCAGACTCTGATAGTATGCCAGCAGGTCGGTCTCTGGTTAACTAGTTTCCCCTGACGACAGACCTGGTAAGGACAGGTGCTGTAGTGTATTTCAAAATACACCTGCTGGAAGCTCCGGGAGGTAAATCGCACAATATTGTGACCCCTCTATGGCTGGGTCCCCCTGGAGTTTTCAACTTTCAGAGTTGTCCACACTGAGCCTCCAGTAATTAGTCAACTGTAAAGAGTCATTAATAAGAGGAGGTGAAGTCATCGGGCCAGGAGGAAGGGCAGGGCCTGGGAGCCAGGTGGGTGGGCAGCAAGTCGTGCTCTGCTGCCGTCCACGGGCAAGGCAGGCCGTCTACGCAGCCCAGCGGCTCGTCTGCGCCATGGTGATAACCACACAGGCTCTCCAGTGGCTGCGAGGGTGGGCGAGGGGGAGTCGTGCAAGGCTGCTGCTGAGCCCCGCCCGCCTAGGATGGAATCCAGGGTCTCGGGCTGGGGCTCTGGCTGGCATGAGAGGAGACCAGTGCTCACCAACATGTGCCACTGGCTAAGATTTTGCACACTCACATTCGTTATGGAAGAATGTACAAAAATTAAAATTTATAACAACTAAGGGCAGGAGCCAGCATTCCCTCAGAAGTTCAGATTGCATACTGATCTTAAGAAAACTCTCGGCAAAGATGGGGGGAGGGGGTGGGAGAGAGGAGGGCAGAGGGAGGAAACTCGAATCAGCGCTGGACGGGGAAGGAGAGCTAGGTGGTGATTGCTGGGGCCCGTCAGTGGTGTTCTTAGAATTTGTTCTGTTTGGACTTTCTGTCCATTTCAGTTATTATTTGCTGCCTCCATGCATACACCAAGTTCTTATCTTGGAGCTACTGAGCGCATAATTTGTAAAGGGCGTTCAGAGTGGACACAGGCCTGGGAGCGCGGACGTTTGGGTCACCTGTGCAGTCATGGATTCATGTCCCAGTCACTTGCTGAGCACCTCTCTGCGCCAGACCCCCAGTGGGGGCAGTTGGGGTCGTGGAGTCCCTTGGGAGGTCTGAACTCCTGGAAAGGGATGGACTCAGGAATCTGTCAGGGCTTCAAAATGTCCCCAGGGCCACGGCGGGTGGTTTTCTAGTGTTCAGGGAGGGCCCAGGGAGGCGGGAGTGAATAAACCCGGCCTTAACTGTCAAGCAGGTGGCTGCCAGGCCGACAGTGTGTGTGCATGTGTGTGCGCGTGTGCGTGTGTGTGGTGGGGGGAGGGCACCCAGAGAGCCCAGGGGCCTGAAGCGGGCACTTGTGAGAGTGAAGCTGCAGAATCAGGGCGGCCCGGGCAGCAGGATGGCCCTGAGAGAGGGCTCCAGGGAACAGCCTGAGCTGGTGGGGAAGGCAGGGCAGAGGTCAGCAGCAGGCCCAGCGTGAGTCAGGCATGACCACAGAAAAGGGAGAAACGATGTGCGTCGGTGCGCTGAGGTTGGCCCACAGGCCGGCTGAAGAGCTGTGGGATGGTGGGCAGGTTCTGAGCGTCCGCCGCACGCAGTGCTGCTGTGTGCAAAGTTAGAGCGGTGATGTCCCAGGCCCAGCTCCCAAGGTGGGTGGGCGGCGGAACTCCCCGCCTGGCCCCAGGCAGCAGACCACATGCACCCTAATGGCCCCCTCGGTTGGCCTCTGCTGGCTCTGGGGTTGGACAGCCTGTGCCCACAGCCTGGCTGTGTCCTCAGTCAGTGTGTCCTCAGACAATGTCCCCAGGAGCCTCCAGTGTTTCATTTGGAAACAGGTAAGAAAGTGCCTCTGAGAGCAAGCTGCAGAGAGGTGACCCAAGCAGGGCAGGACACGGCTCAGCACATAGGTACCGACGTCATCGTTGTTGTTACATTATCAAAAGCAAAAACAGCAGCTGTCTGCCAGGAGACTCAGGAGATTACCAGCTGCCGCAGGCCAGGTTTGCTTTGATAACTTCTGTTAACAACAGCACAGATACCGCTATCATCGCTGGGCACGGGCCAAGCCCTTCTTCTCTCATTTATCGAACGATTCCTGTGAAGTAGCTGTTATTACTCCCACTTACAGACAAGAAAACCGAGGCTCTGAGGTATTTTGTACCTCCTCGTAGCCAATAAGTGTTGGAGACGAGATCAAACTCAGCTCTGACTGCACAGCAGTGGCGCTGCGGTCCCTGCTCTGCCTCCAGCCACTGGGGAAGGAGGACCCGTCAGGAACTCCTGGGGCAGGGGTCCTCATGGGGGCCGGGGAACCTGACAGGAAACTGACAAAGGGCAAAACAGGTGGTTCCCAGGAAAAGAAATACAATGTCGTACGGAGGTAGGAAACCCTGCGCAGCCTCACAGCCAAAAGTGACAACGTGTTTCACTCATCAGATTGGCCAAGATAAGAACTACGCCGTGTGAGAGAGGATGTGGGGAAACAGCCACTTTCATTGGCTACTGGTGAAGTTAGAAATTCATGTGATTTTTTGGAGGACAATTTTCAGTATCTACTAACATTTTAAGTGTACTCACTCTCTGCCCCAGAAATTAAATTCTAGGGGGCAATTTATCCTAAAGGTATGCAAATATACACTTGTAAAACCCTACTTACAAAGGTTGTCATGTCGGCACTGTATCTGGTTAAAAAAAAAATCAAATAAAGACTACACAACCTAAATGTCCATTTGTGGAGGAATTGATTAAATAAAATAACCAATTCATTCATATATTAACACAGTTCATGCTATGCAGTCCCAAGAAGCATGAGTCAGTCTATACATGGTGTTAAGGTATAATTAACTATTATTAACTCTTCGTTCATTGTTCAGATTCCTTTGCTTGGTTCTTGGCATGTTGGGCCTGTTGTGCTGGCTCAATCTCTGGAGGGTGTTTGGCTGGGGCCTCAGAAGGGCTTTGGTATATCTATCTGCCACCCAAAGAGGCACACTGACTTGACTTGCCAACTCCCGCCGCTGCTGAGGGTCCTCTTCCTGCTCACTGTAGTGGGCTCATGTGCTCCCACCGCAGATGCAGAATCCCCCCGCCCCACACTCCTCTGTTTCCCAAGGCACACTGCAAGTCCCCAGAAATAAGTGCCCACCCATGGGCACCCTTGGAAAGGTCCAGCCGCCGACTGTGCCAATGCCACGTGACTCCTGACACCACTGATATCTGGAGGGGTTGAGCAATGGCTGAGATGAAATTTCATTGGCATTTAATGCAATCCCTTCTGTTTCTGCTAGAGGTGGTGAATTCTATAGAAAGCTGCCAGACCTGGCCAGCTCACTGAGCGTTGACCCCTTCCATCCAAGGGCGAGGCAATGGACGTCTGCAGATGACTCATTCGCAATAACTGTGGCATTCGGGCTATGGGACTTGGCTGAGCCCAGCTGGGTAGGGCAGGCCTGGCAGGGCGGGCGGGAGCAGCAAGTCCTCTCCATTCTAACCTCTGGCTCAGAGGAGCAATGATGTAAACTGAGACAGGATATAGACACATCCTGCCTGAGTTAGCAGCAAGGAATAGGGCCCCACGGTTCTCCCACAGCAGAGATCCTGCCATAAATCAAGTCCTAGGGGGAATGTGGAATGGTATGCGCGTTCGGGCTGCGTCCCATCAGTTCCGGAGGGGAAGTGCCCACAGTCATTGGTCAGGGTTTGAAACTCGAATCCTAGAGAACCACTGGGTGGGGGTGTTGGGAGGCAGGGACAAGGCTGGGGGCCAGCAAGTCCATCCTCTCCAAACAGGGGAATGGCTGCAGGCCTGCACTTTCTCAGTGCCTGAAGTGGAAGGATTACAGCAGCTTCGGCCCCTCGACTCTGGCACGATACACACACACACACACGCAGGAGCTCACTAGTGTCTGATTCACACATGCTCACTTACAGACACACACACATAAACACTGATGTCCACAAGCCCAAGGATCCGCAGTCTCACGTGAAATGAAAATAAAGACGCCTGACATTTATCGAGCGCTTAGTATGAGTCAGTTTCTGTGCTGAGCCGTTTATACGCACTTGATTTCACAACCCAAAGAGCAATATCTTATCATTCCCGTTTTGTGGATGATGAAACCGGAGCTAAAAGGAGCTGGCTCACCTCAGGTCCTTGGCTAATAACTGGCACACTTGATCCCAATGCAGGCAGCTAGTCCCTCACTCCCAGGACTCCAGGCTGTGCACACCCAGACGGAGGTGAGCACCCTCACGTGCACACATGTGGCTGTGTACACACAGAGGCACATCGTGCACAAATACAGCCCTCGCCACACTTATTCCTGCTCAAGTTCGCTGAGTAAAGCCCCACAGCCACCTGGATTTTAAAGACGTATAAACCACTGGGTGTCTCCAATACCCAGATCATTATCATATTAATTACTTAACAGGATTACATTATAGGCTCAGAATGTCTCCTCTCTGACAGTTTCTAATGATCAGACCTAGCCAGAGTGCGCCTAAGAAGGATAAACATTCCTTTCTGTTAAAAGAAAATTTTAGTTTTTCATTGCAAAAGCCCAATGGCAGAGGAAGTCGGGGGAGGCCCAGCAATGTTTCCGAAAATCTCACAAAGAATCTCAGGGTATACGATTTCCTGTCAGCAAGAAAACGTGCTGTTGTAAAAAGAAAAAAAAACGGGCCGTGAGCAGTTACAAACCCCAAACGGTCAGGAGAGCAGATGCCTCCAACATCTGTGTGTCTCTCGGCCGGCCCGGACGAGGCCAGCCAGCGGGGCTGGGAGAGTCCCCGAGTTTGCTCAGCGTCGCCTCCAAGTTCCCTGCCTGCCGGCCAGCCGGGAAACAACTGGTGGCGATGTGCTCGCCAGCCTGCTTCCAGCTCGGCCTCTCCCTCCCAGCAGGTCCTTTTCTTACTCTCTTCGGGAGGGAAAAGTTTTAGCCACCGACGCGTCCCGACCAGCACACAAAGAGACGGGCAGGGGCGGCCGGGGCGCAGAGCCCGCGCGCCAGGGGCCACCCGAGGCCGGCTGGTCGCCGCCAGGCCCTGCGCCCCGGGGCCCGCGCCGGCCGACCCCCCACGCGGGTACTCACCGCGGCCGGGCGGCGACGTGTCGTTGAGGCTGTTCATCGCCGGGGGTGCTGGGCGCGGCCCGGGCGGCCGAGGGGCGCGCGGAGGGTGGCGAGGGTCGCGCTCGGCCGCTCCGAGCCTGGGCGGCGGGAGGAAGCGGCACCTGTGTCACACTGCTCCCGCGCGGCCCGAGGGGAGGGGCCCCGGCCCCAGATAGGCAGGCTGCGTGTATTTTTTTCTGCAGACTTGGCTGGTGGGGTTTCCACCCTTTCTGTTTCTCTTTTTTTTTTTTAAGCACACACCCGCCCACTTGTGAACTCGTCTGTTCCAACTTTCCTGCGCAAGAATCACATTTTTCTAACTCTGTTTCTGTTTCTGTCTGCAACTACCAGACACAGAGGTTGTGGTTGAGAAACCCCACCTCTGTGGACTGAAAACTCCCAGATGTGACACAGTGGCCTGCCCCAGCACTGTCGGAGACGGTGACCAAATAGGGACAGACCTGCCTTTGAATCTTGGCTGGCAGATCGGCTCTGCGGCTCAGAGCTGTGTGCCTCTCAGAGCCGCGAGGCATTTGTGGCCTGGGAAGAGCTCCCGCCTTGATGGCCCTTCAGGGGTGCTGTCCCAACCCATGGGCTAAGTTTGGGAAAGATTCTCAGAAAAAAGGATTGCTGGACGTGTGATTTATTTGGATCCCCTTTGTCTGAGGATTCCAGACATGGTGGAGTTTGTGGCGACTTCGCTTTACTTAGACAATTAAAAACTGACAGGGACTTAGACACTCTGGTTAGTTAAATAGAGCCTACCCCCACCACCCACAAAGAATGTTGTTATAGATGTGGCCCCCTCCCCCCAAGAAAGGCAGAGAGCTTGAGACCATGTCACCCTTATTTGAAATCCCGGCCCCAGGAGTCACGCTGTTCTTCTCATGTCTGATGTCTGCTCCTCCTGTGGGGGCTCTGCGTTGTTGTTTACTTGACAGCCCTCGGTGCCTGCTGTGGCCCCCTCCCCACCTTCTCCTGCTCCGGTCACTCTGCTGCAGTCCCGGACACCATTTTCCAGCTGTCTGCACATGTGAGCCCTTAGGAGTACCACCCGCGCTGAACAGACTTGAGGCTGCCCCCTGGAGGTGTGCGGTGCAGGCGCCTGCTCAGTTCTCTGTGGGAGGGACCCACTTCAGGAGTGATGGTTAGGGCTGCCTGTTTGACACAGTGGGACGCTGTTCATAATTCTCTTTAGTTAGGTAATGAAGAAGTCCACATTGCCTGTAGATCCTTAGTCAAACCTCCGTGCCCAACATGCACGTGTTGCCTTGAAATGAACTGTTCACAGAAGGCCTTTAGCCAGGTGTGGAGACTTTCGAGTCTCAGTTTCCTCAGCTAGAAAATGGAGACAAGAACGCTTACATTCCTGAGTTCCACTGAGGCAATGTTTGTAAAATAACAGTGGGACCGAAAAGGCCTTACTAGAAGCTGGCAATGATACCGTAACATTTGGTGTTGCAATACCGTTGGCAGGTAATAGCCCCTGTGTTCAGAGTTCGTGAATAAAACAACTTCCGTGATGTGAAATGCAGCTGGAGAGCTGGAAGGAAGCCGAGGGACCTGCCAGGTAACCAAGAACGGGTCCCCAGGTCACTGCGCCTCACTTCAGGGAGGCTGCCTGGAGGCTCACTTCCAGCTGACTGGCCTTAGACATCATCATAAGAGCCTTGCTTATTTAGTTTCTCAGGGTAGGACAGAATAAGAGCTTCAAAACGTGACAAGAACTCCTTACAGAAAGAAAGCCAAAAAACCAGCTAACTGAACAACTAAACGACGAAGGTGGAAAGCCCAACACACTGCAGAGGTCAGAAACGAGAACAAGGTAGCACTCGTCACACACCTAGAGCATCTGGGCTCCAGCCGTCAGCAGCAGGGGGCCCGCCGTGGGCTATCAGGAGCCGACGCTTTGGGACTCCATCTGGGTTTGAGTCCTTACTGCCTTCTAGCTGGGTAAGCTTCAGCATTTTATTTAGCTTCTCGGAGCCTGAAATTTTTGTCTGTGAAATTGGAGCAAACTGTAAAGTTAGGCTGCTGTGAGCACTACATTAGAGAATTAATGGCATAATTGCAATGTCTTACTTAGCACATAGGAGTTAAAGATAACGGTCCCCTCCCCATCGCGGGCACTCCTGCTTTATAATAAGGACCCCGGAGCATTCTGAAAAGAAGGTAAAGAGAATTTAATACTGAGTAGTAGTTTGGCTAGCAGGGAAACATTGGGTATATTTTTGAAAATTTAAGCATGGACGTGTCTGATTTTAAAGAAATGAGTGCTATTTTAGGAAGGTAAATAATTATACGAAAAATTAGAGTGCATGGTCAGAGTCTGCCGCTAAGTCACAGAAATGCATTACTAATGTGTCTTCATGTGTTGGATCTTTGTTAATGGAGTAGAAAGAACTCAGTTATGTCGTGTAACAATAAAGCAGTTCTTATTTCATTTAATTCCCATAAATGCTCTCGAAGACAGGATTGCCCATGGCCCGTCTCAAAGGTGAGAGAGCCGAGGTTGGCAGCAGTGACAAGAGCTTGTCCAGGGCAGTGGGCAGGAGGGGACTTGACCCTCGCAGCTCTGTGATGCGTGTCCGACTTGGCTAGTATAACCCGCAGAGCCCTCTGAAGGGTGTGGGGGTGGATGGTGTCCCAGAGGGGAATTTTCTCTTCCGTCCTTGCACTGTACAGGACAGGAGCTGCTCATGGGAGGGGAACCTCTGCTCGCCTTATGCCCACCCCAAAGTAACACACACTCAGTGCTGGCCCCTTCCAGAAGGGGCTGGGAGACCCTGCTGCAGTCGCTGTCCTCTGGGGGTGGGTTCTTACAGGCGGAGATGGGCAGATTCTCCATGCGTCCTTTAAAATTTCTAATTAAGAGTTTTGCCCTTCATCAAAGTAATAGATGCTTTTTGTGTAAAAAAATTAAATGAAGAGAAAAAAACCCCGAAACCCTAACTACTGCTCATCATCTCTAGCACATTAAAATCTATTTATTTCTAGTCGTTTTTATGCATTTGTGGACATTTGCTTTATACTACTGAGATACTACTGAATATGTGATTTTGAGTGCTGAGTTTTCACCACCAAACATTATGTCACAGCCACTTTCCCATATAAAAGTATAAAAGCTCTTTAATTCCTTTTAATTACTAGGTTGTTTGATTTCCTTGCAGTTAAGTAGTGCTCTGATAAACCATATGAACATAAATACATGCAATTCACGTTTTTTTGTTTAGTTTGTATTCTAACAAATGGAACTACTGGATCGAAGGTTAGGAATGTGCTTAAAGTTTTCATACATTCCTGAGTTGTGGCTGTAACAATTTGTATTCTCCCAAATCAAGATGACCAGCTATCGTCTCAGAGCCCCCTGTCAGACTTAAGGGTTAGATTTTAAATCATTGATAATTCTGTAGGTGAGAAACATACGTAGTTATCTGAGTTTGCATTTTCTTGATTACTAATGAGGTTGAATATATTGTTATATGCTCATTTACAAATTGCATGTTCTTTTACGTGAATATTTTGTTCATGCTGTTTCCTCATTCAGAAAAGTGGTTAATGCTTTTCTTATTGTTTTATTTGAACTCTTTATACAGAAAAGACAATCACACCTTTTCATGTGTATTGAAAATATTTTCTCCTTGGGGCTTTTTCTGGTTCTTTCCCATTAGCACGGAAAGATAATTTGACTTATTTGATTGGCAACTTGGCAGCTTTTAAGAAAACCAGACTGTGGCTATGCATATTTTAAGAGGAGTGGAGAGAAGAAACAGGCGTTTGGTTCGTTAACGCTGTCACAAGCTGCGAGTAATGAGAAGCATGAGGGGGGAGTGGGGAGTGGGGAGGGTGAACCCAGAGCACAGAGAGGTCAGTGGTGGCGGCTCTGCAGCCCAGGCCAGGAGCCTCTCCCCTTCCAGGCAGCACATAGGACTTTGTGAGGAGAGTCCCCAGGTGAGAAGGTTTGCTGCCGAGAGGGAGGAGGCCTCATGTTGACTGTGTCGCAAGGCCCTCTTGGTCTAGACTTTGCTAAGGCCGGCTCTGGGCAGGCCAGGCAGAGAGGAGGTGCCCAGAGCTCCAGCCTGCGCCCCTAGCTGACAGTGGCGCCTCATCGAGGGTAGATCTTCAAGCCTCCAGAACAGCCTGCTTCTGGAAGCTTCCAAACCATATCTCTAAGAGATGAGGAACAGCATAGAAACCCAGCAGGAGCACCAGGTGGTCCAGGATGGTTTGAAGTGACCATAGGCAAAATCTCATGCACTGGTGACAGCTCTGAAGCCAACTTGTAGTGGACTGGGGTTGAGAAAAGGGACGAGGAGACTTCAGAATGGGGAAAAAAGAGCACAGAGAAACGTTAGGGATGGGTTGGCTTGCATCTCGGGCAGAGAAGAGGAGTCAGTGAAAAGGACACAGCGCACAGGTCAGCCTGGGTGGGTCCCACACGTCAGCAGGTTTGTGATCTTCCATGAAACATCCCAGCAGGCATAGGATTCAACAGATGGTGGCCATGTCTTGAGCACCAGAATGCCGGACCTGGGGCTATGCCAGGCCCTCCTTCATGCGGTTATTGCTCACATCACAGCGTCTTTACAGAGGAGGTGCCTTGTGGTTATTTGTTTTTCTTTTTCTCTCTTCCTCATTTTACAGAAAAGGAAACTGAGGACTAGAGAGGTGAAGTAACTGCTCGTGCTCACACAGCTCCTCAGTGACAGCTGGAATCTGAACCAGGTCTGTCCAACCCTGACGCTCTGCTGTGGAGGAAGTGCTCCCAGCTCACTCTCCTTGGCACCCCTCCTGCCCACCCAGTGTCCCTGGGGGACCTCCTGGTATTACTGCTCAGCTTGATGGGGCTTTTCATGCTGGAGGCCCTGAGACACAAGGACAGCAAGCAGGGAGCTGCTGAAGGAGTTTCCCATGGTTCCTATCAGAACATTTGGAAATGGAAACCTAGCAATTACAGAGAAAATTATTAACTTTCAGGGAGCCTTGTTTGGGTCATAGCCCTTTCCTTTGGGCGTAAGTTGTTGGTGTGAAACTGAACTGAAAACTTGCATCTCCAGCTGCCCCAGCTGAGCCCTCGGGCCACGCCGCTAAGGGAAGGAGCAGCTCTCCCCTTAGACCTTTGTTGTGGCTTTTATTCTCTTGGGCAAGAGGAGGGAGGAATTCGGGGTATGTGGCCCCATGACTGAGAAGGAGGAGCAGGAATGGTACTTACATTTGTCAAACTTTTCCTATGTGTTTTCCATATTTTGTCTCGTTTAATCCTCAGAACAATCTCATGAGCAAGGAAAGAGTGGCATTTGGATCGTGGCAGACGTGGCTTCTCATTCCTAGTTCACCACTCACCACTTTGCTAAGTGACTTTGCCTCCAAATTTTCTCCTGTGCAGCATGGGGTTACTGCTGCCTCCATCCGAGGTGCTCTGAAGGGGTCGGTGCAGGGATCCCTGGGGACTTGCACGTTCATCAAATGATAAAGACATAGCGCTGTGGAAAAAATTGAAAATATCGTGTGAAATACGCACACACACAGAGATAAGTGTGTCATGACCACAGCTGGATATAACTGTGTCCACCTACAGATGGGAGCGATCTTGCCAAGGCCACAGGGACATGCTGACTATTTATCTATTTCTCTCATTTATATACTCCTTCAAGTGTATGGCTCGAGACAACAGACTTAGGATACTTTGTACTTTCTCCCTTTCGACAGCCCATTACAATTATATTAAAAGAAAAATAAAAGAAATAAGCTCACAAAGTGAAGAGGCTCTGTGGGGATCCTTCAGCATGTGTGCGATTTCAAGAATTCCGGGAAGATGGGTGGGATGTAGAGCATGTTGAGGGGAGGAAATGGAGAGATGGAGGTTTCCATCCAGAGAAGACCACGGAGGAGCTGCAGGGTGGCTGTGATGGGGGTGGGGGTGGGGGGGACTGAGCCGGTCAGAGCCACAGGGGTCTGGGCTCAGAGATGGCAGGTTGGAGGGTGAGGTTGGAAGTGGGGACGAAGGCAAGAGGATTGGCTGAAGATCAACCTGGGGTGAGGCAACTCCTCCTCACTTCCTCACCTTTGCCTACAAAATGTCAGGCTGGCTGCAGAAGTTTGCCCTTATGGAGAAAATGTCCGGATATCTCTGAGAAATCAAGAAACTATAAGTGAACCAAGGCTGCTAGCGTGGGAAGGAGCCTCTTTCAGCATACCTCCCCTTTCTGGAACCTGGGGGCCGGCAGCCTGTCAGGAAGCTCCTCTTTCACACACCCTAAAGCACAGACCATATAATCCGGAAACAGATCTCCCAGCCAGACTTTTTCCCCCAGAAGAAGGGCTGGGCAGGAAACGGATGGATTCGGACAATGGAAGAGGAAGCCCTTCACAGCTTTTAGAATAATCAGTCTGGTCTTTCGTTTTTAAACGTGAGAAACAACTATATATGACAACCAAGTCATATACAAGAACCAGAGCATGCAGTTTTTGATGACACTGACATTTGTAATTCCAGGTAACTTTGGTGACAGAGGTGGAAGGGAAGGAGCTGAAATGTGGTGGGAAGGGGGAGAAGGCTGATGTTCCCATTTCACACAGAGGGCGTGGAGATGTGGACGGCAACCAGCTTGTGTGCCCTCAGCATCTTGTTCAAGCTCCAAAGACAGTCAGCCCAGAGAAGCACCAAATCTAGTAAGACAACTACTTGACATTTGGAGAGAGAGGAAAGGAAGAAGGGAGTGTGCCAGAGTGGTGACGACCATCAGACCATCATTCTCACGCAGGGTGGATCAGTCAGCATCCAGGAGTGACAATGAGGACACACTCAAGGGGGATGAGGCACAGGGTTTTGAGGAGTGGGCCCGGTTAAAGGCCTCACATCTGAGGATGAGCACCAGACCCAGGTCTCAAAGGGCAGGGGAGGAACAGTGTCATGAGAGCTGGGTGGGGCAGAGGCCTTGTGTGGGGGGCTCCCCGCAGCTGTTGCTTCAGAGGAGCAGAGCCCTGCAGAGCCACGGAGACAGGGAGGCCGCAGGGCGGGCGGTGGAGTGATGATGGCCCGCTTCTCTCTCCACCTGCCTCAGGCTGGGCCTTCTTTGGCCTGACCTAATTGGATGCTCTGCTGAAGCAGCCCTTACATCAGTCTCTGTCCCCTGGGTGCCAGTAGGGGGAGAACGGATTTGGGATGGGATAAGGAAGAGCAACTGGCAGGAGAACTCAATACACATTGTCTGAAGTTCGCGAGTCAAAAACGAGAATAATGAACATATTAGGTAGAAAAATGAAGCAACCACCTGGAGACCTGCTATTGGAGATGGTGAAAAGAGCCTTGGGAGCGCGGGCCTGTGGGTGGGGGAGTATGTGGTGGGAGAGAGCTGCTCTTAAAACAAAAGCCCTCTGTACTATGTGAATTGTTTTTTATTAATTTTTGAAAGACACTTGTAAACCACAGGGAAAACCTAAACTAACAAAAAATCCTCAGTTGGCTGAGAAAATGGGCTTGACTTAGCAAGATGAAACTCAGCAGCAATTAATTAAAGTCTCTGACCTTGTTTCAAAAAAACGTACATGGACAGTACCAAGGAGACATAACTTGGCTCAGTTTCCCAGCCTCAACTCTGCCCGCAGCGTGACTTAAGGTGTGGCCGAGGGAGGCATCTCAGTCTCTGTGATCTCCCTGAACGACTGGCCCTGAGCTCCCCACCCCCAACCAATCCCAGCTGAGGCCTTAAGTGGAAATGATAACCCGCCGTCTCCCAATTTCCCGTCCAGGTTAATACCGTGGTGCATTCCTGGTTACTTGAGTCACCACCCAAAGTTCAAGCTTTGCAGTCTCTTCGTCTCACTCAGCTCTTAAATCCTTAATGGGAGTCTATCTCCGGTTCCTTCCTGTTCCCCAAACCCTTCCCACTGGGGCTCCGAAACTCACAGTCCGACAAGTGAATTTCTCTGTGTTCTGTAACTTTTTGTTAAATGTTACCTTCATGTTTTCACTCTTTCCGGAGCCTGGTTTTCCCTAAAGACATTTCTTCCTCTTTGGTCCTCTCAAGCAGAGATTGTTTCTTTTTTTAAATTGTTGTTTGTTTTCTATATCTGTGTCTATGTCTGTATCTATAATCTACGTCGACATTGACATCAGCATCCGTATCTATATACTGAGGAGGAGTGAACTTGCTGGGTTATAATAGAGTATGCATTTGACTCTGTTAGATAATGTCAAATTGTTTTCCAAAGCGCCAATTTCCACTGCCACCAGCAGGATATAGAAATATTCTACATCTTCCAAACACTTGGTATTTCTGAGTCTTTTAAATTTAGTTATTCTGTTTGGCGTGTAGGAGTGTGTCATTGTGTCTTAATTTGCATCAATCAATCAATCAATCAATCAATCAGATAAGATGACCAGTGAGGCAGAGCACCCAAGAAACCGGAGGGAGGTCATGGGAATTAGGTGGCTGCCAGAACTGGGCTTGGCAAGTGTCTGTGGCATGGACTTAGTGACCCTGGACTACATACTTTCTCTTTGATCTGTAGCTTTCTCATATGTAATGTGGGCATGACAACTCTTACCTTATAGATTCGTGGTGAGAGTTAAAAATAATATATATAAAGTGGCTGGGGCAAGGTAGGTAAACTCAGTAAACGGTCACTCTTTTCCTTATATCTTTACTCCTTGGGTGGTAGAAGCCACCAAAGCATAAGAAGCAGGTAGAGCTCCAGGGGACCGCAAGGAAGCAGCAGGAGTCTTGGGAGTTTGCTTTTGAGTGACCCTTGTGCTAGCTTGTATTATTATCCAACAAATATTTACTCTTCCCTTCCCCAGCATGAGCCCAGTGTACTGCTCTGCTCCATGGTATTGGAACTGGCCATGGAATGTTCGTGGACATGACCTAAGCCACATCCCAGCAGAGGCTTGGAATGTGCTTGCATGGTTTGCCTTGGCCGCTTGGCCTGGTGTCCTCCAGCCCTACACCATGGGAAGAGCCTGCCCCGGGTAGCCGCTGCTTCTCCAGCCGGAGCATGCTTCTTGAAGCCTCTGGCTCTTATTATTCCACCACGATGCCTTGATTCAGCTGTGTATGACCGTTAAGAATTGCCGGCAGTGATGACAGTCTGAAACATATTAGCATTTCATTGTGTGTGGCAACAATAAAAGATAATAAACATGAAATAGATTTCCTTTGCAGATAAGAATTAATATGACAGTGGACAGATGCTCTGATATTCATCCCTGAAGCTGTTAATGTCTGTTTTCTCAGAAGCATGAAACAATAACTACAAAAGATCTGTCTGCTTTGAAAGAGAAAAAGCAGCTAAAGGACACAGTACCATTTTAATTATAGTTTTCTCTCTACTGGTGAAGCTTCAAGGGTGGAAATAACTCCACAAAACTGGAATCTTGAAGGTTAGGCATAAGCTAGATCAGAATATAGGAATGTTTGCAGAACGGTAAACCCTAGACAACATCTAGTGCAACCCTCTCATCCACATATAATAAGGAGAGCATTAATACTAGATGTGAGGTATTCACTTGCCCTCCCATCCACCCACCTACTTGTCTGTTCATCTATCCATCCATGGATCCAACTGTTCATTTATTCAACAGTTATTCACTAATTGTCCATTGCGTGTTAGACACTGGACTAGGTATGGAAGATACAGAGATTAATCAGACATAGAGTTGCCATCAAAAAGAACAGAGACAGGCAGTGGAGATAAACGCTTGAGAGAAAATCCCTGCATAGTGCTGTAGATGCTGCCTAGATGTCTGGGCAGGGCTCCTTCTCTGGGAGGCTGGAGCAGAGCACACAGTGTCCCCACGGTGATGTCTAGACCCTCAGAGACAGAGACTGTCTTGTAGTTCTCCCCTAAGCCCATAGTGGTTGGCACAGTGGAGCAGGCACGGATAGCAGGTAATGGAAAATACTTGGTGTTGGGGTAGCGAAATCTTCTCCCATGGTTATCAGATTTTGGGGACCTGCCTAGCCCAGCCCTGTGACTTTATCCATTTGGTTCCATGTCACAGCCCCTTGACACACCTGGGCAACACTTCCTGATCTATGCCTGGTCTCCTCCATTCAGCCATTTAACAAAAGATTTTTGCCTTGTCTACCTAGTGTTTGAGGCAAAGGCAGATACTATTTTCGCTTTAGTTTCCTACTTCACTTATCATTCAGACTGAGATATATCTATTGCTTCTGTGTCATTTTGGAAATTATATGAGTTAATACACATAAAGAACTAAGAACACTATCTGGCAAATAGTGAGCTCTAAGCAAATGTTGATATTATTAACAGCTAATATATCTTTGTGTGCTTTTATGAAAATTTCTGAATGACAGAGTCTTAACAATGGGTCCCTGAATCAAATGTAGGTAAATTTGAAACAGAAGACATACCCGTCAAGTAATGGTTTCCATTCCTACGTCCATAGTACATGAAAGTCCCACTTTCACCACCGTACATCAATGATGCATTGTATACATTTGTAACTTTTAATGCAGTGTATGAAAAATAGCATCTTATTTTGCTATTTTAATTTTCATTTTCTTTATGAAGAGTGAGCCTAAACATCTATCAGATGTTCTCTTTGTGAATTGCCTGTTTAGATTCTTTCTCCATTTTTCCTTTGTATTGATTCCCTCAATTCTTATTGATGTTTTAGAACTTTATGTATTGTTAATAACTATTATATCTTGATCTGATGGGAGTTATATGAATGTATACATATGTAAACACACATACAGTTGTACAATTAAGATTTGTGCACTTTACTGAAAGTTATAATCCGGTTAAACATTTTTTAAATAGAAAGACAATAGAAACAGACCTAGAGAAAATCCAGGTATTGGATTTATTATATGTGTACTCTATAATAATTTATCTGAGGAATTAGCTAACAAAATGGAGAGTTTTATCAGGAAACTATAAAAAGATTATATGAAAATTCTAGAAACAATAATATAATAACCTATATTGAGAACTGAATAGCTGAGTTTCACAGTAGATTGGACAAACTTACAGCAGAATTAGCAAGCTGGAAATTGGGTCAACAGAAAAAAATCCACACATGATGCTCCCTGATTTCAAATTATATTACAAAGCTATAGTAATTAAAACAGTATGGTATTGGCAAGGACCAGACATATAGATCAATGAAACAGAATGCACAGCCCAGAAATAAACCCACAGATATACAGTCAATCAATTTACAACAAAGAAGCCAAGAAAATACAATGGGGAAACGACAGTCTCTTCAATAAATGGTGTTGGGAAAACTGGACAGCCACACGCAAAAGAATGAAACTGGACCACTATCTTACACCATACACAAAAATTAACTTCAAATGGATTAAAAACTTGTATGGAAGACCTGAAACCACAAAACTCCTAGAAGAAAACAGGTGGTAAACTCCTTGACAGAGGTCTTGGCGGTGACTTTTTGAATCTGACTCCAAAAGCAAAAGCAACAAAAGCAAAAATAAATAAGTGACTACGTTAAACTAAAAAGGCTCTGCATGGCAAAGGGAACCATTGACAAAATGAAAAGGGAACCTACTGAATGGGAGAAAATATTTGCAAATCATATGTCTGATAAGGGGCTAATATCCAAAATATATAAAGAACTTGTACAACTCAATAGCAAAAAAACAATCTGATTAAAAAGTGGGCAGAAGATCTGAATAGGCCTTCTTCTAAAGACGTACAAATGGCCAACAGGTACTTGAAAAGATGCTCAACATCATTATCATCAGGGAAACACAAATCCAATCCGCAATGAGCTATCACCTCACACCTGTTAGAATGAATGTCCTCAAAAAGACAAGAAATAACAAGTGTTAGTGAGGCTGTGGAAGAATGGGAACCTTTGTGTGCTATTGGTGGGAATGTAAGTTGGTGCAGCCACTACAGAAAACAGTGTGGAGGCTCCTCAAAAAATCAAAAATAGAACTACCACATGACCCAGCAATTCCACTTCTGGGTATTTATCTGAGAAAACAAAACACTAACTAGAAAAGATATATGCACCCTATATTCATTGCAGCATTATTTACAATAGCCAAGATGTGGAAACAACCTGAGTGTTCACTGGTGGATGAATGGATAAAGAAGATACAGCATATAGATGTACAATGGAGTACTATTCAACCGTAAAAAGAATGAAATCTTGCCATTTGCGACAACAGGGATGGACCTTGTGTGCATTATGCTAGGTGAAATAAGTCAGACAGAGAAAGACAAATACCATATGATCTCACTTATATGTGGAATCTGAAAACAAACAAACAAAAAACAAGCCCATGGATACAGAGAACAGCTTGGTGGTTGCCAGAGGCAGGGGGTTTAGGGCTGGGAGAAATTAGTGAAGGAGGTCAAAAGGTAAAAATTAAAAAAATGAATTAAGAAAAAGTAATGGGGAATGCAGAATAACCTTTTATGGTCTGTGCTTTATTAAATCCTTGATTATTTAACAAAACAAAGATTTCTCACTTAAGAAACAGCTAAGGTTTTTTACTTCCTATATTTACTTTAAAAAATATTTTATTGTCACTTTGGTTTAAATAGATACTCAAGTATTTTTTCTGAGTAACCCACAATCCTACCTTAATCAAGTGTTCAAATCTCCCGACAACTTTTGATTCCCCAAAATGAATCTTAATTGATGTCTTTTACACACACCATTATCTTCCTATGGGCTCCTAGAAAATCACAAAGGATTTGTTCTTTCATCTTGTATAAAGGTGCTCAAAATAATTAGGTTTATTTGATTAGATTATTTGATTATGGATTGAGTGATGAATTTCATGGGAAGCATTGTCAAAAAAACACTCAACATCATTAGTCATAAGGGAAATGCAAATTAAGCTCAACAGGAGATTTTATTACACACCTATCAGAATGGCTAAAATAAAAAATCATGACAACATCCAACACTGGTGAGAATTTGGAGAAACTCAATCACTCAATATACTGCTGATGGGAATGCAAAATGGCACAGCCACTCTGGAAAACAGTTTGGCATCTTCTTAAAAAAAATGCTACTATATGACCCAGAAAATTGTACTCTTGGGGCTTTTATTCCAGAGAAATGAACATTTATTTTCACACAGAAACCTATCCATGATATAGCCTTATTCATTAGAGCCAAAAATTGAAAACAAAACAAAACAAAACCCAGATGTCCTTCAGTGGGTGAATGGTTAAACAATCTATGGTACATCTGTACCCTGGAATCCTCTCAGCAGTAACAAGGAAAGACCTATTGATACACAGAACAGCCTGGATGAATCTCCAGAGAATCGTGTGGAGTGAAAAAAGCTAATCCCAAAAGATTATTTAAAAAAAGAGAGAGAAGAAATAAAATGAATAGACTGAAGCATGAAAGACAAACGATGCAAAATACAGAAAAAGAGTGTGAGACATATGAAGCACAGTGAAAATATGTGAGTTATAATTGGAGTTCCAGAAGAAGAAGAGAATTAAATGAGGTTGAAGATATATTTGAAAAAATCAAGGCTGATAATTTTCCCCAAATGACAAAAGATCTCAAGTCTCAGTTTCAAGAAGTGCTATAAATCTTAAGCAAAGTAAATGCTAGAAATAAACCTACATCTAAACACATCACAGGAAAACTGGTAAGAACAAAAGGCAGAGAGGATCCTAAAGGCGGCTAGAGAAAGAAGCAACGATTAGACTCAAATTTGACTTTCTTTCTTTTCATAGTGAGAATAAACTTGATTTTCTTTTTATCTGTATACATTTTAAACAATAAGCAGGGAAATGATATAAAGCTATTTCCATTTAGGGAAAGATCCAGATGTAGAGGCTACACGCATATTCCAGTGAAGTGGCCCTTCTTTGAAATGATTTTCCATCTCGTCTCAACGTTACGAATTGTCTGTAGGTTTAGTTTGTACGCTGCTTAAGCATCGCACGCCTCTTTCTCTTTTTACAAAACCAAATCTACCTCATCAGCCATGCAGTTTGTCCGCTTTGGTTCAGAAAAACTGGCAGCTCTTCTCTAAAGTCAGCGCCTCCCAGGAGATGTGCCAGTGCCGGGAGGCGCAAAAGGACGCCCTGTGGGTCCCACAGCGGCTCCTGTGAGCCGAGCTAGAACGTGAGCTCACATGACTGGTTGTGTGAGCATAAATAAAATGGGAAGTGTCAAGCTTCAAAGGCAACTATTTTGAAGGAAAAAAAAAAAGACTTACTTGGACATATATATTATAAGATGCGAGATGAGAAAAGCGATTCTTAAAAAACTAATAAACTTTATTTTTTTGAGCAGTTATAGATTTACAGAAAAATTGAGCTGATAGTGCAGAGTTCTAAATACACTTTCCCCTACACACAGTTTCCCCTAATATTAACGTCTTGGTTTAGCGTGGTACATTTGTCTCAAGCGATGAACTGATATTGATACATTATTACTAACTAAAGTGCAGAGTTTACATAAACATTCACTCTTTGTGTTGTACAGTTCCACCGGTTTTGACAAATGAATAATGTTATGTATCCACCACTAATTATCATACAGAATAGTTTCACTGTCCTGAAAATCCCCTTGTGGTCCACCTATTCATCATCCCTGAACGTGTAACAACCACTGATCTTTTTTGTCTCTGTGGTTTTGCCTTTTCCAGAACATCATATAGTTGGAATCATACATGTAGCCTTTTCAGGTGGGCTTCTTTCACTTAACAATGTGCATTTAAGCTTCCAAT
Organism: Equus quagga; assembly: GCF_021613505.1. NCBI lineage: Eukaryota > Metazoa > Chordata > Mammalia > Perissodactyla > Equidae > Equus > Equus quagga. The sequence continues at coordinate 65,527,606 of NC_060270.1, forward strand.
GCCTTTTTGTGGCTTGATAGCTCATTCCTTCTTATTTCTGAATAATATGCCATTGTATGGATGTACCAGAGTTTGTTTATCCATTCACCTACTGAAGAATATCTTAGTTACTTCTAGTTTTTGGCAATTATGAATAAAGCTGCTATAAACGTTTGTGGACATGTTTTGTGTGGATATGAGTTATTCAACTCAAATGGTAAATACCTAGGAGAGCTGGATTACATGGTAAGACTAGGTTTAGTTTCATAAGAAACTGTCAAACTGTCTCCCAAACTGGCTGTACAATTTTGCATTCCCAGCAGCAATGAATGAGAGCTCCTATGCTCCATATTTTTGCCAGTAGTTGGTACTGTCAGTTTTTTGGACTTTAACAATCCTAATAGGTATATAGCGGTATTTCTCTGTTGCTTTAACTTAAAATTCACTAATGATATATGATGTTGGGCATCTTTTCATATTCATATTTACTATCGGTATATCTTCTTTGGTGAGATGTCTGTCCAGATTGCCCAGTTTTAACTGGGTTGTTTGTTTATTATTTTTGAATTTTAAGAGTTCTTTGTATTTTGCATAGAAGTCCTTTATCAGACACGTTTTGCAAACATTTTCTCCCAGTCTCTGGGTTATCTTTTCATTCTTTTAACAGTGTCTTTCACAGAACAGAAGTTTTTAATTTTAATAGGCTCCAACTGAACAATGTTTTCTTTCATGAGTCATGACTTTGGTGCTGTGTCTAAAAACTCCTCACCCAACCAAGGGCACTTTGAATTTCTCCTACATTAAATTCTACAAGTTTTCTGGTTTTTCATTTTAAATTAAGCATATGACCCATTTTGAATTAATTTTTGTGAAAGGTATAAAGTCTGAATCTAGATTTATTTTTTTTTGCAAATGGATGTACGATTTTTCCAGCACCATTTATTGAATGGACTATCCTTTCTCTATTGAATTGTCTTTGTTCCTTTGTCAAAAATCAGTTGACTATATTTGTGTGCCTCTATTACTGGGCTCCTCATTCTGTTGTTGATCTTTTTGTAAATTTTTTACCGTTCCACACTGTCTTGCTTACCATAGTTTTATAGTAAGTCTTGAAGCTGGGTGGTGTCATATCTCCAACTTTGTTCTTCTCTTTCAGTATTTTGTTTGCTATTTTGGATCTTTTGTCTCTCCGTATAAACTTTAGAATCACTTGTCGGGCTGGATTTTTATTGGGTATGCATTGAATTTGTAGATCAAGTTGGGAATAATTAGCATCCTAATAGTACTAAGTCTTCTTATCCATGAATGTGGACTATCTCTCCATTTATGTAAATTTTATTTGATTTCTTTCGTCAAAGTTTCATAGGTTTCCTCACATAGACTATGTAATTTTTAAAATGTTTATACCTAAATATTTCATTTTTGTGGGCTAATATAAGTGGTATTGTGTTTTTAATTTCAAATTCCGGTTGTTCAATGCTGATATATTGGAAAGCAATTGAGTTTTGTATATTAACCATGGATCCTGCAAACTTGCTATACTTATTTATTAGTTTCAACAATTTGGGCTTGATTTCTACATAGATGATCATGCCACCTGAAAATGAAAACAGTTTTATTTCTTCCTTCTCAATCTGTATACCTTTTATTTTGTTTTCTGGTCTTATTGCATTAGCTTCCAGTACAATATTTAATAGGAGTGGTGATGGGGATATCCTTGTCTTGTTCCCAGTCTTAGGAGGAAAGCATCTAGTTTTTCTACATGAAGTATGATGGTATAAGTGGGTTATTTGTAGATTTCCTTATCAGGTCAGAGAAGTTCCCTCTATTCTTAGTATGCTGAGGTTTTTTTTAATCCTGAAAGGGTGTTGGGTTTTCAAAAATGACTTCTCTGTCCCTTTTGATAGGATCATATTATATTTCTTTAACCTATTGATATGATAGATTACACTAATTGATTTTTTTGAATGTTAAGCCATCCTTCCATACATAGAAGAAATCCCGCTTGGTTGTGGTGTATAATTTTGTTTATACATTGTTAAATTTGATTTACTAATATTTTGTTGAGGATTTTTTTTGCAGCTATGTTCATGAGAGATATAGCCTGTAGTTTTCCTTTCTTATAAAGTCGCTATCTGGTTTCAGCATTAGGGTAAGATGGCCTCATAGTTCTATTTTCTGGAGATATTGTAGAGAATTTGTATCACTTCTTTCTTAAATGTTTGGTAGAATTCACCAGTGAAGCCATCTGAGTCTACTACTTTCTTTTTTGGAAGTTTATTAATCATTGATTCAATTTCTTTAATAGACATAGGCTTATTTAGATTATATATTTTTTCTTAATTGAGTAGGGGTAGGTTGCATCTTTTGAAGAATTTCATTCAAGTTATCAAATTTGTGGGCATAGAGTTGTTCATAATATTCCTTTATTACTCTTTAATGTCCATGGGCTGAGTAGTGATAGACCCTTTTTCATATTAGTAATTTGTCTGTTTTCTCTCCTTTTTTTAGCCTGGTTAGGGGTTTATCAATTTTATTGAAAAATCAGATTTTTTATGTCTTTGTTATTGTCTATTATTTCTTGTTTTCAATTTCATTGATTTCTACTCTAATTTTATTATTTATTTTCTTCTGCTTCCTTTAGGTTTATATTGTTATTTTTCCTCTAGTTTCCTAATGTGGAAGATTAGATTATTGATTTTAAGTATTTCTCCTTTTCTAATATACGAATTAAATGGTATAAACTTCCATCTAAGCACTGCTTTCCATAAATTTTGATAAGCTCTCTTTTCATTTAGTTCAAAATGTATTTTTATTTCTTTTGAGACTTATTTAAGGCATGTGTTATTTAGAGGTGTGTTTAATCTGTAAGTATTTTGAGATTTTCAAGCTACCTATTCTGTTATTTGTTTCTATTTGGATTCCATTATGGTATGAGAGCAGACACTGCACAATTTCTGTTTTTTTAAATTTAAGATGTATTTTATACCCACAAATGTGATCTGTCTTGGTGAATGTTTTATTTGAGCTTTAGAAGAATGTATATCCTGCTGTTGTTGGATAAATTCTTGCATAAATGTTGATTAGATTCAGCAGATGGATGGTGTTGTTCAGTTGACTGAGTTCTTACTAATTTTCTGCCTGCTGGATCTTTCAATTAATGATGGAGGTATGTTGAGGTCTTTAACTATAATATTGGATTTTTCTTTTTCTCTTTACAGTTCTATCAGTTTTTGTCTCTTATATTTTGATTCTCTGTTGTCAGGTGTATACCTGTTAGTGACTGCTACGTATTCTGGTGAATTAACCTTTTTATCATTATCTGATGCTTCTCTTTATCTGAGATAAAGGCTGCTTTGTCTGACATTAATATAACTACTCTAGTATTCTTTTGATTAGTGTAAGATTCGTATGTTAGTCTCCATCCCTTCACTTTTAATCTATCTATGTCTTTATATTAAAAATGTGGTTTTTGTAGACAACATATAGTTGAGTTTGAAAAAGTTCTCTCTAGAAGTATGTCTTTTAATTTGTGTATTTATGCCATTCATATTTATTGATATTGTTGGATTAATATCTATCATGTTTGTAACTGTTTTCCATTTCTTGCCCTTGTTTTTTGTTTCCTTTTTTGTCTTCCACTATTTTTTCACCTGCCTGATTTTAATTGAACATTTTATATGATTCCATTTCTTTCTTTTCTTGGTATAGCAATTATACTTAAAATTTTTTTTGTCATTTCCCTAAGGTTTGTAGTTAGATTTACTAGTAATCTAAGGCTACCTTTAAATAACATTATTAGCTTCATGGGTAGTACAGGTACCATGTAACAGAATATTCTCAATTTCTCCCTCTCTTCCCTTATAACAGTGCTGTTATTCATTTCACTTATCCATAAGCTGTAATCGCCCAATATATTATTTTTAACAAGCAGTTATCTATTAGATCAATTAAGAATAAGAAAAAAAAGATTTTATTTTTATCTAACCTCTTTTATTCCTTTTCTAACATTCTTTTCTCTATATATAGATCCACATTTCTGACCTATTTCATTTTCCTTCTCTCTGAAGAACTTCTTTTAACATTTCTTGCAAGGCAGGACTACCAGCGACATATCTTCTCAGTTTTTGTTTTTTTGAAGGAATGTTTATTTCTTCTTCACTTCTGAGGGATGGTTTCAGTGGATTCAGAATTCCAGGCTGGTAAGTCTTTTCCTCCAATACTTTAAATATTTCGCTTCATTCTCTTCTTGCTTGTATGGTTTCTGAAAAGAAGTCTGATGTAATTCTTATTCTTGGTTCTGTAAACGTAATGTGTTTGCCCCCACCTCTCCCACCTCTGGCTTCTTTCAAGATTTTCTCTTTGTCTTGGTTTGCTGCAATTGTAATATGATGACCTAGGTATGGTTTTTTTTGTTTGTTTGTTTTTGGAATCTATTCTGCTTGGTGTTCTCTGAGCTTCCTGGATCTGTCATTAATTTTGGAAAACTCTCTGCCAGTATTACTTTAAACATTTCTAATTTTTTATTGTTATTTTTGGAAAATCAAATTATTTTTGTGTATGGCCTTTTATCCCACAGCCTTGCCAAATTCATTTATTAGGTATGTGAATTCACTATGGTTTTTATTTTGTGATATCATTAGGGATTTCTACATAAATGACCACTTTGTCTGTGAATAAGGACAGTTTTACTTTTTCCTTTCTAATTATGTGACTTTTATTTCTTTTTATTGCCTTAGTGCACTGGCTAGGATCTCCAGTGAAATGTTAAATGATGTGATGAGGACTAACATCTTTGCTTTGTTCCTGATGTTAGACAGAAAGCCTTGAGTCTTTCACTAATGAGTAAGATGTTAGCTGTGGGTTTTTAGAGGGCTTTAATTAGGTTCAGAAGTTCTTTTCTATTCATAGTTTTTTTGAGTTTTCTCAGCAATGGAAGAGAGTTTGATCAATTCTTTTCTTTCATCTATTGAAACAGTCAAATGGATTTCCCCCCTTTATTCCACCATTCTCATCCTCATGGCAATCTGTCTCAGGTGCCTCCAGGTTCCTGCTCACAAGAAGGGGAATCAATGCAGGGGAGGGTGCTTGCAACGAAATGGCAAACATCCACTTTGTATTGGTGAACCCTTAATCATATGCCCACACCCAGCTGTAAGGAGGCCTGGGAAAAGTGGTCCCTTGCTAGATGGCCATATGCCCAGCTACAACTCAATCAGTATACAAGAAGGGAGAGCAGATTCTCCTAGACAAGAGCCAAGAACCCATCGAATTTCTGTTTGAAACTCTCCAGTGATGGGACACTTACTAATGACTAAAACAGCCAACTTCTTCCTTACAAAATTCTGAAAATAAAGTCGGCCCTTTAGGTAGCCAAAGTCTATCTGCTTATGGCCTCCCCCAATTCTTCTGAATTTTACTCCACAGGCAGAAGAGGGCTTATGTGATTTATATGAAATAGGTTCTAACTAGTTTCACTCTAAGATAAGTGATGATGTCAGTCCACCACTCACAAGACCTCGAGGCTTCTATTGCCTATTTAAGCTAGCCCAAACTCTTTGCCTTGTATCTGTGGTCTCCATATTGGAAGGAGGAGAATCCACAGAGCTAGACGCTATGTGACATTGTTTTCCCAGGAGCAGGTGCAGAGATGTCTCAAGGCAGCAGAGAGCTTGGCTACTGACCAAGGTATTGGTCCTGAGATGATCTCTCTTTTGCCATTTTGCTGTGTTTCCTGAAATGCCACCATTTACCTTTCATTCGTTTGGGTCAAGGCATGGCTTCCTCCTAATGTGCAAATCAAAATTTTGATTGGACTAGCAACTCTTCACATTGATTAATTCACTGGAGGAATTGCAGAAAAGCATGGCAATATTAGGTAATTCTCAGTAATTATAACCTCAGTGTGATTCATTTTCTTTAAATGAGAAAAGTAAGGTTTAGAGAAGTTAAGTGATTTGACTAATGCCACTTGGCAATTTGGTAACAGAGCTGTGCAATCAGCGCTTCTGAACTTTAAATACTGCATGTGTATGTGTGTATTGGTTCATTTGTGTTTTCCTTAAGGTGTGTGGTTAATTTCACAGCGTGAGAAAGTGCTAAGAGCAGGCCATGCAAACATCTTTATGTTGGATGCAGAGAATTCCCCGTGGCTAAAACAGCGACCACATAAAGTTGGCTATGGAGCTGCGAGGTCAGATCGACCTCAAGTTGAAAGCTGCTTCCTTCACTTACCGATGTCTGGGGAGGGATTTAGTCTCTGTGAGCCTCGGTTTCCCCATCTGGACAATGAGGATACTTCATCAGCCGGGTTTTCTCAATCTTGACAGTGTTGACATTTTGGACTGGATAACTCTTTGTTGTGGGAGGGGGGCTGCCCCGTACTACACATCCAGTGTAGAATGTTTAGCAGCATCCCTGGTCTCTACCCATTAGATGCCAGTAGCACCTTCCCTCCTAAAACTGTGACCACCAACAATGTCTCTGGTCCTTGTCAAATGTCCCTGGGACGTAAAATCGCCCCAGCTGAGAAGCACTGTAGTGAACGTTAACTTACGTGTTCAGAGCCTTCACGAAGCGCCTGGTGCAGTCAACGTTCAACGGTGTCAGTGTTGCTACCTCTCTCCAACCCCACACCCTTCACCCCGGGACCACTTCCATCTACCGTCCCTCCTTCATTTTGAGGAGATCCTCTGTGCTTATGTCTGTAGGAGGAGAGATTTGCTGGATTTGGAACAAATGATGGATCAGGTCTGCGTCTTAGTCACCCAGATGGGTTTAAATTGGAAAGCAAACCTGATGGCATCATTTTCAAAGCTGCCTCAAACACTCCATTCCCCTTCACATTTTCAGTGGACTCATTCCCAAATTGCATCAGCTAAAAAATAACATGTATTATGCTTGATAGCTGTCATTTTGTTTGTGGGGGAAGGTGTAGAAGTTTTTTTGTAGCCCACAAGAAAATGTATGTTTAAAACGTCGGTTTGGGGTGCAACCAGCAGATTTGGGATATATTGCAGAGAAAATTGAGCCCATATGGAGTCACTGATTGCTGGGTGTGGAAAAAAGAGCCCAGTGCAGAAGAATTTCAGAGCTCCCGATTAAAATGCAACCCCCATGAAGCAGGGAAAGTGAAAGATAAATGTCTATGTGCAGGCACTGGTCGTGGGTTTGAATAGTGGTGGTGCAGGAAACACCCACGCTCAGGAGGGACGGAGTGGAAGGCGCCTGGGAAATGAATGGTGTGTGGCCAGAGCTACCGTGGTTCAGAGGGAGGCTCCCAGGGCTTGGAAAAGCCAGGCCAGCCTGCCTGGAGAATGAGTTCAGGGCCAGGGGGTGCCTCTGGCTCTGGCCATCTGAGCAGAGGTATGGTCAGGGCTCATCCACTACCTGCCACCCAGGCAGGGGTAGAAATCACAGTGATGATGTTAAAACTAGAAGCTGTGTGGGAGGAAGAGCTCCATGCAGTAGGGGCCTGGCTCTAGTGTGGGCATCTGTCATGTAGTAATAATAATAATAATAATAATAATAATAATAATAAACTGCCCCAGAGACTGATGGGGGCTCCTTCTAGCTCCATGTGAATCTGGGAAGCATCATTAGCTTGGGAGGCTGGTGTATTGAACAGATACTTGGTGCTGGATTCAGCCAGCAGACACTTTTGATGGCAACTACATCATCAGGCTTCAAATATGCAATTCCAGCCGTAACATGCCTAGGAAGTAGATATTCTTGTACTAATATTACAGATAAGAGAACTGAGTCTCAGAAAGGCCAATGGTGATAAACTACAGATAGTGGATTCAAACTTACTTCTGTTTGACTCCAAAATCTATGCTTTTTTCCCTCTGGGATGCAAAGGCTGTGATAAGCCTGTCTGGTTAAGTGAGGAAGTCTGGGTATATTAGATTTCACGGCAGGAGCAGCCTGTTCCCTGAGGGTAACAGAAGTGGGACACAGTCACGCCCACACCCCCAGTGCCTCTGCCTCCTGAGTCTGTGAGTCCACTTGGAGGCTCCCCAAGGCCTCTGCTCACACTTTCAGCATCAGCCATGCCAAATTCCTGTGATGCCCAAAGCTCAGGCATGGCTGGCTGCACACACGTTCCCCAGGGCCTGTGAAGCAGAGTACAGGACCCTGCCTTGGGGCTTCTGACAGTGGGCACGCGGACAGGGCACTCCAGACAACTGTACCTATGAAAAGCTCCCAGAAGGTTGGTTCCGCTAAGCTGCCAGCTCCCACTCGTGTCCTTTGCCCTCTGTCTGGGCCACCTCCTGCCGCCCCCTGACCCCAGCTGACTCCTCCTCATCCTCAGGCCAGTGTTCATGGCTCCACCTCACTGGTTCCGTCTGAGCAGGTGATAAACTGGACGTTGAAATCATCTGTAGTCTTGTCTGTCTCTGTTTCATTCTAGGACCCTGGTTCTCCAGTGGGGGTGATCCTGCCCCCCAACGGCCATGTGACAATGTCTGGAGACATTTTTGGTTATCATAGCTGGGAGAGGGGTGCTGCTGGCATCCCATAGGTAAAGGCTGGGAATGCTGCTAAACGTCCTATAACGCACAGGAAAGCCCCAGGGCAAAGGATGGTCCGGCCCAGTGTCAGTAGTGCCACAGTGGACAGGCTCTGAGATCACATCCCTCCTCTCTGTTTATTGGCTGTGCAGCCAGCACGTTTCTCACCTTCTCTGTGGCTGGTGTCTTCGTCTGTAACATGGGTTCCCTGAGAGCATTTGCTGTGCAGCTGCCGAGAGGACGAAATGAGTTAATAAGTGCAATGTGCCTACAACCTACCTGTAGGCAGGGGCTCCGTTACTGTTCGCTGAACCCCCAGCACGGTTCCCGGGTGGAGTGTAGGAACTGTAGGGAGCCACGGGCCCTCTGACCACACCGCAGGCAGCAGGCCCCCTGGTCGCTGGCTTGGGCTCTGCTCCAGTGCGAGGATCCTATTTCCTCTGGCTACGTTTGCATTGCCATCCCCCAGCCAGTCGGAGCTAGCCGTCTGTGGGTTCCACCTTGACCCTCTTGCTAGCTCCCTTTCAGGAAGCGTGCCCACAGGTCAGTCCTTGACCACGTCAGAGCCTCAGTGGGGCTGGGTTATTTAGGGGAAGATAAAAGAGAAGGGCCTTTCCCGTTCAGGTCTTCCTTCCCACTCCAGGCCTGCATGGAGGCAGGTGTCCTGTGACTCCAGGTGGCCTGAGGCCTTGCTGCTCAGGGATTCGCTTTATCCTGGAGACATGAGGCAAAATAAGACATACTCAACGTTTGCCCGCAGGAAACTTGGACAAGCTGGACACACGGGACAGGGATCAATGCTCACAACGGGGGACACCTCAGCTGATCAAGCTGCTAGAATCTGGGCCTGAGATTCTGGGGCTGCAGGTCTGGCTGGACAAGAGTATGCAAGCTCACATTCACTGCTCACCAGCGACCTGCTACACGAATATTACACAAGGACCCTGCTGACGGTCCCTGCCCTCCCTCTGGCCTGGGAAGCTAAGGCTCGGGAAGCTAAGGCTCAGGAAGTTACGTCAGTTGCCTGAGGGAGTGGGGCCCAGGGGTGCCTGCCGCTTTCCACGCTTGGCAGTAATGTCACGCTCATCTCACGGCCCCACCCTTTCCTGCTCTCGTGCTTGCACATCACGAGGCCCTCCCAGGGAGGAAGTGGTCCGTGGTCCCTTCCAGATCCCGCCTGTCCTTCTCTGTGCCCGGTGATGACCTGTGAGCTGCCCATATGCCTGTCCGCAGGAGCACGCCGCTGGCCCCCACCCCACGGCTCCCACCACAGCGCCTGGTCGTCTTGCTCGGAAAGCCTCGTCTCCAGAAGTAAATCGATTCCCTCCCCAACCCACGCTGTTGATCGGGCTGCTTTATACGCTGCTCCCAACCTTGCAAATCATTGCCCGGCCTTGTCCTCAGAGCTGTCAAACCTGCTTATCTGACCGGGAAGGCTGGAGGAGCCAGGCCATAAAATTAAATGAAATTACTGTGGAAACGAGGGTGTTAGTGACAATGAGGTGGAATTATAGCTCGGAGAATGGAAGGGAGGTTTATGATTCCCCAATACCTGTCTGCAAAGCCATTATTCCAAAGCTCCTGTCCCCTGCTGTCCAGGCTTAAACACCGTCCTTCACCGGCTTTGGGATGGCCCACAGCCTGTCCACACTGTTCTTCAGGTTAACAGAATAGGGAACATCAGAAGGCTCTCAGGTTCAGCTGGTGCAGCCCTCACTCACGGAAGCGGCAGCTGAGGTCCCAGGAGGTGTCGGGGCCTCCTCGCTGCCACAGAATGTGTGAGTGACAGAGCCAAAACTCACCCTCAGACCCCTCGGCTCATAGTGTAGTGCCACTTTTGCTGTCATTTTGGAACACTTTTTAATAAAAAAAAAATTGTATCCACACACCACTGTGAATTAGCATTTAAAAACAAACAAGGCTAGGTGACAGGAGTGAGACCGAGAGAGACCGGGGCTCCAAGAGGAGGGTTTAACCATCTCACTGGGTCCCATCCCCTCCCTCTGCGAGGAACTCCCAGCCTGAGCCAGATCGGAAACCCGCTCGCACGATCCAAGTCCCACGCCACCACGCGCTTTGTCTTCTGGCACCAGCTTTTTGCTGGATCTTAGGAGAACACAGGAAGCATATGTCACAGTGCCTGCTCTCAGTGAGTTCAGTCTCTTGGGGAAACAGGCAAGTAAGCAAATTATCTCTCAAACAGAAGCCATGTTCAAAGACAAAAATGTGCCTAGAACCAGGAGGCAGAAATGCTCACAAGAGTGGTTATCTGTGGCAATGAAGGAAGGCTTCCTGGAAGAGGTTCTGCCTGACCAGGAGAGGGTTCTAGCCTGGGGTGACATGAACGGCTCATTGCCTTGAAGTGTGGCTTCTCTCCTTGGCATGCCTGCCGGGCCTTGAGGAGCGCAGTTTAGGTTTTCATCAGTGCCCCAGATGGACTGATGGATCGATTGACTGTGCATCATCAGGTGGAACAGGAGTTAGAGCTTCGGTCTCATCGTAGGTGACATGGAGATGACCATGCTTACGTTGAAGGGTCATTAGGAATTTAAACTGTGTGCAGTCCCTAGAATAGTCCTTGGCATAAAGCAGCTCCGCATTTCGTGTGCTATTCCACACAGCTCTGCAGCAAGGGTGACCAGTTAACAGCAGCAGGCATTCTGTTAGTTATTGTGCGCCAACTCTGTGTTTCCTGACTGCGTTGCTGAAGCAATGCTTCTGTTTTCCTTGCAAGAAAGAGCAAGTCTGGTGCCGTTCTTATTGTCCTGGACTAATGGGAAGAGCATGGCCTGCAGCTGCCCTGTAGGATGTCACTGTCACTGTGGGCGCTCAGCACAGCGGAGGCGGAAGAGCAGCTTCTGTCTTCTGATGGGGTGACATCCTGCTTGTGGGGCCAGGTGCAGTTAATCCCCATCGGGCTTTCTGGCTTTGGGGATATAAGGGGAGTCTGCAATTCCGCGAACTCTTAACCTCTCTGGAATTTACAGAAAATGCTGCACATGAGCTTTATTTCACGATGGCTCTGAACAGCTCTGCCCACATTGACGCCTGTGTTCGTAGATGTGTGGACAGCCCGGAGCACGTGTCGACTCCAGCTCCTTCCCGCCAGCTCCTGCTGTCCAGGAGGGTGCAAACACAAGCCAACGCCCCAGGTTTTGCTGGGCTATGTAGTGGAAGCTATTTGTGAGTGACGGGGAATGTCCAGGTAACATTGCAGCTGTGCTGAGAATGGGTAGACCATTCCACTGCAAGAAACAAGAAGAAAACTACAAGCCCAAACATAAAAGCCTCATCACCTTCCTGATTTCGAGGGCACCTTTGCCTTCGGGGCCCGGGAGGGACGATTCCTCACCCTCACCCGCTCTCTTCCGAGTGCAGGAACCCCGTTAGTGACTGTCCGTTTTTTACAGACTCTCATCGTTCCTTGAAGATGCCTTCCGGGGTTTTATGGTGTCCAGAACGGGACAGACAAGTGTGATAGGAGCTGTGACAGAAAGTGGCACGGGGTCAGTGGAACCTCTACGCTCCCTCCTGTGATCACACTTCAGGCCCAGCAGCACTGAAATAACTGGAGAATTACTAAAACATTCATTTGAGCACCTTGCACATGCCTTTGGGTGACATTCCGACCCAGTTTTTCAGGCAAAAAATAGTACCGCCGACAGGCAGGGACCGTGTGAACGAGGATAGACCGTATGCCCCGCATACAGCAGCTCTGTGTCCTCAAGGCCCAGGCGGCGGGTGCCCGGTCTCACATGCTGGTCTTCTACAGGAGGCTTTTTCAGATTTCAGGTGCTCATGGCTGCGTTGTCACTATGAATAACTTAAAAAACAGCTTTCAGGAGAGAGAGAAAGAAAATGAGCGGTCAGCAGGTTTCTTAAGGACGGCTGTGCGCTGAGGCGGGACTCATTCTTATCGGAGGATGAGGTTGCACCGGCGGCCGTCTGGGTTCTGCCTCCTGCCAGCTGGGAAAACAGGGCGTCTTCGAACGTTTCTGGGTTCACGCTCCACCAAGGACGTTTCTCACTTAGCCGCGTATCAGGGATTTTCCTACGTCAGTACATTCTTCACCTTATTCATTTTAATGACTAGGTAACGCATTTCCAAGTATTGATGTACTGCAATTTATTTAACAATCTCATAGTGATGGTTGTTTCTCATTTTTTTTTTCATCCAAAACGATGCTGCAAGGAACTAGCTTGCCTATAAATCTATGTAAAGTTCGGAGAGCATTTTCCTGGAATAGAGTCAAAGTAATTGAATTGCTGGTTAAATGACAGGAACCTTTAAAATTTTAATAGTTTCGACAAGTTGTCCACCAAAAATGCTGTGTCTAGTTTACACTTCCTCTGTCCGTAGAGTTCAGCTCCCCACAGCATTGCAAATTATACATTGCTATGTCCATTTTAAAGACGAGGAGCGAGAGTCAGAGAGGTTAAGTAAGTTTCCCAACGTCACACAGGTATTAAATTATCCAACGGGGATTAGGCCAAGGTCAGTTTGTGTTTGTTTCACTGTCCGTGCCACATGGCTTCTCTCCTGGTCCATCCGTTTCCATGACCTGTGGACGTTAATGGTTCGTTTGTGATGGAATGAGACGTCGGCAGAGATCCTGCAGAAAACACGGTAGGACTGGAAGGGTAACATCGTGGGCTACAAGTAAGGCCACACCTAGACAAGCGGGTTCTTTTTCTTTTATTAAATGTTAGATACAAAATAATATTTATGAAATATGTATGAGAAGTATAAAGTATTAATGCAATAAACGCCAATATCCCCCCACAGTTTCAGAAACAGAACATTACCACAATCTTTGAAGCCCAGGGGGTACCTCTCCTGAATCCCATTTTCTTCCCTTCCCCAGAGGTAACCACTATGCTGAATCTGCGTTTATCGTTTTCTTGTGTTTCTTCCTAGTTTTAATGACTATGGGTGCATCTAGAACAGGGTCAGAATATAAGCTTCAGACGATACGTGCTGTACACTTGCAGGCTCACCTGCTGATGTAGGGCAGCACCGGGCCAGCACAGCTCTGCCTTGCAGCCCCAAAAAGAGTACAGTGCTTCGGTTGCAAATTGTAAACTTTGTTTAAACTGAATCGTACCATATGTACTCCTCTGCAACTTGCTTTATGCTGCTCAGCATCCTCTCCTGAGGATGAGTCACTATATGCTCCCGGCTGCGGTTCATTTATTTTCACACTGTTCAGTATTGCATGGTCCCACGTCCCAGTCAGTGTGCATTCCCCTCCCTGTCTTTGCGTGTTTGGCTTGTTCTGAGGCTTTGCTATTATAGCATGTGCTGCTATGAACATTTTGCAGATATTCCCTGGAGCACAGTGTGCAAGTGTCTCCATGCAGCCCTAGCAAAGGAATGCCTGTGCCTTGGGGACACACAACCTCATTTTTACCAGCTAATGCCAGGTTGTTACTCACAGCAATAGACGGGGTTTTCTCAACATTCTTGCCAAAACTTGATTTTGTCAGACTTCAAAAATTCTGCCAATCTGATGGGTGGAAAATGGCATCTAATTTTGGTTTTAATTTGAATTTTCAACAATGAGTTGAACATCTTTCATATTTTGATCAGCCGTTGGCATTTCTTCGTGGCACATTCCTTCAAGTCTTTTGTGCGTTTCTCTTTTGCATAATCTTTCGGAAAACTGATTACGAAACTGGCTTACAGTAGTTCTTTGAGTATTTTGTATTTTCATTCTTTGTCAGTTATGCATGTTGCAAATATGTTTCCCCAATTTGTGGCATATGCTCATTTTTACAATGGTTTCTTATGACAAAGAGATGTTCTTAGTTTGAATATACTTACATTAATTTTTTTAATGATTTGCCTTTTTTGGATCTCAAGAAATCCATTCCTATCATGCAGTCATAAAGATCTTTTTCCATATGGTATTCTAAAATGTCTATATTTTATGTTACATATTTAAATCTTTAAAGCATCTGGAACTTTGCATGTATGGTGTGAGGTAACACTCCCGTTTCTTTCTTTCTGTTTTTCCTCCTCAGGTGGATAACTGGTCATCTCAGGATGGATTACTGAACAGCTCCTGCTTTCCCTTTGTTACCCCTCATGCTTCTCATATGCAAAGCTGTGTGTGTGGACTCTTTTCCTCTCAGTCGGTCGACTAGCACATCCCTGCACTGGTGCACGCTTTCTTAGTGACTATGGTTTTTCACTAAGTCAGGTGACGTAGGACTCCCTACCCGGTGTCTTCTTCAGGGGGGTCTTTGAAAATCTTGCTCCTTAGGTCTTCCATTTGCATTTTAGAAACTGCTTGTCAAGTGCCACAAAATAGCTTTGAGGATTCGGGTTGGATTTGCACTGAACTGTATATCATTTTGGAAATAAGTGACATCTCTAAGCCGTTTAGTCCCTGATCCGTGAAAAGGATATATTCCTTCATTTACTGGGATCTTCCTTTATATCTTTTAGCATAGTTTTATAATTTTCTTTAAAAAAGTTTATCTTATGCTGCTAATTTATTCCTAGATACTTTATAACTTCAAGGTACTTAAATAGTATCTTTTTTCAATCATAGCTTTAAAATGTTTGCTGCTGTTGTATATAAATGATTTTTAAATCAAATACTTTGCTAAATATATTTTTTAATTCCAATAATTTATCTGTATACTTTAGTAATCACTTTATCTATACGAGTTTCCTCCGTTCCTCCCTCCATTTTTTCCTTCCTCCTCTCCTTCCTTCCATCCTTCCCTCCCATCCTTCCTCCCTTCCTTTCTTGTTGTTACACTTCTTATTTCTTATCTTGTCTTATTGCATAGTAAATCATTGTAAATGTTGACTAGAAAGGGTGATAACAGGCACCCTTCCTCCTCCTGTCCAGAAAGGAAATGCTCTCAACATTTTTCTACTTAGTATGATGTTTGCTTTAAGGTATTTGTAGATACATTTTAGAAGTTTAAGAAAATTTGTCTCTACTTTTAGTTTACTAAGAATTAATTTTTAAAATATGAATGGAATTCTCTTTTCATCAAACAAAAATTCTTTGTTCTCTTTTAAACTGTTAATATAGGACTTATATAAACTGACTTCTAATATTAAATTATCCCTATTGACATGGTGTATTATCTTTCCCATACATTTTGGATTAGGTTTGCTAAGATTTATGTGAATTTTTTGGATTTAAGTTCGTGAGTGGGATGGGTCTATACATTTGTTTTCTCATGAAATGAGTTGTAGAGCATTTCCACTATTTTATCTGCTGTAATATTTGTTTAAGATTAGACTTATTTGTCCCTTGATAGCTAGAACTCATAAGGAAAACCATCTGAGAATTATATTTTCTTTGTAGAAAGATTTCTAACTTCTGATTTAATTTATTGAATATTTATAGGATTCTTTACATTTTCTATTTTTTTCTAGTGTTGATTGCTTGTTTTAAGCAATTTGTCCATTTGATATAAATTTTCAAATTTATTGGTATAAAGTTATTCATTAAATGTTTTTACTTTATGCAGCATCTGCAGTTATATACATTTATTATTCCTAATACTGATTATTTTCTTCCATTAGTCTTACAAAGGATTTGTCAGTTTTTATTGGATTACTCTCTGCTCTCTATTTCCTTCCTTCCATTTATGTTGTGACCTCTCAAATTGGATTCTTTGTTCATTAAACACTATCTGTTTAGCTTTGTAACATAAATTATTAGGTTATACATTTCTCTCTACTGCGTTAGCTCAATTCTGCAATTTGTTAAGCTACAGTTTCATTAGTGCTCAACTCTAAGTATTTTTAGCATAATTACTTATTTGATCCATAAATCATTTAAACTATATTTTAATAGTAATTCTTATCTTTTTGTTATTGATTTCGAATTTATAGGAAGATAAGAATATATCAGAGGGGCCAGCCAGTGGTGTAGTGGTTAAGTTCGTGCACTCTGCTTTCGAAGCCTGGGGTTCGTGGGTTTGGATCCCAGGCATGGACTTACACACTGCTCATCAAGCCATGCTGTGGCAGCGTCCCACGTATAAAATAGAGGAAGATTGGCAGCAGATGTTATCTCAGGGCCAATCTTCCTCACAAAATAAAAAAAGAATATATGGGAAATTCTAATTTCTAAGAATATCAAGAGTTTTTAAATTTATCTTTTTGTTACTGAGATCTAACTAATTGCATTAATTTTGATGTTTAAATTTTGGCCTTGTTGATCAGTTTTTATCAAATGTTACATATGTGCCTAATAAAGATGTGTATTCTTTACTGGTTGGGTTAATGTGCTAGCTATATGTGTTTAAGTTTGCAAGTTGCATTGCTCAAATTTTGTATATGAATATTGACCATTTTTCCTGATATACCTACCACATACTGTGAAAATTGTGTTAAAATCTCCCACTATGCTGTTGTTGATGATGATCATGATGGTGATTTTTTCCTTCTAGTCCTTTCAATTTCTGCTTACTGTGTTTTAGGCTATGTTGTTGTGTGCATACAACTACAATTATTGTATCTTCCTCGAGAATTAAACCTTCAGTTGTTTAATAGTGATTCTCTGTTAATGCTTTAAGCCTTGAAGTCTGTTTTATCCATTATTAACATAGCTACATATTTGTTTCGATTAGGACTTGCTGGGTATAATTTTCTACATTCTTATTTTATTACTGTTTCTGATACTTATGACTTAGAAATGTTTCTTCCAAATAGTGTAAGGTTAGCTTTTGTTTATTTGTCTAGTCTGACAATTTTTGTCTTTTAATTCTTAAATTTAGTTCTTTTACATTTATTCTAATTATTATTATAATTACATTTCTTTCTATCTTCTTTTTGTATATTTGTGTTTTTTGTGTATTGTACATTTTCTATCCTTCTCTCCTATTTCCTCTTCTTTTTGATCCCACATATTTTCTCATTGCACCTTTCCTCTCTCCTATTTTGTAACTGATTAATTCTAGTTTTTGTTCTGTTAATGGTTACCTTAGAAAATTTAAGATGCTTACTATCTTTATCTTTCTCCTGAACAATACAAGAATTGCTTAATAAATAACTGTAATCTCACTCCTTCCTTCTGATATATATTGTGGGTAGGTGTTTTAGATCTATTTTGTTTCCTCCCCAAGTCTTTGTGAACAATATTATTATTGTCTTATATAGTCAATATTTGAATGGATTTACTTTCATATTTACCATTTTCTTTCTTGTGATTTATTCTTACATCTCGGACCCTCCATCTGACTGCTTTCAATTTGCCTACAGGATAATGATCTTGCCTTTACAACATCATTAAGTGAAACTCTTTTGGGTACAGTGTTCACTTTTTGTTAGTCAGTATGTTTTTCTTTTTTGTTTCCTCTTTTTTTATTTCATCTCCTTTCAGAAAAATATTTTCGCCGGGGAAACAGTTATTTTCTCTGAGCACATTCAAGATATTATTCCACTGTCTTCTGACTTTCGTTTGCTATTTGTCATTCCTTTATTGATTATCTGTCTTTTCTCTCTGAAGATTTTTCAGTCTTTTTCCCTTCAGTATTGTTCATTTTCACATTGATGTATCTAAGTGTGGATTTTATTTTGTTTTTATCCTGCTTGAGATTCACTTGCTTTTATAAGTAGTAATGTCTTTTATCAGTTCCCTAGTTTTTCATTCATTATTTCTTCAAATATTATCTCTCACTTCACTCTTTCTGGGCCTCCAATTAGACAAATATTAGACTTTATTCTTTCCTCCATGTCTTCCTAACCTTCCTTTGTTATTTCCTGACTTGTGATTTGTGCAACAGAATAAAGGAAATCCCTTTGAAAATGAGATCAGGAGGCCAGAAGAGGGAGCCCTCACACACTACTACTCATGTCAGGTTCAGATCCCAAATAGGAAGAATTATTAATTACTACTCATTAGGAGGAAGGAAGATTTTCTTCTTGCCCAGCAACTCAGCCTTTGAGAAATCATCACCTTCTGAGCTCTCACTTCCACCAAAGGATGTTCATTCAAAACAACCCCTACCAACTTCTTCCTTTTTCTCTACAATGTTCCTCCCCTTTGTTTGTTGGACTTGCCTATGGCTTTTGCTATAAATTGCTTGTCTCAAATTGTAATTCCTCTGCTATTACTGAACAAGCGCATTTTGCTGATAAAACAGCTGGCTGATTTATTTGTTTAGATCAACAGATTCTATACTTCATTGTAGAAAATATCTCTGGATTTAGCTTTTGTTTTATCAAATATCTCTTCAGCTTTAAAAATTTTTCTGTTAAAACCATCTATTGGGCTTTTTATAAAAATTGTTTTACTTTTTTTGGCACTTTTTTTTCAAAGGGTTTGTACGTTTTAGTAGCCTCTCATTATTTGTTCATCCTATCAATACCCTGTTTTTTCTTTAAACCCATTAAATATACATATTTTCTATTCTGGCTGGTAATTCTGAATATGGAGTTGGTGTGAATGTATTGCCTCCTGTGTTACTGCTAATTCTCACTCAGGATGCCTGTTTTCCTTGTGTAGTTTTTTGATTTTTCACTGTGAAATCAGAATCTTCGGAAGTTCATCTGTGGAGATTCCGTGGAACCTGTGTTGAATATTTGCTTCCTCTGGTTATCTGAGACTGATATTTTAAATTGAGCTTTCAGCTTGGGTTTTTCCAGACCTCCCAGGAATGTGGCCTCATGCTGCGGCTTGAGTGAGGACAGGATTTTCTTACCAATTCCCTGCCTGGGTTTTTTCCCTTCCCTCAGGGTCACGATTCACGTCAGGTGTCTTCCATTGTTCTCCCCCAGTGGGTGTGGGTGTGTGTAAGTGGGAGTAAGTGTGGAATGTACGTTTATTTCTTGTCTACTCTTTCTTTAAAAAATTATTTTATTGAGGTCATAATAATTTAAAACATTGTGAAATTTCCGGTGTAATTATTATTTGCCAGTCACCTTACATATGTGCCCCTTTACCCTTTATACCCATCCCTCATCCCCCTTGCCCTCTGGAAACCACTAAGCTGTTCTCCTCGCCCATGTGTTTGTCCGTCTTCCTCTTGTTCACCCTGCACTGCAGCTGGAGCGCTGCGGGGTCCTGCTCTGTGGAGTCCGCCTTCTCACCCTACCAGCCCCTGGCTTTGCCTCGTATCCCTGAGACCTGCAGTGTCATAAATGGATGCTCAGTGTCCTCAAGGAGAAAAGATGCTTCTGTGTTTGACTTAACTCTCTAGGTGCCACATTTTATTTGGCGTTTTGCATTTGAAGTATTCTTACTTCTGTGTCAGATCGCGAACATATTAAAAAATGAACATTCGATATCTTGTCCAGCATTTTACTGGCTTTTTCCCTCTCCATTTGGAGGGGTGGTCAGTGCTTCTACTCTGTCACAGTGCCTGAAATGCAAGTCTTCAGGTAGGTCTTAGTTGAGCACTTACTATGTGCAAGACGCTATAGAAATCCCGCTGAGTGCATCTGATACTGGACCTCAGCGAGCGTGCAGTCTAGCTGATAAGCAATAGGAAACATACCTGAAGCAGTTGACGAACAGCATGAGACACGTTGAAATTAGTTTCCGAGGTCTGCACAGTGAATGTGAGCACTATGAGGGTTTGGAGGAGAGACAGGAGGATCCTTTAGAGACTAAACTGGAGGAAATGAGCTTGGAGCATGAGAAGTATCTCTAGAGGCAGAATGTCAAGAAGAGAGAGAATATTCCTTGTTCGGGCAAAGACAATATGGAAGGCATTAGGAGAGAAAATTCATGGGACAGCCTGGCCCTGGTAGCGGTTTGTTCAGCAGCAGATGCTGAATGTAGTTGCTGATGAACATAAGCCTGGATGTAAGTCCAGAGTGGGCTCGTGGGTACAGCTGATGTCCAGGCTGAAGAGTCCTGGGTCTGTCTTGCAGGCTGCAGGAAGGAGTTCTGGAGTGGGAAAGCCGCACGAAGGATGGACCAGAGCTGCCAGCACGCTCCAGTGGCCCAGGAGTCAAACAGACCTCGCAGGCATCCTGCAAGTTTTGGACCACAGACTGCTTAAAATGTTTGATTACTTGTTCATTTAATAATCAGCAGCTTTCACATTAAAAATCCAGATGCTGTCTTCTCGTGAGTTGTTGGACCCAGGTGTGCAGTTTGTGGCAGTGCCGGGCTGGTGGAGCAGCACCCCCTTGACCGGGGCAGGTGTTCCTCCAGTCTCCCCAGTCCTTATTATTGAGCACTTGTTAGTTTCCAGGCATTTCCGTGCTCTTGTTCTTATAATAAATTTGGAATTGCAAAATATTTCTTATTTGCACATCTCTATATAAAGTGTGAAGATGAAAGACATACAGAGAGCCAAGTGTTTCAAGAAAAGGGGGAGAGAATGTCTCCTTACCCAAGTGCAGACTATTCTTACTCATTGAACACACCAAAAAGTACTTGGTCTAAAGAGGATGTCTTAAATACGGTTCCAGAAATAATCTGCGTAATTGTTCACACGCACTGCTTTGCGTTGGCTCCTCCTGAATGAGAAGATGAGGAACTAGAAACAGTGGGGCAAAAAGGGTTGAGTCAGTCCCTCAGGCGAGGCCTGTCAGACCCATGTGAGAGCAGTGTCTGTCCTTGAAGACAAGACAGGACTAATGGCTGGTGAACACAAGTGCCCATTCCCCACTGGACGGGATGAAATTGCCCTTTTAGGGACCTGCACCTCCCAGCGCCCATCAGCAGTGAGTGCTCACCTCCCGGGGCTCAGGCTGGGGGCCTGCATGGGGCCCAGCCCTCCACCCCCACGCCTCCCTCTACCTCACACCCCTGCTCTTCTTGGGCAGCTAATTAGAGGAAAGGACGGTCCACATTTGGAGGGGGGTCCCGGGTAGGGGGATTCTGGGAACTGTTGTGTGGATGGTTTCCTGAAAGGTAAAACAGCACACAATTGCTTGTCTCTGGAAGATGTCACAAGGCTAGATATGGGACTCATTTTAGGAAACTGGGTTTCAGGTAAAGTTTTTCCTCCACTTTGCAAACTTTGTGTAAGATTATTTTGAAGTTAAACATTCACAGAGAGGCTTCCCTTAATCCCAACGGGAATGACAGACCGGATCACCGTCTGCGAGAAGAAGGTGTTTCTAAAGCAGAGGAGAGAAAGGGAGCACACGTTCCCTGAGCGCCACCTGTTCCATTTAATCTGTCCCACCACCCTGGGGGTGGCTGCTTCTGTTATCCATTGGACAGACAAGGGGTCTGAGAACTGGCGGGACTTTGCATGCCCAGCACGTCTAGATGGGACCTCTCTGACCCCAAACTCTTCCTCTGTCCCCTTCCCCACCCTGCCTCCCATGGGAACTGCAGACCAAAATCAGGGTTGAAAAACTGTTAGACACACTGGCTTGCTTGTGATGAAGCATGATCGAGTCAATTTTGTTTTAATGTGGGAGAACTGCCCTCAACTATTAAAAAATTGCCCTTTCCTCTCGTTTTCCAGGTGCAGTTTTCTTCAAGTTATGTGGGCAAACATTGAAAATGGTTGTTTAACTTTCAGAGCATGGTCCTTGGAGGAGAGGCGAGAGGGAGAGTGAAAAGCATG
The DNA here is from genome assembly GCF_021613505.1 of Equus quagga. Taxonomy (NCBI): domain Eukaryota; kingdom Metazoa; phylum Chordata; class Mammalia; order Perissodactyla; family Equidae; genus Equus; species Equus quagga. The sequence continues at coordinate 65,549,607 of NC_060270.1, forward strand.
ACTGAAAGTGAATTATATTAACAGAGAACTAATCACTGTCCTTGGCCTTTTTTATCTGGAGACTCTTCTGATTTATGAATGTGTTGTTCGGGAGCTGAAAAAGTCTCAGGACTGGGCTACTGCACGCTCATGGGACAGAGTTCACAAGGAACCGGTGTCTTTAGCTGCGAGTGTGCACGTTAAGGAGTTTGTGCTAAGCTGTTTGCAATAACCACGCTCTGACTTAGTGACAGTCTCAGGGAAGGGAAGGAAGTGAGGTGTCCATCTCCATGTTGTTGGTTTATTATTTTGTGGAATGAGAGATGAACCCCAAAGGGAGATTTCTTCCTCCAGAGGCTGAGAGGACTTGGGAAGCTAATACATCTCCAGTTTGTTTGTTTTCAGTTTCTAATGTCATGCTCTTCTTGGACTCTGTGCTCTCATATAGAACGGGAGCTCACCAGCCCCTCCCCCTCCTGGGGTGACAGGTTGGCCGGAGAAGCTCTCAGCCGCTCCAGGAAGGAACGGCAGGAGGAAGCGCTTGTGCATTTCTTGGGCACTTACTGACTGCATGTCACTGCCCGGAGCTCTGTACAAAGTCACTCTCTTTTAATGTTTACAATAATCTTGTTAAAAGTCTGAAGCTTCTGAAAGTATTGATAAGAATTTAGTGTTGCCAACCTTTAATTTTTGCTATTTTTCTTGGTGTCTCCTTGTGCTTTTAATTTGCATTTCCTTGATGACTAATGATATGTGCTTATTGGATATTGAGATATCTTATTTTCTTAAGCATCTGTTCAATCTTTGCTCGTTTTTATAGGGCTGTTTCTCTTTCTGTTATTGAGTGTTAAGAGTCTTTACGTATTCTACATACAAGGCTGTTGTCAATTATGTGTTTTACTTATACTTTCTCCCAATTTGTGACTTGCCTTTTCATTTTATTTATTACGTCATTTGCATAATAGAATTTTTGGCTTTGACGAAGTTGAATATATCTGAATTTTTTCTTTTATGACTTTTGTTTTTGTGTCCTCTAAAAATTCCTTGTTTACTCCAAGGTCATTAGATGTTCTCCTATATATGTTTTTCAGAAGCTTCAGACTATTTCTTTTTTTTTTTAAAGATTGGCACCTGAGTTAACATCTGTTGCTAATCTTTTTTTTTTCCTTCTTTCTCTTCTTCCTCTCCCCAAGCCCCCCAGTACATAGTTGTATATTCTAGTTGTAGGTCTTTCTGGCTCTGCCAGGTGGGACGCTGCCTCAGCATGGCCTGATGAGCAGTGCCATGTCTGCACCTAGGATCCAAACCAGTGAAACCCTGGGCCGCTGAAGCAGAGCATGTGAACTTAACCACTCGGCCACGGGCCCAGGCCCCCCAGACTTTTAACATTTGCATTCAGGTCTATGATCCTTCTTGAATAAATTTTTGTGTATAGCATGAGATAGGGGTCAAGATTAATTTTCTTTATATAAAGTTGTTCTAGTATCTTGAAACCTTTGTTGGAAATTGATTAATCATAGGTGTGGTTTTATTCCCGTACTCTCTTCTATTCCATTGATGATATTGGCTACCCTTGTATCAATACCACACTGTCATATTATTACATCTTTAAAGGAAGTCTTGAATGCAAGTCGTGTATGTTCTCCCACTTTGTCCTTTTTTCAAGACTCTTTCGTCTTTTATAGGCATTTTAGCTTTCCTTATAGATTTTGGAGTCAGCTTTTCAATTTCTATGGAATAGCCTATACGGATTTCAATTGGGATTACATAAAATCTATATCAATTTGTGGGGAATTGACATTTCAATGTTCTAATCCATGGCCATGTCACACCTCTCCATTTATTTAGGTCTTCTTTAATATCCCTCATCAACATTGTGTGTTTTGCAGGGGAGATCTCTTGTACTTCTTTTACTAAATTTATTCCTAAATATCTTGTGTTTTTGATGCAAGTATAAATGGTATATATTAAAATTTCACTTTTCATCACGTAACAGTTTGTAACAGCTGGGATTCAGTCAGAGGAGCAGAGTCACCATATAGAAAGTGATGCGGAATGAGGGGTTAATTACAGTTCTTGGCGCTTCTGCAGTCACAGGAAGTCGTTAAGCCGTCTGTAGAGCTGTTACCTCTGTGTCTGGTGCAGGGCATTGGGTACACGGGGCTGGTGGTTGAGAAAGGAAGATGCGCATGGAGTTGGAGAGACTGAGGACAAACCCGAACCTGTAATAACAAAATGGAACCATCTGTGTCTCACCACGTCTGCTATGGACTGAATTGTGTCTCCTCAAAATGCCTAAGTTGAAACCTTAACCTTCAATGTGACTATATTTGTAGATAGCGCTTTTCAGGATAATTAAGGATAATGAGGTCATAAATGTGGGCTCCTAATCTGACAGGATAGTGGCCTTATAAAAAGCGGAAGACAGAGAGATCTCTCTTTCTGCCACGTGAGGATGCAATGAGAAGGTGTCCACCTGCAAACCAGGAAGAGAGCTTCTCCTCAAGAACAGACCATGCTGGCACCCAAATCCTGGGCTTTCTAGCCTCTGGAACTGTGAAAAATAAATTTCTGTTAGGTAAATCACCAGTCTTTGGTATTCTCTTATGGGATCCCAAGCAGACCAGGACATCCTCCAATCTTTACGATGCAAGTGGCTTGCAGGATAAACTGATGTCCTTCGTCATGCAATTGCTCATCCAATGGGCCCAGGATTTGTAGAAGCTTAATGAAGATATTGGGCAACAGCTGGGGAAGTTGTAGGTCTACCTGCTGCTCCCTCCGAGGAGGTAGGCCAGTAGGTAAGCAGCAATGTGTGTGAGCTGTAACAGCCCCTGCCTGACGTTATCGTTCCGGGTGAAAAGTAATACTCTTTCATTCCATCTTCAAAATATCGTATAAAATTCTCTTATGGTCACTCTAATCAGCTTAGCTAATTTGACATATTACAAAGCCAACACATATCGTTTGCTGCTAGTAGGTAGAAATACTATTTAGGTTTTTATGTTGATCCTTTATCCTGTGACTTTGTAAATTGACTTATTTGAATTCTCAGTTTTTGTTTATTCTTTGGGCTTTTATAAACATAACCATCTTGTCTGTTAATAAGGAAAGTTTCACTTCTTTTTAATAAGAATGCCCTCATTTATTTATTTTGTCGTATTTCACCAGGTAGGACCGCCAGTACGATGTTGAATAGAAGGGATGAGAATAGATATTCTTGTTCCTGAATGTCTAGAGACATTATTTGGTGTTTTACCATCAAGTGTAATGTTGGCTGTAGGTTTTGCATTGATGTCCTTTATCAGATTAAGAAAGTTCCCTTCCATTTTTACTTTGCTGATAGATTTTATCATGAAAAACTGTTGAATTTTATCAAATAATTTTTTCCATTTATTAAAATAATTATGTATTTTTGTTTATTCTGTTAATGTAAGGAAAAGCATTGATTAATTTTAGAATGTTAAATCAACCTTCCCTTCCAGAATAACCCTAAATTAATCATATCGCACTATCCTTCTTGTGTATTGTTGGATTTTCTTTGCTAGTATTTTATTAAAGATTTTTCTGTTCACCTATATGAAGGTCATTGGTCATCATTTTTTATCCCTGCTGCTGGTGGTGTAACCTGTGTCAGGTGCCGCGGGTTTCTGCTGCCCTCAGAGATCTGGGAAGTGCTCCTTCCTCCTTTGCTTTCTGAAAGTGTCTGTGCAAAATATCTATTCTTTCTTCCTTAAATGTTCGATCACCGAAGAAATAATCTGGGCCTGGACATTTTGATTATGAATTTAATTTCCTAATATATATGTCTATTTATATTTTAATAAATGTTATATGTCTGTATATAAATATGTCATATCTGTCTACATATGTCCATGTGCATGAATATAGCTTATATATGTCTTAAGAAATATATCTATTTAAATATATCATTTCTGCTTTTGTCAGGCAAGTTGTATTTTTCAAAAAATGTCAAATTTATTGAAATAGAGTTAACCATAATATTCCTTAATTATGTTTTTAAAGTATTTGGGATATGTGTGATATTCCCTCTTTCATTCTCAAAATTTATAATTTGTACTTTTTCTCTTATTTCTTTATGGATAATTCTTTTGAGGGTTTTATCAGTTTGAGCGATTATTTTTAAAAGTTACATTGACTTTTGAAAGTTACATTGGTTTTCTATCAGTCTATTTTCTATTCGATTGATTGATTTTTGTCCTTTTTTCAATATTTATTTTGACAAATAAAAACTGGATATATTTAATGTGTACAGTGATGTTTTGATACATGTATATTGTAAAATGATTGCCACAATCAAACTGCTGAGCGTGCCCATCATGTCACAGAGTTGTGGGTGTGGTGAGAACCCCTGAGAGCTCCTCTCGGCAGATTCGAGTGTACGTTACTGTGAACTATAGCCGGCGTGCTGTGCGTTAGGTCACCGGAATCCATTCATCTTATAGCTGGACTTTGTATCCTGTGATCAATATCTCTCCTTTTCTCTCAATCCCCAGCTTCTGGGAGCCACTATTCTACTCTCTGTTACTGTAAGTTTGACATTTAAAAAAGTTTTATTTTTTAGATTCCACATATAAGTAGATCACACGGTATTTGTCTTTCTGTGCCTGGCTTATTTCACTTACTGTGATGTCCTCCAGGTTCGTCCATGTTGTCACAAATGACAGGGTTTCTTTCGTTTTTAAGGTTGGATAATCTTCCATCACACACATATATACATTTATATATGTCACATTTTCTTTATTCATTCATTTGTTGAAAGACACTTAGGTTGGTTGTTTCTATATCTTGGCTGCTGTGAATAATGCTGCAAAGAAGACGGGAGTATAGACAACTCTTTGAGAGATGATTTTATTTCCTTTGGCTAGATACCCAGAAGTGGGAGTGCTGTATCATACGTTAGTTCTATTTCTATTTTTTTGAGGAACTGCCATACAACACTATCAACTTACATTTCTGCCAACAGTACACAAGCGTTCTCCTTTCTTCACCTCCTCAAAAGCACCTATCTTTTGACTTTTTGGTAGTAGCCATCTAACAGATAAAAGATGATATCTTATTGTGAGTTTGATTTGCGTTTCCCAGATAATTAGTGATGCTGAGCATCTTTTCATGTACCTTTTGGCCATTCGTACGTCTTGGATAAACATCTCTCCAGATCTTTTGCCCATATTTTAATCAAGTTATTTATTTATTTATTTTTGCTATTGAGTTGTATGAGTTACTTATGTATTTTGGATATTAACCCCTTATGAGACATGGTTTGCAAATATTTTCTCCCTTTCCATAGGTTGCCTTTTGAATTTATTGATGGTTTCCTTTGCTTTGCAGAAACTTCTTACTTTAATGTAATCCTACGTGTTTATTTTTGCTTTAGTTGCCTGCTTTTGGTGTCATATCCAGAAAATGAAAAAATGATTGCCAAGACTAATGTCAAGCAGCTTTTGTCCAATGTTTTCTTCTAGAAATTTTATGGTTTCAGGTCTTACACTGAAGTCGTGAATCCTTTTTCTGTTGATTTTTATGTATGGTGTACGATAGGGGTCCAGTTTCATTATTTTGCATATGGATATTCAGTTTGCCCAACATGATTTATTGAAGAGACTATTCTTTCCTCGTTGTATATTCTTAGCACCTTGTTCAAAATTAGTTGACCATATATGCACGGGTTTATTTCTGGGATCTTTATTCTGGTCCATTGATCTATGTGTGTGCTTTTATGCCAGTACCATACTGTTTTGATTACTATCGCTTTGTAATATAGTTATAGTTTGAAGTCAGAAAGTGTGATGCCTCCAGCTTTCTTCTTCTTTATCAAGATTGCTCTAGCCATTCAGGGTGTTTTGTGGTTCCACACAAATTTTAGGACTGTTTTGTCTACTTCTGTGAAAACTGCCTTTGGAATCTTGATGGGAATTTCATTGAATCTGTATATCACTTTGGGTAGAATGGACATTTTAACAATACTAATTCTTCCAATCCACAAAACAAGATATGTTTTATTTATTGTGTCTTCTTGGATTTCTTTCATCCATGTTTTATAGTTTTCAGTGTACAGATTTTCCACTGCCTTGGTTAACTTTATTCCTAAGTATTTTATTCCTTTTGGTGCTATTTGTAAACAGCATTGTTTTCTTAATGTCTTTTTTGGATAGTTCATTGTTAGTGTTTAGAAATACAATTGCATATTAATTTTGTATCCGGCAACTTTACTGAATTCATTTATTAGTTTTCATAGTTTTTTGGTGGTCTTTAGGGTTTTCTATCTCTAATACCATGTCATCTGCAAGCAGAGACAATTTTACTTCTTGCCTTCCAATTTGGATGCATTTTTATTTTATTTTTCTTGCTTAATTCCTCTGGTTGAATAAAAGAGGTGAGAGTGGGCACTCTTGTCTTATTCCTGATCTTCCAGGAAAACTTTCCGGTTTTTACTATTGAGTATGTAGTTGTAGGCTTGCCATGTATGGCTTTTATTTTATTTATTATATAATGAAAGGATGCTAAATTTTGTCAAGTGCTTTTTCTGCATCTATTGAGAGGATCATATGATTTTTATCCTTCATTTTGTTAACGTGATATATCATATTTATTGATTTGCATAGGTTGAAACATCCTTACATCCCAGGGATGAACCACACAGGATCATAGGCTGTAACCCTTTCAACGTGCTGTTAAATTTTCTTTGCTAGTATTTTATTGAGTATTTTTACATCTATGTTCATCAGGGATATTGGTCTGTAGTTTTCTGTTCTTTTAATATTCTTGTCTGATTTTGGTATCAGGGTAGAGCTGGCCTCATAAAATGTTTGGAAGTCTTCCCTCCTCTTCAATTTTTTGGGAGAATTTCAGAAAGATTGGTGTTAATTCTTTAAATGTTTGATAGAACTTACCAATGAAACAATCTGGTCTAGACTTTTCTGTACTGGGGAGTTTTCGATTACTGATTCAATCTCCTAACTCACATTGGTCTATTCAAAATTTCTAGTTTTTCATGATTCAGTCTTGGAAGATTGTATGTTTCTTCAATTTTATCCATTTCTTCTAAGTAATCCAATTTGTTGGCATGTAATTTTTCATAATATTCTCCTATGATCCTTTGTATTTCTGTGATATCAACTGTAACGTCTCCTCTTTCTTTTATGATTTTATTTGTCTTCTCTTTTTTTCTTTGTCTAGCTAAAGGTTTGTTAACTTTATCTTTCCCTTCAAAAAACCAATTCTTAGCTTCACGGATTATATTTTAGGCCAAAAAAGTATAAACAAATTTAGGGTTATTGAGATCATATCCGATATCTTTTCTGACCACAATGGCATGAAACTAGAAATCAATAACAGGAGGAAGGCTAGAGAATGTTCTGGGTGCACTTGAGAATGTGTATTCTACTACTGTTGGATGGAATGTTCTCTATATGTCTGTTTGGTCCATTTGGTCTAAAGTTAGCTTCCGTGTTTCCTAGTTGATTTTTTGTTTAGAGCTGTTGTTGTGCAAACCTGTGGCTGCAGGGGATAGTCATGTGTGTGTGCATGGTTGTGGTGGCCAGCTGTGTGTGCTTGTGCAGTTGTGGGGGCCTGGGGTGGCAGTGGGTGCAGTGGCTGCACTGAATCCTGGGGTTCAGGGTGTCCATATCATTGGTTGCTGGGGTGGCTCTGGTAAGTGAGGGAGACTTGGGCTGCTGGAGTCTGTGAATGCAAAAACCTGCATGAGATCCACAGCTATGCTGGCTGTTGGTTTCCTCAGCAGCAAATGCCGTTGAGATCCTCTGTTGAGCAGTCTGCTGGGGTCCTCAGTTTTGAGAGCTGTGGAGGTTCTGCACCATCCCCTCTTGGGCTGTTGAGGTCCTCAGTGGCAACACTGTTGGAGTCCTCTGCAGAGCAGGCCACTGGCAACCATGGTTGCTCCTGCTGCATGGCTGGTATTGGTAGCCTTTGCCTTTCTTCTTTGTTCTCCTGCTCCACCATCTTGCTCTTTCGCCACCTCTATTTCATTGATTGCTGATTTTACCTTTGTTATTTCCTTCCTACTACTTAATTTGGTATAATTTACTGTTTTTCCAGTAGATTGTAATGTGAAAATTTATATTATTGACAACAAATCTCTGTTCTTTTTTAATGTTCTCTTTCTGCATTGCTTAACCTGCAACCCACAAAGTTTGGTATGTTCTTTAACGGTCAATGTGGGATACCTTCTAGTTTTCCTTCAATTAAAGAATTATTTATTATTGTTATTGCTTATTTTTAAATATTTACTCATTTCTTAGATACAAATTTTTATTTATTGTAATATATTATAATTATTTTCTGATTAGAGAACATATTCTACAAGATTTGAACCTTTTGAATCTCACTAAGGCTGTTATATGAGCTGTCATCGGGTTTATCTGGCGAAATCCTTCATGTACACTTGAAAATCCTGTCACTGCTGCAGCTGGGAGGTGCAGCTTTCTAACAGTCAAGTTGGTTCTCGCCTTGTTTCAGTCTTCCACATCCTTTTTGATTTTTTGTCTACTTGTTCTATCAGTTTTTTGAGAGAAGAGTACTCAAATCTCTAATTTATAATTGTGGATATATCTGTTTCTCCATTCAGGTCTGTCAATTTCTGCCTCATGTATTTTGAAATTCTGCAATTAGACATGTACAGATTACGTGTTTTTATTTTACCTTTGGAATTAACCCTTTTTATTATCATTGGCCGGGATGTCACTCAAGTGTCTTCTGTCATCTCTCTTTCAGGCATTATCTGATTTCTGCCTCAGTGGAAGCGCAATTGTAAGCTCTTTAACACAGACTCTAATACACATTTTTCTTTTTGTCCAATAGTGATAATAATATAGCCATGCCAGCTTTCTTATGCTTATTATTTGCCTGACATGTCTTTTTTTCCCATCCTTTTACTCTCGGTCCATCCATGTGAACTTTAAAGTTGATTTCTTGTGGATAATACGTAGTTATGTCTTGCTTTAAATGCAGTCGCCAGCCTCTATCTCTTAATTGTCTTTTTTAGTCTATGCATATTTATGTGATTATTTACTTAGTTGGATTTAAGTTCACTTTCTTGCAATTTCTTTTCCTTTGCTACATATGTTTTTTGTTCTTCTCTTCCTTTGAGTTAATTATATTTATTTTATATTTATATTATATTTTCTTTAAATATTCAAATATTTCTAATGTTTTTTCTCATAGTCAAAATTTTCAAGTATAAATTTCAAGTATGATTTTTATTATATTTTTCACTTATAATGACTTTTCAGCTATAATTTTTTGTATTATTATTGACTGGTTATTCTAGGAATTACAGTATAAATCCTAATCTTATCAAGATTTTCCTAGATTTAATGTTATACTTTTTTCTTAAGTATTAAGAGCCTTATAAGTATTAAGAGCCTTTCATTCCATTTACCACCTCTCATATTTTGCATTTTATTGTTGTATATTTAATTTATACATACACTCTCAACCTAGAAATGAAGTGTTATTATTTTTGCTTTAAACTATCATATTTTCTATTTATAACAATAAAATTTATCTTGTCAATATGTTTATTATTTCTAGTTCTCTTCATTTTTCCCATAGATCTAAATTTTCTATCTTCTATAATTTTTCTTTAGCTTGATAAAGTTCTTTTATTATTTCTTGTTCATATCCACTTATGACAAATTCTACCACTTATTAAGTGAGAATGTCTTTGTTTTTGCTAGATATGGAATTAAAGAATATTTTTCTTGGGTATGGAATTCTTTGCTGATAGTTTTTCTTTTAGCACTTTATAAATGTCATTTCATTGTCTTGGTGACCATTTTTTTTTTCCTGAGAAGCAGTCAATGATAATTTCTACCATTGTCTGTTTGTAAATTTTTTTGAGTTGTTTTTAAGATTTGCTCTTTATCTTTAGTTTTCAGCCCATTGACTCTGATCTAGGTAAGTGTGGATTTATTGGCAATCATCATGTTTGGCATTTGCTGCATGTCTGAGATCTATAAGTTGATGTGTTTCACCAAATTTGGGACTTTATTAAAAGAACATCATTTCGTCAATTTAATTTTCTCTTAATCTCTCTTCTCACCTTTCAGAACTCCAGTTATGTGTATATCAGACTACTTGTTGCTGTGCCAGAGTCTTTGTTCTTTTTTGTTCAATTGTTGTTTCTGTCTTTTTAAAATATGAAATAATTTCCATCTGCTGGTTGTTAGTTCACTTTTCTTTTCTTCTGTTTCTTCCAATATGCTGTTAAGCCCAACCAAGAGGTTTTTCCTTCACATATTGTTCATTTTAGTTTTAGAATTTCCGTTTGGTTTGGTTTCATAGTTTCCATTTCTTTGCTGATATTCCACATCTGTTTAGTTATTGTGTCTGATTCTTTTTTAAAATCTTTGAACAAGTTTAAATTAGCTTGCCTAAAATCCTTTTCTACTAATTTTAACATCTTTCTCATCTTTGTTTCAGTTTTTGTTGGCTACATTTTTTCCCTTGAGCTTGGCTCATATTTTTTATTATCTAAATTTGTAGTATTTCTTTACTGTATGATGAAATTTATAGATTATGCATTGTATGGAGTCTAGATTATATTGTTCTTTTCCCCCAGTGGTTTTTCTTAATATATATTTCACACAAAGTAAAATTAACTTGTTTTTTTTTTCTGCTTTATTTCCCCCCCCCCCCCCCCATACATAGTTGTATATATTAGTTGCAGGTCCTTCTAGTTGTGGGGTGTGGGATGCTGCCTCAACGTGGCCTGACGAGTGGTGCCATGTCCGTGCCCAGGATCCGAAACCTGGGCCGCCGCAGCGGAGCACGTGAACTTAACCACTCGGCCACGGGGCCGGCCTCTAATTTGTTTTTAAGTGTATAATTCTGTGAGGATTGACAAAGCCATGCAGCTGCATGACCACCATGACAATAATACTACAGAATGAACACCACCCTCAGGATTCCCAGTGCCTTTTTGTAGACAACTCTCATCCTCACCATCACCCTCTAGCAGCCACTGATCTATTTTTCTCTTCCATAGTTTTACATTTACCAGAAAAGTCACATAAACAGAGTTATATGATATCTTGCCTTTTGAATCTGGCTTTTTTCACCTAATATGGTGAATATGAGATTCTTCTACATTGTTGTGTATCGGCCATTTGTTCCATTTAATTGTGGAGCAGTATTCCACTGAATGGATGTACCATGTTTTACTTACTTAGGGGAAATTTGGGTCTTAAAACATTTGGGAGGTTACAAATAAAGCCACTGTAAACATGATTGTACAAATTTTTGTACAAATATAAGTTTCCTTTTCAATAAGATAAATACCAAGTTGTAGAATTGCTGGGCCATGTAGTAATCTATGTTTAGCATGGTAAAATACTGCCAAATTATTTCCCCAAATGTCTCTATCATTTTGTATCCCAACCAACAAAGTATAAGTGCTGTAGTGATTGTACATCATTACCAGAACTTAGAACTGTAGGATTTTTTTATTATAATTATTTTATAAATTCTAAAGATGTATAGCTGTATCTCATTGTGATTCTAGTGTGCTTTCCTCTAATAACTAATAATGTTGAGCATCTTTTAATGTAACTATTTACCCATCTATCTATGTATATTTTTTTTTGATGAAGTTTCTATTCATATCTGACACCCATTTTAAAAACTTGGGTTATTTGTTTTTATACTTTTGAGTTTTGAGAGCTCTTTTCATATTGTGTATACAAATACTTTACTAGATATGTGACTTGCAAATATTTCTCCCAGGCTGTGGTTTGTATTTTTATTTTTCAAAGTGCAAATGAAGTGAAATTTATCAATTTGTATGTGGTTTGCAGAAAGGATTGATATTAGTTTTTTTCTGCATATGATATTTGATTATTCTAGCACCATTTGCAAAAAAGTATTTCTGGACATCTACAACATGGCAGAGCGAGCTCTTCCCTTTATCTATCCCCCTTCAGACTACAATTAAATGGACATTTATTGACCAACAGAGGATACCCACACAATATAAAAGGATGCCTGAGAGACCCACACAGCTATACATCTGAAGATGGAGAGACTGGGTCCCCAGGGAAATAGTGGAGATAGGTGTGCGATCCATTAACATTCCCTGGCAGCCCTGTGCTTTCCCAGCTGGCGAGGGCGCCCATAGTGCAGCTTCTGTCACACAAGTGAGAATGTGCCTCTGCATGACTGAAAGAAGAGGTGCTGGCAGCCCTGCACCCATGCATGAACACTTTCCCTGCCAGCAGGAGAGCCTACTGTGCTGCTGTGGTCCCAAAGAGTGGCCAAGGCCTGCGAAGAAGCCCTGCCTGCTAAGCATAGCAGCTGGCATGACCCTAAGAAGAGGTGGTGGCAGATCTACATGCACATGCAAATGCTTTCTCAGCTGGTGGGAGCACCCATAGTACAGCTGTGGCCCCACAAGTGGGAATGTGCCTTGATGCAACTATAAGAAGAGGTGGCGGTAGCCTTGAGTCTCCCCACAAACACTTCCTTGGCTGGTGGAAGCAACCACCATACTCCCACAACTTCCAGCAGATGGAGTGGGATCAGACACACAGCTCCTGCTTCCCCCCAGGGATAGAAGGTGGAATCTGTGACCTGATACTACCACAAATGTGCCAGCAAAGGATCATGTCATCAAACACAATGAGAAACTACAGGGACAGTTCAGAGCAGAAGGAAAATGACAAATCACCAGAAACCAACCCTGAAGTCACAGAAATTTACAATCTAAATTACAGAGAATTCAAAATAGTTGTCATAAGGAAGCTCAATGAGTTATAAGAAAACTGAGAAAGACAGTTCAATGAGCTCAGTAATAAAATTGATGAGAAGAAGGAATACTTTCCTAAAGAGATTCAAACTATAAAAAAAAAAGTAGAAATTCTGGATATGAAGAACACAATTAATGACATAAAAAAATAATCTAGAATCTTTTTTTTCCTAGGAAGATTGTTCCTGAGCTAACATCTGTTGCCAATCTTCCTCTTTTATTGTTTTTCTCACCGAAGCCCAGACATAGTTGTATATCTTATTTCTCAGTCATTCTAGCTCTTCTATGTGGGATACTACCACAGTGTGGCTTAATGAGTGGTGTGTAGGTCAATGCTGTGGATCCAAACCAATGAACCCCAGGCCACTGAAGCAGAGAACACAAACATAACCACTTGGGCATGGGACCTGCCACTAAGCTATAATCTTTTTAAAATAGAGCTGATGTTACGGAGGAAAGAATTAGTGATTTAGAGGATATAAATATAGAAATGTGTCAGGTGGAGGAGGCTAGAGAACTAAGATTTTAAAAAATGAAGGAATTCTTTGAGAAATATCCCACTCGATTAGGGAAAGCAACAGGATTATAGGTATTCCAAAGGGAGAAAAGTATGCAAAAAAGGAGCAGAGGGCTTGTTCAAACAAATAATAGCTGAGAACTTCCAAAACCTGGGGAAGGAACTAGATTTACAAGTATATGAAACCTACAGAACTCCTAATTACATCAATGCAAAAAGACTGTCCCCAAGGCATATATTAGTAAAACTGGCAAAAGTCAATGACAAAGAAAAAATATTAAGGGCTGCAAGGCAGAACATAATAACCTAAAAAGGAATCCCTATCAGGCTTTCAGCGGATTTCTCAGCAGAAGCCTTATAGACTAGGAGAGAATGGAATGATATCTTCAAAATACCGAAAGACAAAATCTTTCAGCCAAGAATACTCTATTCATTGAAACTATACTTCAGATACAATGGAGAAATAAAAGCTTTCCCAGAGAAATAAAAGCTGAGGGAGTTCATTGCCACTAGACCTCCCTTACAAGAAATGATAAAGGAAGCTCTCCTACCTGAAACAAAAAGACAAATGTTTACAAAGCTTTGAGCAAGGAGATAAATAGACAAAATAGGAAAATTGCAGCTATCAGAACCGGTTAGCAAACAATTATAACATAACAGATGAAAGGAAGGAAAGCATCAAAGACAACTATAAATACTTCAATTTAGTCACGAACTTGCAACACAAACTGGAATAGTTTGTGACAACAGTAACTCAGAAAGGGAAGAGAAAAGGGATGGAACCTGCTTAAGCTAATAGAGATGAGGCTATCAGAAAATTGAATATCTCATCTACAAGATCTTTTCTACAAACCTCATGATAACCACTCAACAAAAAATCAGAGCAGAGCCACAAATCATAAATAAAAAGAAAACTAAGGAAACCTTCACAGAAAACCACCAAACTGAAATGGCAGTCAGAAATACAAGGGAAGAGAAACAATGGAAATAGAGAGCAAATGGAAAGCAAGAGGTGAAATGGGAGGATTAAGCCCTCTTATATCAATAACCACTCTAACTGTAAATGGATTGAATTCTCCAATCAAAAGACACAGAGTGGCTGGATGGATTGAAAAACAAGAACCAATAATATGCTGCCTCCAGGAAATACATCTCAGCTCTAAAGACAAACACAGCCTCAGAGTGAAGGGATGGAAGATGACACTCTGAAGAAATGGCAAACCAAAGAAAGTAGGTGTTGCCATACTTATATCAGACAAAGCAAACTTCAAGGTAAAAAAGACAAAGGGAGACAATGAGGAGCAGTACACAATGATAAAAGGGACATTCCACCAAAAGGACATAACACTTATGAATATATATTCACCAAACACAGGAGCACCAAAGTACATACAGCAGCTATTAACAGACCTAAAGGGAGAAATTAACAGCAACACAATAATAGTAGGGGACCTTAACACCTCACTTACATCAATGGGTAGATCATCCAGACAGAAAGTCAACAAGGAAATAGCAGATTTAAGTGAAACTCTAGATCAAATGGACTTAATAGATATATAGAGAGCATTCCATCCAAAAACAGCAAAATACACATTTTTCTCAAGTGCACAGGAAACATTCTCAAAGATAGATCATATATTGGGAAACAAGGCAAGCCTCAATAAATTTAAGAAGATTGAAATCATATCAAGCATCTTTTCTAACCACACTACTATGAAACTAGAAATCAACTATAAGAAAAAAGCTGGGAAAGTCACAAATATGTGGAGAATAAATAATGTGTTACTGAACAACCATTGGATCAATGAAGAAATCAAAAGATAAATTAAAAAATACCTGGAGACAAATGAAAATGAAAATACAACGTACCAACTCTTATGGGATGCAGCAAAAGTGATCATAAGAGGGAAATTCACAGAAATACAGGCCCACCTCCACAAACAAGAAAAGTCTCAAATAAGTAATCTTGAACTGCACCTAACAGAATGAGAAGAAGAACAAACAGAGCCCAAAGTCAGCAGAAGGAGGGAAATGATAACAATCAGAGCAGAAATAAATGAAATAGAGACTAAAAAAACAGTAGAAAGGATCAATGAAACTAAGAGCTGGTTCTTTAAGAAGATAAACAAAACAGACAAACCTTTAGCCAGACTCACTAAGAACAAAAGAGAGAAGCTCAAATAAATAAAATTAGAATTTAAAGAGGAGAGGCTGGCTCCGTGGCCGAGTGGTTAAATCCGCGAGCTCTGCTGTGGTGGCCCAGGGTTCAGATCCTGGGCGTGGACATGGCACCGCTCGTCAGGCCACCTTGAGGCAGCGTCCCACGTGCCACAACTAGAAGGACCTACAACTAAGATACACAACTATGTGCTGGGGGGTTTGGGGGAATAAAGCAGATAAAAACAAAAAGAAGATTGGCAACAGTTGTTAGCTCAGGTGCCAATCTTTAAAAACAAAAAAGGAAATTAAAGAGGAGAAATTACAATAGGTACCACAGAAATACAAAGGATTAGAAGAGAATACTATGAAAAACTATATGCCAGCAAATTGGATAACCTAGAAGAAATCGATAAATTCTTAGACTCATATAACCTCCCAAACCTGCACCACAAAGAACTGAGAATCTGAATAGACCAATCACAAATAAAGAGATGACAACAGTAATCAAAAACCTCTGCCAAAACAAAAGTCCAGGGCTAGATGGCTTCTCTGGAGAATTCTACCAAACATTCAAAGATGATTTAATACCTATCCTTCTCAAACTATCCCCAAAAATTGAAGAAGATGGAATACTTTCTAACTCATTCTATGAGGCCAACATCACTCTGATACCAAAACCAGACAAGGACAACACAAAGAAGAAAAATTATAGGCCAATATAGCTGATTAACATGGATGCAAATATCCTCAACAAAATTTTGGCTGAGTACAGGGATACATTAAAAGGATCATACATCATGATCAAGTGGGATTTATACCAGAGATGCTGGGATGGTTGAACATTTGCTAATCAATCAATGTGACACACCACATTAACAAAATGTGGAATAAAAATCACATGATCATCTAAATAGATGCAGACAAAGCATTTGACAAGATCCAACATCCATTTTTGATAAAAAGTCTCAATAAAATGGGTATAGAAGGAAAGTACTTCAACATAATAAAGGCCAAATATTACAAACTCACACCCAACATCATACTTAACAGTGAAAACTGAAAGCCATCCCTCTGAGAACAGGAACAAGATAAGGGTGCCCACTCTCACCACTCTTATTGAACATAGTTTTGGAGGTTTTGGCCAGAGTAGGAAAAATAAATAAGAGGTGTCCAGATTGGAAAAGAAGACGTGAAGCTCTCACTGTTTGTGGACAACATGATTCTATATACAGAAAAGCCTAAAGAATCCACCATATAACTATTAGAAATAATCAACAACTACAGCAAAGTTTCAGGGTACAAAAAATCAACTTAAAATAATCAGTTGCATTTCTATATGCTAACAACAAACTAGCAGAAAGAGCAGTCAAGAATATAATCCCGTTTACAATTGCACAAAAAGAACAAAATATCTAGGAATAAATTACACCAAGGAGGTGAAAGATCTAGACACTGAAAGCTGTAAGACATTATTGGAAGAAATTGAAGAAGACATAAAGAAATGGAAAGACATTCCATGCTCATGGATTGGAAGAATAAACATAGTTAAAATGTCCATATTGCCTAAAGCAATCTACAGATTCAATGCAATCCCAATCAGTATCCCAATGAGAATCCTCATCGAAATAGAACAAAACATCCTAAAATTTATATAGAACAACAGCCTTTGAGCACTCAAAGCAATCGTGAGAAAAAAGAACACAGCTGGAGGCATCACAGTCCCTGACTTCAAAATATACTACAAAGCTACACTAATCAAAACAGCATGGTACTGGCACAAAAGCAGACACACCGATCAATGGAACAGAATTGAAAGCCCAGAAATAAAACCATACATTTATGGACAGCTAATCTTCGAAAAAGGAGCAAAGAACAAACAATGGAGAAAGGAAAGTCTCTTCAACAACCGGTATTGGGAAAACTGGACAGCCACATGCAAAAGAATGAGAGTACATGATTATCTTTCACCATACACAAAAATTAACTCAAAGTGGATTGAAGATTGAATGTAAGACCTGAAACCATAAAACTCCTAGAAGAAAATATAGGCAGTACACTCTTTGACATTGGTCTTGGCAGCATCTTTTCAAATACCATGTCTATTCAGGCCAGGGAAACAAAAGAAAAAATAAACAAACCGGACTACATCAGACTAACAAGCTTCTGCAATGCAAAAGAAACCATCAACAAAATGAAAAGACAATCCACCAACTGGGAGAAAATATTTGCAAATCATATATCTGACAAGGGGTTAATTTCCAAAATACAAGGAACTCATACATCTCAAAACAAACAAACAAGTCGATCAAAAAATGGGAAGAGGATACGAACAGACCTTTTCCAAGGAAGATATACAGATGGACAACAGACACATGAAAAGATGTTCAACATTACTAATTATTAGGGAAATGCAAATCAAAACTACAATGAGATATTACCTTACACCTGTTAGAATGGCTATAATTAGCAAGACAAAAAATAACAAATGTTAGAGAGGATGTGGAGAAAAGGGAACCCTCAATTATCACTAGTGGGAATACAAACTGGTGCAGCCACTATGGAAAACAGTATGGAGATTTCTCAGAAAATTAAAAATAGAAATACCATATGATCTAAGTATCCCACTACTGGGTATTTACCCAAAGAATTTGAAATTGACAATCCAAAGAGATTTAGGAACCTCTATGTTCATTGCAGCATTATTCACAATAGCTAGTATGTGGAATCAATGCAAGTAGCCTTCTACAGATGAACAAATAAGGAAGATGTGGTATATATATATATACACACACAATGGAATACTGCTCAGCCATAAAAAAGACAGAACCATCCAATTTGCAACAACATGGATGGACCTTGTGGGTATCATGTTAAGCGAAATAAGCCAGACAGAGAAGGACAAATACTGCTTGAGTTCACTCATATGTGGAAGATAAGCAAACACATGGACAAAGAGAACAGATTAGTGGTTACCAGAGGGAAGGGGGTTGGGAGATGGGTGAAAGGGGTAAAAGGGATATATGTATGATGACACATAAAAGTTAGACTATTGGTGGTGAGTACAATGCAGTCTATACAAAAATTGATAAATAATAATGTACCCCTGAAATTGCACTGTTATAAACCATTATGATCTCAATAAAATAATTTTTTAAAAAGATTTTCCTCCTTGCAAGGAGACATCTTTGCTTCTTTGCAAAAAATCAGTTGATCACATATTGGTGGGTCTAAAACTGGATTCTTTATTCTGTTCGATTGACCTATGAGTCTATTTTGTTTCCAATATCCCACTCTCTTCATTCACGTAGCCTTATTTTGAATCTTGAATCAGATATTGGGAGTCCTCTAAACTGATTCTACCTTTCACAAATTGTTTTGGTTGTTTCAATTCCTTTACTTTTCCATATAAATTATAGAATCACCTTTTCTGTTTCAAAAAAACCTTTGTGGAATTTTAATTGGAGTTGGGTTGTATATGTAATTTAGGATGGAAAGAATTGACTTCTTAACAATATTAAGTCCTCAAATCCATGAGCAAGACATATGTCACCATTTAATGAGGGTACCTTTGATTTCTTTTATCAGCATTTTGTAGTTTTTACTATAGAGGTATCATATTTTTATTAGTTTTATACCTAAGTATTTCATATTTTGGCATTGTTATAAATGACATTGCTAGTACATAGAAATGTGGTAGATTTTTGTATGTTGATGTTGTATCAAGCAACTTACCTAAATTTTCTTATTACTTCTAGTAGTATTTTGGTAAATTCTTTGCCATTTTCTACATAGACAATCATTTGTCTGTGAATAGAGAGAGTTTTATTTCTTCATTTATAAACTCATGCTGTTTATTTTCTTGTCATGTTGTACTGGGCAGGGTATCAATTATGAAGTTGAATAGGAGTTACATGTGCAGATACTGTCGTGATCTTGTTCCTGATCTGGGCGGGAAAGCATTCACTCCTTCATCATTTTTTGTTTCCTCAAAGCTGGCAAGGGAGAGAGAGATTCCAGCAAGATGAGTGTCACAATACTATGTAGTGTAATCATACACATTGTCTCTCTTTTTGCCATATTCTATTGGTTAGAAGAAAGTCTCTGGTTCTGCCCACATTCAAGAGGAAAGGATCCCACAGAAGTATGAACGCTAGGAGATGGGGATCATGCGGCCATCATAAGAGCCTGTGTGCTGCAGCCATGGCTGCTTTGGGGTTTATAATTAGTGTCTTTGACTTGTAACTGTCTAACTACAAGTAATACTACTTGACGTAGAGTATGAAAAATGGTGACAGTATACTTCTGTAGTCCTCTCCTGGCCTTGGTGTTGTTTTGTCACACACTTTATTTCTGCACGTTTTATTAATCCTACAATACTTTGCTATTGTTCTTCTTTAAACAATCAAATTATGTTTTAAAGAGATTTTTAAAATAAGAAAAAAATATATATATTTTTAACCCACATAGTTATCATCTTGGAGCTCCTCATTCTCTTTCACAGATTGAGTTCTTCATCTGGTATCATCTTCCTTCCGCCTGAAAGATTTCCTTTAACAGTTTTTGTTGTGCAGGTTAGCTAATGATGAATTTTTTCAACTTTTGTACGTCTATAAAAGTTTTTATTTTACTTTTGTTTTTGCAAGGGATTTTTGTGAATTTAGCATAGCAGGTTGATTTTGTTTTCTTTCCATACTTTAAAGATGTTGCCCCACTGTCTACTGGCATTCATTTTTACATGAGCAGACTTCCGTCATTTTTGTCTTTGTTCTTCTGTATTTAATGAGGCTTTCTTTCCCTGGTGCTTTTACAATTTGCTCTCTCTGACTGGTTTTAAGAAATTTAATTGTGATGAACCTTGGTGCAGTTTTGTTTCATATTTCTTGTGCTTGTGTCTCCTTGAAATTCCAGGATCTGTAGGCTTATAGTTCATACAATTTGGATATTTGGGGGCCATTATTTCTTCAAATATAAATTTTTCTCTCTCTGCCGTCTCCTCTTCTTTAGGGGTTCTTCGCACATACATTCGGCTGCTTGAAATTGTCCCACAGCTCATTGATGCACTTTTCATTTTTTTCAGAAATTTTTCCCTCCGTGTTTCATTTTATATTTTCTATTTTTATGTTTTCAAGCTCATTAATCTTTTCTTCTGTAGTGTGTAATCTGTTTTTAATCCCACTCATCATATTTTTAATTGCCAGCATTATATTTTTCGTATCTAGAAGTTTGTCTTTTATACATGTTCCGTATCTATGCTTAACGTGCTCATCCTTTCCCTTCTTTCTTAATCATATGGAATACAGTTGTAATAAGCAATTTAATATCCTTGTCTACTAATTGTATTATCTGTGCTACTTCTGGGTCTATTTCTACTAATGGAATTTTCTCCTCCCATCAGTGTACAAACACAAGATAACTTTGTTTCTTTCCAATAGCTGTTCCTCATTGTACTATTATGCGAACATTAGATTGTAGTGTTATCAGTGCTGTAAAAGAACCGTGGGAACACTGGGGAGATGAGGATGATGCATTGTGAAGATAAAGGAAGATTTCCCAGAGTAGTGTAACACTTAAACTCAGTTACTAACCAAGAGCAAGCACTGGTAGAGGGGGAAAAAGAGGCAAAGGAAATTCCCAGGGGACGAAGCACACATGCAAAGGCACAGAAATGGAATGAGAGATGAGTACGTTAAAGGGATCTCAGGGTCTCACTGTGGTTGAGCTATGGCTGGGGAGAGGAGAGAGAGAACAGTAGACTAGTATGCGGGGCTGGCCTGTGATGGGACCTGCATTTGGCCCGAGAGCTTGAGCTTTATTGGCCACAGAAAGACTTTGGGAGGTTTTTAAGATTGTATTAAAATATACATAACATAAAATTTACTATCTTAACCATTTTTAAGCACACAGTTCAGAGTCATTAAGTACATTAACATTGCTGTGCAGCCATCGCCACCATCTATCTTCAGAATTTTTTCATTTTCCCAAACTGAAACTCTGTAGCCATTAAAACTCCCCGTTCTTCCCTCTGCTCAGCTCCTGGCAACCACTATTCTAATTTCTGTCTCTGTGAATTTGACTACTCTAAGTGTCTCATATAAGTGGATTCATACACTATTTGTATTTTTGTGATTGACTTATTTTACTTAGCTAATGTCTTCAAGGTTCATCCATGTCGTAGCATGTATCACAATATCCTTCCTTTTTAACTGAGTAATATCCCATTATATGTAGATCACATTCTATTTATCCATTGATAAGTTGATGGACGTGGGGTTGCCTCTACCTTTTGGCTATTGTGAATAATGTTGTTATGAACATGTATGTACAAATGATATGCTCAAATCTTTGCTTTCAGTTCCTTTGGGTATATACCCAGAAGTGAAATTGCTGGATCATATGATAATTCTAAGCTTCATTTTTTTGAGGAACTGCCAAACCATTTCCCACGGCTTCTGCATCATTTTACATTCCCACTGGCAATGCAAAGGGGTTTAGAGTCCTTCACATCCTGTTCTATTTTCAGTTTTTTAAATTTTCGTTTAATTTTTTTTAGTATAATAGCCATTTTAATGTATGTAAAGTGATATCTCATTGTGGTTTTGATTTGCACTTCCCTAATGATTAGTAATATTGAACATCTTTTCATGTGCTTATTGACCATTTGTATACCTTCTCTCAGGAAGTGTCTATTTAAGTCCTTTGCTAATTTTTTTTTTAAAGATTGGCACCTGAGCTAACAACTGTTGCCAATCTTCTTTTTTTTCAAATTGCTTTCTCTCCCCAAATCCACCCCAGTACATAGTTGTATATTTTAGTTGTGGGTCCTTCTAGTTGTGCTATGTGCGACACCACCTCAACATGGCCTGATGAGTGGTGCCATGTCTGTGCCCAGGATTCAAACTGGCAAAACCCTGGTCCACCAAAGTGGAGCATGCAAACTTAACCACTTGGCCACGGGGCTGGCCTCCTTTGCTCATTTTTAAATGAAGTTGTTTTTGTTGAGTTGTAGGAGTTCTTTATATATTCTGTATATTAATCCTCTGTCAGATATATGAATTGTAAATATTTTCTCCCATTCTATGGGTTGCCTTTTCACTTTGGGGGTGCTGTCCTTTGGTGTGCAAAAATTTTTAACTTTGATATAATTTATCTATTTTTTCGTTTTGTTTCTTGTACTTGTGGCGTTGAATCCAAGAAATCATTGCCAAATCCAATGTCATGAAGTTTTCCCCTACGTTTTCTTCTAAGAATTTTGTAGTTTTAGGTGTTACATTTAGGTCTTTGATCCATTTTGAGTTAATTTTTGTATATAGTGTAAGATAAAGGTGCAATTTCATTCTTTTTGATGTGGATATCTAGTTTTTCCAACACCATTTGTTAAAAGACTGTCTTTTCTCCATTGAATGGTCTCTTTTTCCATTGAGTGGGCTTGGCACCCTTGTCAAAAGTCATTTGGCCATATACACGAGAGATTATTTCTAGGCTCTCTATTCTAGTCCAATGGTTTGTATGTCTTTCTTTAAGCTGGTACCACACTGTTCTTATTACTGTAGCTTTGTAACAGGCTTTGTCCTTTTTCAAGAATTTTTTGGCTATTTCAGGTCTTGAGATTCTCTGTGAATTTTAGGATGGATTTTTCTATTTATGCAAAAAACATCATTGTGATTTTGAAAGATTGCATTGAATATGTAGATCATTTTGGATAGTATTCACATCTTAACAACATTCACTTTTTTAACCCATGATGATGAGCTGTCTTTCATTTGTTATTGTCTTCTTTAGTTTGTTTCAGCAGTGTTTTTGTAGTTTTCACTGTACAAATCTCTTCCCTTCTTGGTTAAGTTTATTCTTAAATGTTTTATTCTTTTTCATGATTTTTTAAATGGATTTTTTTTTTATTTCCTTTTTGGATTGTTCATTTTTAGTTTATACAAAAGCAACTAATTTTTATGTGTTTATTTCATATCTTGCCACTTTACTGAATTCTTTTATTAGTTCTAACAAGTTTATTTTTGTGGAATCTGTGGAGATTTCTACATATAAGATCATGTGGTCTGTGAAATGTGATAGTTTCACTCCTTCCTTTTCAATATGGGCACCTTCTATTTCTTTTTCCTACCTATGTGCTCTGTCTAGAACTTTCAGTAATAGAGTAGAAGTGGCAAAAGTGGTCATCCATGTCTTGTTCCGATTTTGGAAAGTTTTAAGCAGACGATTGACAGGGTCATGTCCAAGTTTTCTCGTGATCACTTTGGCTGCTGAATGGAGGATGGAAGGAAGAGGCAAGACTGGAGGCAAAAACATGAATAAAGGAGCTTTTCAATCATCCATGGAAGGGCACTAACTTGCTTAGAGGGAAGTGGGGTGAGGCAGTGACAGTGACCCCAGAACTCACTGCCCTTGAACATACGTGAGGGGATCTCATGACCAATGAGCCACCTGTTGCCAAAGCAAGAGGATGGTTTAGGCACGGATCCTGCTGCATTCCTCTCTACATTCTCATTCAGGACAGGACAAATTCAAATGGAGTCCAGGGACGGCCAGCATGCCTGTCTGAGGGGAGCTCCCTAAAGCCAAATATTCTAGCTCCTGTGATGAATTTGCTGAGATTCTGTCTACAATTACTCAATGTTTACTTCATCATTGATATTCCTTTTTAAGGGTAAGTTTTGCAGCAAACAGTGTACTTGGAAACTGTTTGACACAAATTGAGTATCTCAGGAATGACTTTATTTTATTTGTGAGTTCTGTAGTCAAATGCTTCTCTTTACTCTGAATGTGATATATTTTCTGGCCAATTGCTGCTGTTCTGTCTCTGTGATGTGGCCATGGGAGAATTAAAATTCTTCTCCACTAACTAGAAGAATTTCCCTTTTTGGGCCCAAAGTCACTACTGGGGTGCAATATGGTTGTCTTGGTGCCACCCCTACAGCACCCTCAAACACAGGTCTTGGCTGCCGCCACAGCAGAAGGTTGCACTCGTTAGCCTTTTGCTCCTGCTGTCAAGAGAGCTGCACCAGAGCCGGTCACTCAAAGGTTGTTTGGAGGCTTAGGCCCCTCAGGGGTGGGAGAATTGGAAGCGGGGGTTGAAAGAGGACAAAAACCAGCAGAAAACAATCAGGAAAATGCAAACATTGGCCAAAATTGATTCTTGGGATAGCGGTGGGGGAAGGAATATCCTTGCTGTGGGATCATTCTCAGACCCCTGCCAGCCAAAAATCAAACTGAGAAGCAATGGCATGGACTCTGGAGGTGAGGGGAGTAATGGATGGCACTTCTCAGAAAGGAGTTCCTTACAGCCGTGGTGACTTTTGGTAAGCACGTTCTAACAACAGTGGAGAATTTCTGTATAAGCAACGTGCTCCCAGGCATGCCTCATCTGTGATCTCTGTTGATTATCGCATTTTGTCTTTGGAAATTTGCATGAATGGAGGAAAACTTCCAAGAAAAGAGGGGTTCTTTTCCTAATTTAATATTCACATGCCCTCGCCATGCTTCTTTTAAATATATTAATTAAAAGATTGTGATTCCTTACCACCCTACGTGGTAATTCTGGTGCAACCAAGGGAAAGGGGATAGAAGATAGAAAGCTTTCTTGGGAAGCCTTGTTTCAGGATGGGCATGGGTTAAAATAGTTTGGGGGTCTAACATATTTTTAAAAGTTTATTGAGAGAAGCCAGCAAAGCTCCCTTCAACCAAAGAGATTCTAAAAAATAATAAAGGCCTTTTTATCCAATGGGGTCATAAAAATTTTTTATTCCTTTTGGAGTGAAGCAAGCATGTGAATTCTCAGCTCCTTTTAACCTGTCATTCACATATCATATGTCAAGGGGCTGGCGCTGAAAAGTGAATTACATAACGAGTGTGTGGAGGACATTTTTTTCTGATATAAGTATGTCTTAAATTACATATTGTTTATCTGGTTTTTAAAATATGGAGCTCTGTTTTTTGTGGTTGTCAAATACGTCTCAGAAAACCTATGATTTCTCAGTAAGGATCGGAAGAACTTTACTGCCTAATAAAGTGGAAGCTACTCTTTTGGTTCTCAAAGTCCTGCTATTTGGAGATGAGTGAGATTTATTTGTGTTTCCTTAATCATTAGTGCTTGGGGGTGAATAATAATAATAATAGTGATAATAATATTCTGTGTCACTCTGGTTTCTTTGCTTAAGAGGTGCCAAGAGGTGAATGGACTTTGCGTACAGAAACCCTGCATCTGGATACACCGTATTTCTGGGTGGAGGAGACGGAAGCTAAGCATTGTGGTTTCAGAGGCCCACGGAGACAAACTGCACTCACACAACAGTGAGAATTGAGATCTGAAATTTCTTTTCATGGGAACGTACTGAGAAGGAAAGACGAGCAGGCTGACTCCCTTGCCCAGGGTGACGCAGAGCAGCATTTATGGCCTACCTGCTATTAACAAGGCAGCAGCCTCTCACGTTATAGGTCCTGGTCCTTTCATCTCCACAGCAATTCCGGAGGCTGCGGGCAGCTGTGGGCCCTGGTACAGGGAGAGGACTCCGACTCAAGGCAGGTGTACCCGCAGGCCCGGAGCAGGTAGACGGTGAGCCGCGGAGCTGCCCTGGGACCCGTGGTCTCTCGGTCCCTTTAGGCAGGGCTTGCTACTTCCACAGTAACACTCAAGAAGCCTTACTGCTCCATTTTTACAGTGAGGTTTACAGAAGTTAATAAAGTTGCCCAGTTTCACCAAGTTTATTTCTTTTCCTGGCATGGTGAGGCCTGGATTTCACCTAGTTCTGACTGATGCCAAGTAATGCCAGCTTTGTCTTCAGGCAAAATCTGTCACAGAACATCAATATGTAAAAAATGGATAAAAGCAGCATTGGAATATACTCTTTTTGTAAATCTATAATATAATATTTGCTTGTAAAATTAATCATTGAGGACAATTAGGGTATCTTGACAATCACAGACATTTGAAAACTTTTACAAATAAAGCTAACAGTTTTATATCTGCTTCAGCATCCAATTTATTTCTCAGTTTCATATTATTTGCAAATGTCAAATTTTAAAATATAGTGGAAAATGCTAAGCTCTTTTCAGTAACTCCCTTTTTGGTCTCAGGTCATTTCAACCAATCTCAAAGCTTGGAAATTGGAAGAGGAGTAACAGGAATGTTTCATTTCAAAGTTGATGTCCTAATGATAGTTGCTTCTCAAAATACCTTACACTCCTAATAATTTCTCAGTCTAGTTTTTCATTGCTTCTGGGAAGTAATTGAAATACTATGTAAAGCTCGGTGGTGCAGTTACATGAAATCTCTGATTCCTCACTGCTTCTTTCCCAAGCAGCATCTCAGATAGGAGAATGGTCGGTTCTTTTGCTCTTTGTTCCATGTGGATTGTAAACGATTTTCGAGTCCATCCTTCGCTTCATTTGCGGCTCTCAGTGTAGTCCTGCTGCGACTTTGCGTTCCCGTCTGCAGAGGGCAGTGTTTCCACTTTGCGCTCGCCGTCGCAGGCGTGACCACCACGCCAGGATGAGTCGCGCTCAGCATTTTGCTGAGGGTAGCATATGTGTGCTGAGGTCCACCCTCCCCTCTGCAAATCAAAGCGCGTAAGCAGACGTGTGGCTCAGAAGGCAGATGGACGTCGCTACAGATGGAACCCTTCCTGGGTGGTGATAAAGTTTCAGGAAGTCTTAATGGATGCCAGGATGGTGAGAGAGGAAATTTAACCTGAAGTTACCCCAGCTGCCCCTGTGAGCATGTTGTAGGCTCCCTTGTGCAAACTTTTGTTACAGAATGTATTTGAGTGTATATGTTTTCTGGCTGCTAAGTTATATATAAAAATATGTTAAATGGAATGAGAATTGGATGCGCCAAGACACCAGCATATTAGGTTTTGAAGAATGAATAGGAGTTCTGGGAGGGGAGAGGAAATAGGGACCTCACGAACCGTGGGTCTTCCGGATCCATTGTCTCCCTGGGCTGTTAGCTTTCCTGAGTAGCTGTGGGATTGTGAAATACGCCCGGCACAGATTAGTAGTCTCCAGGGAAATTATTGTGAGGCCAACCTTCATATCTTTTGTTAATTCACTGTTGATCAGAATGGGAATTTAAGAACTTCATGATCTTTTAACTACTTCCTCCCCTCCAGAGCTAGAGGGCTAACTACTAAGTGTCCTGTGTGTTTAGGCCAAAGTGCTGTGAGAAAAGAGAAATCAAGGCCCAGCCCTGGTCCTCTTAGAGATCTGTCTCTTTCGGGGCATGTGATCCACACCCATAAAACCACTGCTGAAGAAGAGAGGGAAGGAGGGCAGCTATCCATCCAAATGCAAGGGATTGAGTCGAGAGGTCCCCCCGGGAGAGAATCCATTAGTGCAGGTTCCTCATGGCCAGATCTGGGACTGACTGGCATCAGGATCATCAGGGGGCTTTTGAAAAGAAAGATTCCCAAACTCCACCAGAGCAACATAATTGGAATATCTGGATTCTTAGTAAATTAAAATAAAATTGTTTAACTTCAAATCTTTCTTTTTTAAAGATTTCATTCTTTTTCCTTTTTTTCCCCAAGGCCCCCCAGTACATAGTTGTATATTCTTAGTTGTGGGTCCTTCTAGTTGTGGCATGTGGCACGCTGCCTCAGCGTGGCTTGATGAGCAGAACCATGTCCGTGCCCAGGATTCGAACCAATGAAACACTGGGCCGCCTGCAGCAGAGTGTGTGAACTTAACCACTCGGCCACGGGGCCAGCTCCCCAAAATCTTTTATCTGAGTAATATGTGTGCATAGGAAGGAAACCAGCGGTGCATAAGGTCTTACAACGAAAAAGAACAACACCCCCTCCTGTCCTGCCTCGTCCTTTCCCAGCTTCAGTCCTATTTCTCAGAAACAGCTGTATTTTTTTCTTTTGCTTTGGACTTTTAAAAAAGAGACAAGATGTTATCGTGTGGGCTGAAGTCTCCTTTTTACCTCCACGTCTTCCCTTCTCCTCCCTCCAGCCTGAGAGGGGTCTGCCCTCCTTGGGTTGGTTTGCCATCTTGTTTTGTTCATTTGCTTTACATTTTTTTTTCTTAGTGCATAAGTATGTGTTCAAAAGGAGAAACCAGTAGTCCCTTCATGATATTACTCAGAACTTCTAGCTCCTTTTGCATTTATTCCCTGAGTGGGGTGCATTTTGTGTTTCTGGTAGATTTTCTCTGAGAGCCCACTTTACTGCGTTCTAACATGGACCTGTGACACAGCTGGAATCCTACAATTTCTCGTCATCGGACTTTTGGGTTTAGGCCCATTGTTCTTGTACCCCGTGTGTTGCTTTAGCTTGTGTCATTCCTCTTTCTGTTGGAGGATTTTGGTAATTCCTTTGGGGAAAATATATATGAGGTGAATTTTCTGAATCTCTCTATGACTGAAAGTAGATTTATTTTGCCTTCCTATTGGATCAGTAATTTGGCTTTTGAAGTGGAATCATCTCTAAGATCTAAATCATTTCTCTCAGAATCTGATGTTACTGCGTGTGCTGTTAAAGAGAAGTATGATATTGCCAAAGTATGAACGCTGATTCTCAAGTGTTTTTAAGAAACTTTCTTCCTTTCTCTCGAAGCTTTTTAATCTTCTATTATTCTTGGTATTCTGGAATTTCATAAAAATGTGTGGAGGTGGGAGTTATTTCTCCTTTATCCTGCTCTGTTCATGAGGTACCTTTTCAATTTGGTGACTTATGGTTCTCTCTAGCTCTGGGAAGTTTTTCTCCTTTCTTTTTAAAATTATGTCACCTCCATTTTATGCTGTCTGTTTCTTAGAGCACCTGCTTTGGAAGGATGTCTCTTTTCTCTCATGTCCTTTAGCTCTATGACCTTGGAATGTTGTCAATATTATAAACATTCTAATTCAACATTTCTGACAATCATTTTTTTCGTCTTTTTTAATCAATAGCCTGTTCTTATCCTTTCTCCTTTTTTAATAGCATCCAATTCTTTTAAAAATTTTCTAATATTTTACTTAAAATTTTTAGGATAAAAATTGGAATTTTTAAGTTCTCTTTTGTCCCCTGAACCATCTGCAATGGCATATGGGTCCGTTTCCTGACAAGGAACGTGGTCTGGATATCACTGGGCCTGTTCCTGATAGAGTTTGATTCAAGGTGAACAGAGAGAGCCGGTCACTGCTTTCTCCCTCCACCCGCCCCGCCCCATTGCCAGAATTGGGTGGGCTTTACCTGTGGCTCCAACAACCACAATAGGCGCCTTAGCCCCTCACAGTTGCTCACGCCTTTGTTTTCCAGGGGTTCAGTGTCAGGCTGAGCCTTGCCTGCCTCCCATGAGTTCTCTGGTTTGGGCCCCACTATTCTACCTTCCAATCCAGCTAACTGTCAACCTTATTTCTCTCCAGAATTCTGAGCCGTAGCTCCCATCTCTCTGACCAGTTGTTAATAAGCTTCCATTCATCTTCTTTCATCTTCCAGAAATGTGCTGGATATCTTTTGTCCGTTGATGATTGCTCCATGTTTTAGTATAGATTCATTCCTGTTTATGCTTCTGCTGTCATTTTAGGGTCTTAGGAGAGAAAAACAAGACCAAGGTGTGTGCTTAGACAGCCATCTGGAGTACAAAGTCTCATTGTGAGGTGAACTGCTAGCTGTGTTGTAAAGCATAAGGGAGCTGGAGGTCAGTGATGGGGAGTGGACAGGAGAGGCTGGAGGAGTGGCATGAGTGCTGGGACTCGAAGGATGACTCATGCTATGACAGTTAGGCAGCAGACTGAGACAAGGTTGGGCTGGGGACGCCTGGGGACCCCATGATGGTGGTGGAACTCTAGCACAGGCTGATGGAACAGGAGAGGCATAGCAGCAATGATCCTGTTCCCCACGCACTGGCACTGTTCCCTCTCCCGAGTACTCTGTTATTCTGATTTAGTTTCTTCCCAAGTACAGGCACAGCCCCGAGTCTGGAGCAGGGTCCTGGATGGCTAAGCCCCCGTGCAGTCTGCCGCCTGAAGTGCCCCTTGCACTGCAGCAACCTCACCCTAAAAATGCCCTGGCAGCAGAAATGATGAAGTGAGCTCTAAACACAGCTAGGAAACCCACCGATAATTTGTGATAACACATCTGGTGTTATCAGTAGCTCTGCACCTGCGCTGGAAGCACAGCAGGAGGCTGTTTGCAAACATATACAGTCTTGTCAAAGGATGCCTCGTGCAGAAGTAACAGAGAGCAGCTTCTCTGGAAAAGCTGCTCTTGCGATAACAACTGTTACTGATTGCCTAAAACTTTCAGACAATTTGCGGCATGTAATTATCACAACACAATGGTAGGTATAGTTACTACCTCTTTACATACAGATACCCAAGTCCAAAGAGATTAAAGTAAGACACAAGACCATGCAAGGGTAATGGGCAGAGGCAGGATCGGAACTCCTGTCTGCCTGGCTCCTTTTCGCTGCTCCTGTTGATGTTCTGCACACCACCCACACCAGCACTTCCCTGAGTCTTTCTTGCCTATATTTATTTTCTCAGTAGCAGAGGAAATCAGGAAATCAGTCAGATGATTGATGTAGTGCTGTCGCTAAGTCAGGGCAGCCAGTCCAGAGCAGCCTTGCAGCTGCACGCAGGGTCCCCTTTCAGTGCCTTGGAGGGACCTGGGGAGAGCGCCCCCCTGCGGCTCCTGGAGTCCCCGTGAGCCCAGTGTGGCTGTGGCCTCATCCCTGATCCTTCAGCACAGAGAAGGGAGGTGCTGAATCCGCTACCATGTGAGATGCAAAGAGAAGGGGAAACTGCATTAAAATGACTGAGAAAGACACACACCCCTCGCCATCCTCGATTAAGCCTTACTTCTTCTTTTTGTTTTCTTTTTTTAAAACTGCTAAACAGATGAATGACATGGCTGGATTTTATTTATTTATTTTTAATCTTCTGTTTTTGGGTTTTGTTTTTTTTCTTCTTCTCCCCAAAGCCCCCCAGTACATAGTTATATATTCTTTTTTTCTTTTTTAAAGATTGGCATGTGAGCTAACAACTGTTGCCAATCTTTTTTTTTTCTTTCTGCTTTTTTCTCCCCAAAGCCCCCTGGGACATAGTTGTCTATTTTAGTCGTGGGTCCTTCTAGTTGCGGCATGTGGGATGCCGCCTCAGCTTGGCCTGATGAGTGGTGCCATGTCTGTGCCCAGGGTCCGAACCAGCGAAACCCTGGGCCGCCGCAGCGGAGTGTGCGAACTCAACCACTCGGCCACAGGGCCGGCCCGTACTTCTTAAAGGAAACCTGCACACGCACATGGACACACACACACACACACACTTGCACTGTATATATGCCCCCACTGCCCTGCACTTTCCCTTCCCACCCTGACTTGTGATTAATCCATCAATGTGACTAATGGCTATTGAACATCTACTGTGGGCCAGATGCTCTTCTGGACACAAGGATATAACATGAATGAAACAAACACAAGTCCCTGCTCTTGTCGAAACTGTAGTCAATTGAACAAATAGACAAGAATATCGAATGCCATGAGGAGAGGTAGACATAAATGATTATATAAAATGCCCCAAAGTGTTTATGCTATGTGGTGCCGTAAACAAAAGCAAATACTAAATAACAGACTGATCAATGTAATTGTAATCCACATACTAAAGATTTAGGTGTAATATACACTTGCCAGCTTATTTCACGTCACAGCACATGTAAGAGTGGATAATATGAGTTTGGCATCTTAGGGTGAGGGACTGCGTTTGTGGGCGGCCTGAGCAACAAGGCCTGGGAGATGATGCCTCAGGCCCCATCAGGCTCCCCGAGGACCAAAGTTACACACATTCAGCTGCTTATAATCCACATGTGGCAACCCATTGTGGACCATTTGGTAAGGTCTGCATAATATACCCAAAGCTCTGAAAATTTAAAAAATGATATCCCAATAGAATATTGGGAAAATATGATGAATAGATGATTTACAGAATTTACAGGGAAAACATCACAGCCTAAAAATTGTATGAAAAGATGTTCAACCTCGCTAATAGCTAGGGAAATGCAAACAAAAGCACCTTTCCGATTGCCAAAGAGCATTATGTAGTGTTGGTGGTGTTGGTGAAATGGGCACGCTTGATCTTCCTGGTGGAATGTGAATTTAATATTCCTGGAAAACAATCTGGTATCATGTATTGAAATAAAAATTATGCCTATTGCATGCAAGGCAGTTATTAGAGCCTCATTTGTAATGCCAAAGGACTGGAAAAGGCCAAAATACTCATCGATTAGGACTGATGAAATGACGATGCGCCAAAGTACTGGGGTCGGGGCAGCGGTGAAAAGTCATGCAGCATCGCCTTTATACAGGGACGGAAAGTGTCCAGACATGATGTCAAGAGAAGGAAGTGAAGTGTGGACCCCTCTGTATGTCCAACTGCCAAGCAGTCTGCACGTGCATGAATGTGTTTGTAAATTCCTGGAACTTGGGGAGAGCCCATGGAAGCCGAGTAGTTTGTGCATCTTGTCCATCATTAGACTGAGGCCCTGTGAGAGCGGCACTACCTCAGGGAATGTCTGGGAGCCATGGGTCCATTCTGGAGTTGGGGTGGGGACTGAGGGTGGGGGAGTGGGAGTGTGGAGTTCCGTTCCAGGGAAGTTAAATCTAAACCAGAGCAAATTCTGTTTCTGAAAACTGGTTTGGATGGGAAGGTCAGCATGGCCCGACGCCCAATGTGTGCACAGACAGCCAAGCAAGGAGCCTACTTTCCGAACTGTCCAGGGAGGTGGGAGGAGGGGCTCCCAGAGCCGGCCAAGAGTCAGGCCTTTCCCACTCTGCTCAGCCCTTCTCAGCAGCCCTGAGAGCTAGGCCCTGCTTGAGGGTGGGAGAGGCAGCTTGTCACACAGACACTGAGGCCCATGACAGGGGCAGTGGGGAGGGTCCTTTACGGTTTCCTTTTTTTTTTTCTGCACATTTATGTACACTTCTGAATGTGGTTAATAGACAGCTTTGGATCCTGTTTTTTTAACATAACATTGCAATGTGCATAATTTTTATGTTATTACAAACTCTTCATAAATAAAATGGGCTATAGTTAGGTGCTTGCATTGCTTATAGTATTTTTCTTTATAACAAATAAAACTGTAATGAATGTCTTTGAGCAAAATAAACTTTTTATTTTATAGACTTTCCTTAGGGTAGATTGTAAGAGACGAATGAATGCAGCACAGGGCAGGTTTATTTTAAGTCTCTTTGTCCATATTTGATTAATATATTATACTGAAGACCTGAAGCCATGTTTAAAAAAAGCACCATGCGTGTTTTGAAAATATAACCACAATTTGGGCCATTTCTACAGTCCAGCTTGAAGACTGTGCATCAGATACGAGGCAGAGGAAGAGCGTGGCCAGGTGGGCTGTGGAGCGGGGCACAGTCCTTGGGGCTGCTCACTTCCTCACTGGCCCTGTGGGAAGCCCTGTGCAGCAGAAAGATGCCTGCCCAGGCGAGGATGAAGAGCAGGAGGGCTAAGCAGAGATGGCTGAGATTGGAGGGTGTGAGAGAGATTGGGCGCGATGCTCAGGTGGGCGAAAAGGAAAAACTGTAGAAGAGAAGAAGGAAGAAGAAGGTAGTGACCAGAAAAAGAAACGAAGGCACTGGAGATGGGTCTCCACGTGCTCCCCAGGGCTCTGCTATCACACAAGTTTGTGGCTGACGTGGTTTGGAGGCCTTCCCGACCTGTGACTTCTCAGGAGGGTGGAGAGAGGGAGGTTCTCCTGTTCTCACAAACAGCGTGGAAAGGGCTGTGTGGTTTGTGAGTCAGCGGTGATAGGTATGAAGGAAAAATCTTTCAGTTCTCAGGTTCCAAAACTGACTCAGACCATGACCCCAACTCAGGGATGCTCTCTCTCCTGGGAAGTGCCAGGGTGACCCTTCTCTGGGTTGGAATTTCCACTTGGCAGTCGCGTTCTAACCTGACCAAGCATGGATGCTGCTGTGTGAGATTAAGACCTGGCCTGTGGCCTTAAGGAGCTTGCACCCTGAGGAGGGAGGTAGCCCTGGGGACACCATGGTCCTGTTGCTGTGCCAGAGCCTTGCAGGCCCCTGGGGAGTCTGCCCTCCATTCTGCTGTCAAGGACTGATTCTCAGAGCAGAGGGTCTGCATGCCATTGTCCTCAGCATGAGTCCTTCTCACTCAGTTCTTCAGTTTTCTTCACTTAAAAAATATCCATGGGGCCTCTGTTCCTTGACAGACCCTATCAAAGAGTAAGAGGCACATGGAGTGAGAAGGTCGTCGTTCCAAGCATGGTGTCTGTTCTCATGGGGCTCACAGTCAGGACACAGTGTGAGACATGCAGTGGTAAGAGAGATTGGGAATGTTGGCTTTTATTTAAGCTGTGAGTCAGGGGCCAGCAGGGGGGTCAGTGAGGAGTGGGGTCAGGGATGGCTTCTGAAGGAAAGAAGTGTTCACTGAGTGGTGGGAGTCTAACTAGTTTTTGGCATCTAACGCAGTCCCTGACACAGAAAGGATAAGCTGATGAAGAAGTGTTTGCAGTAAGTCTGTTTCTGCCGGAAGTTGCACCCAGAATAAGGGAGGGCACAGCCTGTTCAAGGAGTGTGTGTGCTTCTGTTTGTGTTGGGGAGTTAGATTAGGTTGAACCTTGAGCTCATCTGTTTGTTTACACCCTTCTTTACAAAGAGGAAGGATGGGAATGTTGACCTACTTCCTCTTGGTCTGGCTTGGACGGGTCAGACAGGTTGGAGTCCAGCAACTTTGACAAGACCCGTTTCTGATCCTCAACATAAATGGCTGTTCTCAAAACCCAGTAGGGCTCATAGTCAAGGGAGTCTATCGACTTATGCTTTTTTTAACTGAAATTCTTTCTTATTTTAAGCAATACATGTATGGTACACACATTTTCCCACAGATAAAAAGATAGCAAATTTGACCTTCTTTCTTTTCGGTGAGAAAGATTTGCTCTGAGCTAACATCTGTTGCCAATCTTCCTCTTTTTTCACTTGAGGAAGATTGTCCCTGAGCTCACATCTGCGCCAATCTTCTTCTATTTTGTCTGTGGGATGCTGCCACAGCATGGCTGCCCATGAGCGCAGTAG
Source organism: Equus quagga (assembly GCF_021613505.1). Lineage (NCBI taxonomy): Eukaryota > Metazoa > Chordata > Mammalia > Perissodactyla > Equidae > Equus > Equus quagga. Next base: position 65,585,078 of record NC_060270.1, read on the forward strand.
GTCCATGCTGGAGATCTGATCCGGTGAGCCCAGGCCGCTGATGTGGAGCACACTGGACGTAACTACTACGCCACCAGACGGGCCCCAATTTGACCTTCTTTTAAATAACATATTTATCCTTACAAGTTTGACAATCACAAAGCACTTTTCATGTAAATTATCTTCTTTGATCCTGACCTTTTTTTTGTTTTTCTCCTGAGGGCAATAACAAAATAGAAAAAGTATTGGACTGATGACTCGACAGTCAGTTTGACGGCTACTTAAGATACTTCCTTAATCCTTTTCATTCAACCGACATCAAACAAGAATTTCTGACCCAGAAAATAAGCTTTGACAGATATGATCAATATTGTAAAGTAGCAGATGTGCAAATTTATAGTATACTTTGAAACCGAATTGATTTATAAAACCACATACATGGATTGCCAAAGAAATCTGTTCCTACAATTTGCTGAGAGAGAGGTATGATCTTAAGAGAGCGGCCTGTGAATGACTAGCAGTCTTGTCTGGAGGGAGGTGGATGCAAAGAAGACCCAGATTCTAGAACCGACACTGCCACTCTGTGGTCCAGAAACAGGCCTGGTTCCCTGGTGCTGCATCCGTGAGTGGAGGACTTTGGCACCATTACCCACAGCCTGGTATGCATTTGTAAAACAGTTTTGGCGTGTTCTGATCGCTTCCACATGTTTAGTTTTATTTTTCACAGTGGTCCCGTGAAGAAGTAAGACTGTGCCTCAGCACTGGTAATAATGGAAAAGGCGTGGGCAGTTCAGAGAAGCTCAGAGATGCCCGGCCCACGGCTCTCCCGGCTTCCGGGAGTCAGCCTGCTGCTACCATCCGGAGCGCTGGAGACGGCGGGTCTGCACAGCCTCCTGGCTCAGCAGCTCAGCCAGCTGTCACCTGCAGACACTCCTTCGGGAGGCCCCAAAGGAGATTAAGGCAGGCCCAGGAGGCAAAGGCAGCAAGTGAGAACTTTAATAAAATGCACGAAGTTTAAATCTAAAAACGAGGCTTATTTTCTCTAAGTTTCCAATGTTATGATCACCAAAATTTGCATCCTTCAGATGAAAACATTTGCTTTTGTTGAGGGAGGGGCTTTCTCAGTCAAAATCAAAGTCAGACAAAATTTCAAAAAATAAGCATTCTTTAACTTGGTCAACAACTCTGGATTTTTCTGCTGTTGTTTTTAATATAAGAGCATTATTGAGATATATTTCAGGTATTGTACAATTTACGCTTTTCAAATGTATAATTTAAAGGCTTTTAGTATATTCAGAGTTGTGCAAACATCAGCACAATCACATGTAGAGCATTTTCAGCACCCCCAAATGATGCCCTGTCACCATTATCAGTCACTCCCATTTCCTCGCCAGCTCCCTCTCTCCCAGCCTCAGGCAATAACTAATCTAATTTCTCTCTCTGCAGATTTGCGTATTCTGGACATTTCATATCAATGGAGTCATACAGTATGTTGTCTTTTGTATCTGGCTTCTTTCAGTTAGCAAAATGCTTTCAAGGTTCGTACATATTGTAGTGTGTTGTTAGTACTTCGTTCCTTTTTATCGTCAAACAATATTCCATTGCATGGACATACCACATTTTATTTATCCATTCATCAGTTTTTTGACTTTTTGGCTATTGAAATCTGATATCCATCTCCCTGATGGTTAATGGTGCTGAGCATCTTTTCATGTACCTATTGGGCATCTGTGTGTCTTCTTTGGAGAAATGACTATTCAAGTCCTTTCCCCATTTAAATTGGGTTGGTTTTTTGTTATTCAGTTGTAAGAGTTCTTTATATATTCTAGACACAAGTCCTTTATTATATATAGTATTTGAAAATATTTTCCCCCATTCTCTGTGTTGTGTTTTCATTTTCTTGGTGGTATTCCTAAAGCACAAGGTTTTTAATTTTTATGAAGTCTAACTTATCTATTTTATCTTTGTCACCTGAGATTATAGTGTCACAGCTAAGAAGGCTTTGCCTAACTCAAGGTCAGGAAGATCCTATTTTATAGCTTTAACTCTTACATGTAGACCAATGATGCATTTTTAGTCAATTTTGGGGTATGGTGTGAAGAAAGCGTTCAACTTCATTCTTTTGCCTGTTGATATTCAATTATATTAGTACCTTTTGTTGAAAAGACTGTTCCTTTCCCAGGGAATTGTCTTGACACACTTGTGGAAAATTAGTTTGCCATGAATGTGAAGGTTTATTTCTGGACTCTCAGTTTTCTTTCATTTATTGTATGTCCATTCTCATGCTGGTACCATACTGTTTTGATTATTGTAGCTTTGCAGTTAGTTTTCAAATTGGGGAGTTTGAGTCCTCCTACTTTGTTCCTGTTCAAGATGGCTGTGCTAGTCTGAGTCCCTTATATTTCCATACGAGTTTTAGGATTACCTGATCCGTTTTTGCAAAGAAGTTAGCTGGGGTTTTGATAGAGATCGCACTGAATGTGTAGATCATTTTAACCATTTTAACAATAGTAAATCTTCCAGTCCATGAACATAGGATGTGTTTCCCTGTGTTTAGATCTTTAATTTCTTTCAACAGTGTTTTATAGTTTTAAGTGTACAAGTTATACACTTCTTTTATTAAATTTATTCATAAACATTTTTCCTTTTGAAGCTGTTGTACAGTATTTGGAATTGTTTCCTTATTTAATTTTCAAATTGTTCACTGCTAGTATAGAAATACAATTGATTTATGTATTTTGATTTTGTCCCCTGTAACCTTGCTGAATTTATTATTACTGATATAGTTTTTTAGTGCATTCCTTAGGATTTTCTACATACATGACCAAGTCATCTACAAATAGTTTTACTCTCTCCTCTCCAGTGTGGATTCCGTATACATATTTGACTAATTCCCTAACTGGAAACTCCAGTACAATATTGCAGAGAAATGGTAAAAGCGATCATCCTTTTCTTATTCTTCATCTTTGGGTGAAAGCATTCAATCTTTCACCATTCAGCTGATGTTAGCTGTGGGTTTTGATACATGCCTTTTATTAGTTTGAGGACATTCTCTCTCTCTCTTTCTCTCTTTTTTTTTTTTTTGTGAGGAAGATTGTTGCTGAGCTAACATCTGTGCCAATCTTCCTCTATTTTATGTGGGATGTGGCCACAGTGTGGCTTGATGAGTGATGTTAGGTCCACATCCGGGATCTGAACCCTGGACTGTCAAAACGTAGCCCATGAATTTAACCTCTATGCCACCATGCTGGCCCCAGGAAGTTCTCTTTTATTTCTCATTAATTGAGTGTTTTTATGATAAAGGGGTGTTTGATTTTGTCAAATGGTTTTTCTGCATCTATTGAGATGATCGTGTGATTTTTGCCCTTTATTACACTGGGACAGCGTATTACATTAATTGATTTTTGGATGTTAAACCAACTTTACTTTCCTGGGATAGATCCCACTTGGTCACACTATGTAATCCCTTTTATATGTTACTGGATTCCATTAGCTAGTGTTTATTGAGGATTTTTGCGTGTATATTCATAAGAGATATTGGTCTGCAGATTTATTTTCTTGTAATGTCTTTTTCTGGTTTTGTACTAGACTAATATTAGTCTCCAAGAATTATAATAGATATGAATATGTATATTTTTTTCTTATGATGTATTTTTCTGGTTTCATAGCAGGGTAATACTAGTTTCCAAAATGAATTGGAGAGTGTCCTTTTATAATCTATGTTTTTGGAAGAGTTTGTGAGAATTGGTATTAATGATTAAATGTTTGGCAGAATCATTTTGGGTCTGGGATTTTTGGAGGTATTTAAAAATTGTTAATCTAGCTTATTGCTAAATCTATTCAAATTTTCTATTTCTTCTTGTCAATTTCAGCAGTTTATATCTGTCTAGGAATTTGTTCATTTAATCTAAGTCACATAATTTGCTGGTGTTGTTTTGTTTTCTAATTTTCTAGATAATAAGTACTTGGTCTTATTAAAAATTTTGCTATTAAGCTTAATGCTTTCAGCCTGGGTCAGAGAAGAGCCTACAGTTTCCGGCATGAGAAAGACCCAGTTTCAAGGTCTGTCCTTGCCCCTCAGTAGTTCTCAGGGATGAACTTTAACTTCTCTGGACGTTGGTTTCCTTACTGAAACAATGGAACCACTGAGAATATACGGATTGCCAAATTGAGGGGATAAGAGGGTTGGAAGCCCTCCACCAGTCTTCAGCGCAGTAGATTGCCTTTTCCCAAGAAGTTCGTAGTACCTTTCTTTCTCCATGTGCTTTTATAGAACCTCTCACTCTCCCATCAAGAGGTGGAATCTATTTCGTCTCTTCTTGAATCTGGGTGGGCTTGCAACTCACTTGTAACCAAGAAAATGTGGTAGAATTGATGCTGGATGACTTTTGAGGCTTCTGCCTTCTTAGCTAGAACACTAGTGCTGGGACTATGGAGCTTTCACATAAGAAAATAATATCACCACCCTGAGGCCACCAGGATGTGAGAAAGCAGAGCGCACACGGGGAAGCGTTTTGTAGGTGTTTCATCCCACAATCCCAGCTGAGGTCCCAGCCAACACACAGCATCAACTGCTGCATATCTGACTAACGATGCCTGCAGATAATTCAAGCCCCCATCTGTTGAGTGACTCAAGCTGAAGCCCCAGATATTTTGCACAATGTTATTTTTTTATGGCCTATTTGAATTCTTAACCCAAGATCCATAAGCATAATAAAATTGTTAGAAAAGATGATCAGTTTCTGGAACAGAGTAAGATCAATCCTTGAATGATCACTTCAAACGATCATTTGTTTAGGAATTAACTTAGGAAATTTCCTGCACTATGGGAAATACGAGGAAAGTGTGGGAGGAAGGTGCTGGTCATTTGGTTTCCCTCTCTGTGCACAAGGCCATCCCTGATACGGTTCTTGCCTGCCTCTTCAGCCTCTCCACCTACACCCGTGCTTGCACACTAGCTTCACTCGCACGGACATCTTGGAGGTTCCCAAATGCAGAGGGCTGCATCTCGCCTGGGGCCTTAGGTTCCTGAGTTCCTCTTGTTTGAAAGGTTTTCTCCTTCCAGTCTCCTTTGCTGGTTCCTCCGCATGTGTTTGATTTCTGAAGGTCGGTCCACTTCAGCGTTCAGTGCACTGAGCTCTTCTTTTTCTACACTTACTGCCTGTGTGGCTTCCCCTTGTATTGGGGCTTAATATATCACACAAATGCTAATAACCCACAGTTTTTAAAAAGACATGGCCTGTAAGGAAAAAGTTGGGTTTTTTTTTCTTTTTTGAGGAAGATTAGCACTGAGCTAACATCTGCCGCCAATCTTCCTCTTTTTGCTGAGGAATACCAGCCCTGAGCTCACATCCATGCCCATCTTCCTCTACTTTGTATGTGGGACGCCTCCCACAGCATGGCTTTATGAGCAGTGCATAGGCCCACACCCGGGATCCGAACCAGCACACCCCAGGCTGCCGAAGTGGAACATGTGAACTTAACTGCTGCGCCACCAGCCTGGCCCCAAGAGTTGAGATTTTGAAGATAATTTTTCAGAGGTGTGGGAGTTCGAGGAACCAACATAGAATGCTAAGGACCAGGGAGCTGTCACGGAGGGGCACAGGCAGTCGGGGGCACAGCCAGAAGCTGATGTGTGGTGCCTATCTGCCTAGACTGGCTTCCGGCAGGGGCTGTGGTCAGAGTGAGATGCAGGGAGGCAGTGAGTAAAGAAACATCCTGATCTCTCTCTTGCCTTCCTATGATTGCTGGATACTTTCACCTCTGCAGAATCCAACTGGGAGCCAGAGGTCCTATGTTCTGTTCACCTCCTTTTCACCACCCTGATGAGGGAGGGCCCCCTGTCCTAAAAAGTATGAGATGGACACAGGACGCGTGTGCTGGACAGCTGAGATTTACACAGGTTTATCGCTCACGTATATTCACAGCCCGTGTAATGCAGGGCCACACGGGGGTTGCACTAGGGCTAGAGTGAACAAACAGGGCCTTGCAGTAACAGAGAGTGAGGCGGGATTGTCTTGGGAGGATGTGATTGCTTTGTTTGATAGGGGGCTGGCAGGAGACTGAAGTCAGCCAGGTCGGGGACGGGGCGGAGTGCAGCTGAGATGGTAGAGGAGCTGTCTGAGAAGGGAGGCTTTCCTGCTGGTTGGGGCGCATCTCTGGTGAAAACAGGGGAACTCACAGCTAGGCCTTCAGGGTCCTGTGAGGCTCAAAGCTGCCAAACCAGCACGTGGAGTTTTAGGTCCCACAGCATGCCCTGCTGCCTACCAACAGACCTCGTGTACAACGTAGTGGTTGGGAACTGAGGGTCTCCAGCCAGTGTTTGCTGGGTTGGAAACATGACACTGGCAAACTTTTGCTCTGTGACCTTGGGCAGTTTAATTAACTATTGTGTGCCTCAGTTTCTGTATCTGTTAAATGGGAGCAGTAATAGTAGTCATACGGTTTATGCGGGGATTCAGGGAATTAACACATAGCAGTGCCTGGCATATGGTGTGATATTAATATTACTATTACCAAGTCAACAAACATCAAGGTGAATCTATCAGGCACAGGCCCATGGGGCCCTCCTCATCATCTTCATCACTAAATTAAATAACAAATGTGAAAAATAAACTCTGAAAAGAAAGGGCTCCACATGTATTCAGGACGCAGCTGGCTCCTCCCATTCCGAGGGGATTATTTGCTTGAACAGGCAGGTGAAGGGAACCTGCGGGGGGCGGGGTGTGGAGGCCCCTGGAGATTAAGCACAGCAGGTGAGAGCTGAGCGCCGAAGGTTGGCCTTGAAGCTGACACCGCCAGAGTCCTGGTGCTGGGCCAGGGGGCTTGGGGGACGCAGTCTATGGAGGTCACTCTTCTGGGGCACAGAGCAAGTAGATAAGGGAAAGAAGTGATCTGGGGAATGTGGAGAGGGTAAGCAAGGATAGCCAGCACACTCAACTCTAACGTGCAGCAACTGCCCTCAGGGAGCAGGGGGAAGGGACTTCACTGGCGTGCAGCTCCACGGGCTGTCCCCCAACATCAGGTGCCTTCTTAGAGGAGTTTTAGTCCCAACTCAGAGAGGAAAGATGTTTAAATATGAAGATTCAGTAACCTTGACACTAATACAAATCTAATGCTAATGCTGATAAAAACATTTTCTCAGTTTTTGGCAAATATGACTGAGCACCTAGCACGGGCTAGAGCCCGCCCTGTGGATGAACCAAGAGCCATGCCCTTGTGGAGTTCATACTCAGTGTGTGTGCGGTGGGGGAGAGCAGAGACGAATTATAGACAAAAAATCATTATCATTAAATGTATTATTTGGCATGTTATATAGCACAGCATAAATATTGGTGGATGGCTGCAGGATGAGCAATGCCCGGTAGGGCGGGGAGAGTAAGGGTATGTGGGGGCGGGGGAGAGTGCTGGGGAGGCAGCGAGCGCCAGTTCTAAACAGGGCAGTGTCTGCGCGTTTGTTAGGTGTTGAGGGTCATACTTTCCCCACGGTGTTTAATTCCGAGGAGCATGTCCTCATTTAACAATAGGAAGCTGATGATGGAGGGGTTGTAGCGTGGAACAGGCTGCACAAGTGCACTTGGGTGACGGAGCCAAGGTGCAATCACAGGCCTGCAGGATGCCAAGCCGGCGCTCTTCACTTGTGGAGACCAGACCTCCACCTGCGGGTTTACTCCGGCATCTGCACGTGCCTCGCAGAGTACCATACTTGATTCTCCATCACCTGGCTTCTTGTTCTTTTCCATGCCTTGGAAGGTTCCTAAGGCCTGTCTCTATGCAGTTCCTTTTAAGGAATTCTGCTTTCCTGTAATGCAAGGAAAATAAACATGGCTACCATTTAGTGAGTCTAACATAAAAATATCTGCGAGTTAGACTGTGCTATTTCTATTTTGCTGATAAGGAAACTGACCCTCAGAAGAGCTGAGTGTTTTTCTCAAGGTTGTGAAGCTTCATCAGTGCTGTAGATGCCTCCCGCAACTGTCCGACTCCTTCTCATGTCACCACTTCCTTCCTGGCTTTTCCAGGAATCTTCTCCTGACATTCTTCTAGTGTTCCTGCTTCCAAACCAGCCTTCCATCCTCTCCCCTCCACAGAGTTGCACAGGCTTGTTGAAAAGAGAATTTGATCACGTCACTCCTCTGCTGAGCATCCTTCAGTGGTTCCTCATCTTGCAGGGCCCTCAGTGACCCGGGCCGGGCTGACCTGCCTTCTTCTCTGGCCCCAGAAGCACACACTTTTCCTGCCTTGTGGAACTATGTATGCTGCCCCCAAATATCCTGCCGCTTCAGGTCTCCATCACTGGTCCTGTGCTGCGGCCTCTGCTTAATTTCCCCTCCACTTCTTTGTTTCATTAAACACTGCTAACTCTTTGAATTCTTGCTCTTCCTTTAAAGCTCATGTGATGCCCTACCTTCTCAGACTCATTTGAGTGGCCTTATTGGGTGCTCTTACAGTCTGTGGCTTATGTCCTTTTTTTTTTTGTCATGTTCTTAACTTGCCTGCCTTCCCCTCTGGATTAAGAGCTCCTAGGAAATAGAGAGCAGCGTGTACCAGGACCTAACATGGTGTGCATTCCAGTGTGGAGGCTAATAAGTGCTTTTACTGGAGATGGTATGAACACTACATGGTACACCTGGGCAAAAGAGCACTTTCCCCTTGCTTAGAATCCTATCAGGCAAATCCCTGCAAATTGCCTTCATGCTCTGCTGTCTTATTCAGACACTTGGCTGCAACCCATCAGACACTTCTCATCCATTAAATATAATTATATGCTTTGTTAGAATAGCCAGATGTTAAGCACAGTGCAAAGCAGATGCCATTTCATTCAAGGGAAAGGTTGTAAACCTATTTACGTTGGCAATTAACCACAAGTATTTAAATGATGGGTGCAGTGGACAGGCCTCTCTGTTGGTAAACCCCGGAATAACGGCTCCTCCTGGCAGAAGGGCACTAGGAGTCGGAGCTGGGCTGGCCTTGCAGACTTCGGAGGAGTAGTAGCGACCTGGCTAATTGTACCACCTGCTTGAGTTTCCTTTGGTGATACATGAAAGCCGTTATCCCAGGAGATCCCACCCCGAGGTGCTAGATTTTTCAAGGATTTAGCCAGAACACCTTTTGAACGAGATTCCCCGTCTGTTTCAGGTGGCGACGCCAGCATTCATCCAGGCACCCAGGCTGGAAATCTAGAAGTTAATCAGCCATCTAATCTCTCAAATATTTCTTAAATATTCTCCTTACTTCCAGGCCTGTTACCACTGCCCGAGTACGTGTGCCCTCATCACCTCTTAGCTGGGCTTCCTTCAGGAGCCTTCCTAACTGTCGGTCTCTAATTGTGGGCGTGGCCCTCCCTATTTACCTTCCACTCAACAGCTAGCATGATCTACCGCGTTACCCTACCCAGGTCTGACCACGCCCTTCTCCTGTCTAGAGCCCTCCCATGGTTCCCTGTCTCCTGCTGGATCCAGTCCAATTCCGTAGGCACGTTATATAAGGCATTCCTTCGTTTTACCTGCCTGCCTCTCCAGTCTCTTGACCCAACACTTCTGGCCTGGAAATGTCAGGTCCTACCATACTCACTTACTGGCAGGTGCTTACACTCAGCCGGCTGTTTCTAAACTGCATGGTATTATTTGCCTTGATTCCATGCCTGGGATTCCCTTCTCACCTTTCTCTCCCTGGAATAATTCCATTTACTTAAAAAAATATTTTAATTGAAGCAAAATTCACATAACGTAAAATTAACCATTTTGAAGTTTACACCCTGGTGGAATTTAGTATGTTCACAATGTTGTACAACCACTGCCTAGTTCCAAATATTTTCATCACCCCAAAATAAAAGCCTATATCCTTTAAGCGGTTATTTCCCACTTCGTCCTTCCCCCAGCACCTGGCAACGACCAAGATGCCTTCTGTCTCTGTGGACCTACCTATTCTGGAGATTTCCTATCTGGCTTCTTTCATTTAGTATAATGATTTTGAGGTTCACCTTTTTGTAGCATTTCCTTTGATTCAAAAAGTTTTAAATTTTGATGAAGTCCAGTTTACATACTTTTTCTTTTGATGCTCCTGCTTTTGGAGTCATATCTGAGTCCGCTGAAAAATCGAAGGTCATTAAGATTTACTCCTCCGGCCAGCCCAGTGGCTCAGCAGTTAAGTTTGCACTTTCTGCTTCAGTGTCCCGGGGTTTGCCTGGTTGGATCCCAGTTGCGGACATAGCACCGCTTGGCAAGCCATGCTGTGGCAGGCGTCCCACATAGAAACTGGAGGAAGATGGGCATGAATGTTAGCTCAGGGCCAGTCTTCCTCAGCAAAAAGAGGAGGATTGGCAGCAGTTAGCTCGGGGCTAATCTTCCTCAAAAAAAAAAAAAAAAAGATTTACTCTTATGCTTTCTTCTAAGCATTTTGTAGATTTAGCTTTATATTTAGGTCTTTGATCCATTTTGAGTTAATTTTGTGTATTGTGTGATGTATGGGTCTAACTTCATCGTTTTCCATCTGGATACCCAATCTTTCTAACACTTTGTTGGAAAGACAATTCTTTCTCTTGAAATGGTCTTGGCACCCTTGTCAAAAATCAGTTGGCCATAGGTGCGTGATTTTATTTCTGGACTTTCAGTTCTCTTCCATTCACGTATATGTTTATGCCAGTACCACACTGTTTTGGTTACCATAGTTGGCAGTATGTTTTGAAATTGGGAAGTGTGAATCCTACAACTTTGCTCTTTTTTCCCAAAACTGTGTTGGCTATTCAGGAACATGTACAATTCCATGTGAATTTGAGGATACACTTTTCCATATATATATATGTATATATATCTATAAAAAACACACATAAATAAATATATAAATAACATAAAATATATAAATAATATATATATAAATAAATATATAAAAAATCTATAAATAAACGTATATTTATACATATATAAATAACACCCCCTCATCTTTCTTCCTAGGTTGGCTCTGAGCTGAGGCACTTCTTCAATGCTCAGCCTGCCCACTTACACCTCTGCCTTTCCTTTTCCCCCAGGTTAGTGCACAGCCCAAAGGTCTGCTAGGAGTGCAGGCCTGGTGTCCTCTCAGGGCTCCTCTGAGCATGCGTCTGGCTCTGGGCACATGCATTGCGCTGTGGGCTCCCGGGGACAGGTGGTGGTCCTTCAAAAGCCTTACTCCCTTAAGAATATTCCTCCTCAGCCTCCTCCTTTCTTGCTTTTGGATCTGTCTGTTGTTTGCCCAATCACCATCTCTCGCCTTAGCTGGTCTTGTGTAGTATGTACATTTAAATGATTTCTCCAGATGTCACCTGGAGAGCCACTCGCTCACAAGTGAATAAAACAAAGGGAAGCCTCTGTACCAGTCTCTCAGGGAATCACCAGACAGATTAAAATGCACAGCCACAAACTGTGAGAACAAGGTCAACCATGCCCCTCTGACACCAGCAGCCACGTTAGGGGTGTGGGTCACCACACCCACTGTTACACTGAGCTGAGGAATGGAGGATGGTAGGCAACTAAGCAAAAATGCTTCAGCACTTCATTAACCAATTTTACTGGCTTTTTTTTCTCATTAAACACTCCTCTAGTTGCTGTAATCTTTTGACAAGATTCCAGAATTCCAAAAAAGCTGTTTCTGTCAGTTTTTGCCAGTGAAATAGTTGCTTCAGTGGAGGGCCCTGTTCCTGAGGTGCCAGCCGCTACCGTCTCTGTGATATCACTTCCCACTCACTTTCGAAACCTAGTAGGGGGATGTTTTTCTCCTGATGGTTAATTCCCCTTTTTGAAATACTGCTTATGTCCGTTAGTAGGCTTTTACTATTGCACTGATCATATTGCATTACAGCTCATCTGTTGTCATACTTAACTTCTTGAGAACAGGGCTGACGTTTCACAAATGCAGCTGACTCTTAGAAAAGAGCCTGGTTCTTGGAACTATGCCTGGCACATAATAGTTACTCAATAAATACTTGCTTAATTCCATTGGTATCAATTTCCTAGTTCACAGATAGGCATATAAAAAAGAGGCTTTAAAATAAAATTATTTAACCCCAAATAAAGTGCTCAAGTACACACTGGGAGTGTTACAGTGAGGACAACTGTGCTCATTTGTGGAGAGAAAATAGCTTCTTTCCCCACAGCTATTTCAGTCTCTTTTGTGTTATAAACCGTGCTGAGAGACCCTTCACTTTATCTCCACATAAAGAGGCTGGCGGAGAGAAGGCGCCATGACCCGGAAGAGCACGTGGGGAGACTGTTGTAAGGTCGCCCGCTCTGGCCTGTGTGGCTGATAGTCAGGCAGCAGCGGGAAACCACGGTAGATTTTCTTCTTTCTTTCCGTCTTCTTCCCTCGCTCATGCCCCTTCTCCTTTCCTCAAAGTTTAGTCATAATTTTCTGGCCCTGCTAGGTGTTATTCATATTTTTTGCCCCACATAATTCCCACAATACTAGCACAGTATCTCTGCCCGCCGGGTCCTGTATCTAGTACAGGGCCACTCAGGTGTGGGTCTAAATTAATGTGTGAGCTGGGGAGGAGGCTGGATGGTGAGTAGTATGTCAGCCCTTCTCTAGGCAAAATTTACCACTACTTCCTTTGTGTTCATATCTATCCTGAAAGGGTCTCTAACTATTGGACATACTTAAGTCTACTTGGCCTGCCTTCCCACAAAACTAAGAGTTCCTCAAGCTCAATAACCATGTCTTATTGATTTTTGTGTCTCTAGGGATAAAACAATTCATCCAGGAAATATTTATAAATGAATGAATGAATGAATGAGTATATCAGAAAGGCAAATTCTGAAATGATTTAAGTCAGGCAGAGAAATCTGGATGGAATAAAGCTGGAAATGAAGGACTTTGAGGTTTTCTGAGCGGGAAGAGAATGTGATTCTATTTTGCAGCAAAAGCTGGCAGCACGAACCCACTTGTATCTTGGAGGTCACAGTACAAGTGGGCCAAACACTCAGAATATGTCTGGAATGGAACTGTGGAGTTTCACCAAAGAAATCTATGAGCCCCAGTTGGAGAAGAGATTCCTTTTCCTACTTTTCTCAATTTCCTTTTCTGCCAGAAAATATTCTTCATATACAAGACTGAGAGAGTTTTCTCCCATTAGTAGTAGACTGCAGTGGCTTGCAAGCTACCTCCCAGATTCTGGTTACACCAAAGGAATCGTGAAGTGCCAATAAGACATTGCTTTCCTCATACTTGTAAAACATGAGGCCTTAATCTGCTCCTTGTTACACTCGTTTGCAAACAGTTTGAACATACTATGTCGAGATACATATCAGTCATCATGAGCTAATTCTTCTCCACTCTTGAAAGCAGCTTGATTAGAATGGCTTAGTCTCTCTCCCAAGAATTATTTCGCACTGCTGTTTTAGAGTAAGAAAATAATTAGTGAAATGTTTTGGTTGCTATACATTTTATTTATTTATTTATTTATTTTTTTGCTGAGGAAGATTCCTCCTGAGCTAACATCCACTGCCAGTCTTCCTCTTTTCTTTTAGTATGTGAGCCACCACCACAGCATGGCCACTGACAGAAGAGGGGTGTAGGCCTGCACCCAGGAACTAAACCTTGCCCATGAAAGCGGAGTGCACTGAGCTTAACCACAGAGCCACCAGGGCTGGCCCTACTTTACATTTTAAATTGCACATCAGATTGCTATTGGTATGAACTGCTCCCCACTTGCTTTTATGCCCCGATGCTCAGGCTGCCCCCTCTCCTCACACCTGGAGGAAGATACTCTCAAATACCACATACTCTGGAACTTTAGACATCTTTGCTTCTGCTCTGATTGATTCTGCAGACAGAGTTTGAAGACTTCCTTTATGACCATCTCTATTTGATGCGGTATGAAAAGGAGGGAAACTAATGTTTGTTGCTCAACTTCTATGAAACTCACACTGAAAATTTTATGTAATTCTTGTCAAAAAGCCTGTGAGGTAAATGCTATGATCCATTCTCCACAAATGGGAGAATCCAGGTTGAGAGAAATTAGAACACTTGCTTCAGATGTGTTATTCTTCTCCCTGCCAACACCACAGGCCACGCACACATTCTCGGTCCTTCTCTGCCTTGCTCTGTACCAGGAGGCTGACTGCCATGGACTGAGTCAACTGGACTCCCACACCAACTAGTTTCCAGTTGGCTTGGTCAACGGGAGGCATTAGTAGGAGGCTAGAGGGTGGGAGGAGCATTTGAGGTGTTTATTGAACCTGCGTTCTTATTCTGGCTGTGTTTCTGGCAGTGGCTGCTTCTCTCCATAACTTCACCACATGTCAGGCAGCTCTTCTTGGTGACGTGGGCTCTCACTGGGCCCTGATAGTAGTAATTCCTCTTCCACGCCTTCAGACCTAAGCATGGTAATGACTTCCACATGTTGGTAGTCTCTGACTACCTCAACATCTCGAGGTTCTTTGATCACAGCATATATTGTATAAACTAAACTGTGTAAAAGTATCTGAGCCATCTGAGATGGAGTCTGTTTTCTGCTGGAACTGTTAACAAGACTCCCAGTATCACAGCTGACACATTGTGGTGCGGAATACTGGGGATCCTGGTCTTTCTATTTCCTAAGACTGTACTCTCTCCACTGGCCTGCATCGTCTCATTCTTTCATCTTTATGAGAAGTGGATACAGGAGCCTCTCTCTGAAAGAAGAGGCTGAGACCACTGACTTCGTCTCTTACCACAAACCGTGGTGCCAGTTGCTAATACGAGTCAACTTAAGAAGTAGACACGATATCTAACCAAGAATGTTGAAAATTCAGTTAGGGAGGTGAGATTAACGTTAGTGAAACAGAGAAAAGAAACGTGAATGATTACACATCATTGATTTATGTTGTACTGCATTCAATTTTATATCAGATCCATTGTTGCAGCTGTAGTCTCTGAAATTAGTTTACTTCCTTTGTTCTTGGAGTATTTTTCTACTCAGCTTTGGCATTCCAGCGGCCCATTTGGCTCACAAGAAATTCCCCTAAGTCACGAACATTCTAGCGACTCCATTCTCTCATACCTCATCTCAATGCTATCCAGAACTTTTCTCCCGTCGAGGCAATTGGATTAGGGACAGAAGTGGCTTATCAGTGTTGTTTCTGCTGCACATATACCTCTCTTGACTTCTTTGGGCTCCAATTCCTTTTCACTTCTATTTCTCTCACATATTATGTCTAAAATTATTGCTCAACTCAAAGACCCCTTCAGGCTACAATGTTTTCTTTTAGGTAAATGTTTTTCCTGCCCAAAGTCTGAGGGGCAATACATGTTTAATTTTATAGTCTTTTGCTTCTTGTCCCCATTTCACATATTTAGCTGATGCTTCATGGTGTCTGTTCTGCCACCTTTGCTGCTGAGATATGATTGACTTGTAGTAAAGTGCACATATTTAAAGTGTGTAGTATGATCAATTTTAACGTGTGTATGTGTCTGTAAGTAAATAAGACACCAATACCACACTGTCGTGATTACCGTAGCTTTACAGTGAGTCCTGGAGTTGAGTAGTGTCAGTCCTCCAACTTCGTTCTTCTCCTTCACTATTGTGTTCGCTATTCTGGGTCTTTTGTCTTTTCATAGAAACTTTAGAATTACTTTGTTGATATCCACAAAATAACTTACTGAGATTTTTGTTGGTATTGTGTTGAATATGTAAATCACGTTGGGAAGAATGGACATCTTAACAATATTGGTCTTCTTATCTATGAATATGAAATATCTCTCAATTTATTTACATCTTTAATTACTTTCCTCAGAGTTTTGTAGTTTTCCTCAAATAGATCTTGCATATATTTTGTTAGATCTATACTTAAATGTTTCTTTTATTACATCAATATGAAAGATATCATGTTTTTAACTTCAAATCCAATCTTTCATTAGTGACATATAGGAAAACAGCTAACTTTTGTGTGTTAACCTTGTATTCAGTAACTTTGCTATATCTCTTATTAGTTCCAAGTGTTTTTTTCCTGATTCTTTGAGATTTTCTACATAAATTATCATATTATCTGCTAACAAGGACAGCTTTATTTCTTCTTCCCTAATCCATATATTTTTTATTTCTTTTTTCTGTTTTATTGCATTAGCTAGGACTTCCAATGCAATGTTGAATCGAGGTGGTAAGAGGAGATATCCTTGCCTTCTTCCCAGTCTTAGGTGGAAAGGATCTACTTTTTCACCATTAAATATGACCTTAGTTGTGGGGTTTTATAGATACCATTCATGAAGATGACAAAATTCTCCTCTATTACTAGTTTGCTGAGAGTTTTTATCAGGAATACTTTCTCCTTAATCTACTGATATGATCATATGGTTTGTCTAATTTACCCTGTTGATATGATGGATCACTTTAATTTATTTTTTTGAATGTTGACCCATTTTTTCCTTACCTAGAATAAATCCCACTTTGTTGTGGTATACAATTTTCTTTGTACATTGTTAGATTTGATTTGTAATATTTTGTTGAGGATTTTTGCATGTATTCATAAGATTTTTATATAAAGTCAAATTTTATATAAATGCACTTCTTTTGGGAGGGGATCTGGCTGCTTTAATTAGCATAATTATTCTGAGACTCAAGTATGTTGTTGGTGGTATCAGTATTTTGTTCTTTTCCTGCTGTTCTGAAAGTTTATAATAATATGTCCAAAAGGAAAATCTTTTAATTATATTTTTCTGGGAACTCAATGAATCTTTTCCATCTAAAGTCTCAGTATCTTGTTCAGCTCTATTAGTCAGGATTTGGAATTTCTGGGTTGATCATCTTCCCTTCTGTATTTTGTCTCTTATTTATCTTTTTATAGAAAGCTAGATATTTTGGACTTTGTTATAAAACTATTTTTTAACTTCTAGCAATCATATTTTGTTTATAAAATCTCTTTTAGTTTTCTATTATTCATCTTGACAATATATATCTCTTTGTTGTTGTATCTGAAATTTTTTCCTGTAAATATTAAGTAGAGGTTATGCTTTGTTATGTATTTATTTACTCACTTATTTACTTATGTCTCATGATTACTCTGTTTCCTTTAGGGCCTTTTTTCCTGTTTATTTACCATCATGACTTCCCCTCGCATTGCAGGCTGTCCACAGATATCGCATAATTGTGTGAAAGTATCATGTGGAAGATACAAAATCAAGTATTTTACTTATCATACCAAGTGTAAATGGACTAAATTCTCCCACTAAAAGAAAAAGACTAAAGATTGGATTAAACAACAACAACTATGTGGCAGGTATAACTATAATACTAAATCAAAATGAAAAAAAAAAATGTTTGAAAATGAAGGGGTGGCAAAAGAGTTAACAAATGCAAATCCAAAGAAAGTACATGAGACAATATTACATGGGGTGTAATTTAAGTTTTAAACACTAACAAGGTTAAAGAGCAATATTCTATAACAGGATCGTACATCGAACAGTGTCTGGTATGCAGTAAATGCTTAGTGTTTCTTCACTATATTATATTATGTTATGTTATATGATGCAATGGTCGTAAATTTCTGTGTGCCAAACAACTTGTAGCTAAATTTAAAGTTTAACCAATTCCTTTGGAAATCTAAGGATATATGGATCAACATAAAATTATTATGCTGAAGGATTTCCATAAACACAGTAAGAAAGTCAAAGAACTGAAAATTACAATTAGGGTTTTTGAATAAGGACATTTCCACTGAAAATATTTCCCAATGCCTTCTGGTAAACTTCCCTGCCTCTGAGAAAGGGAGAACTAATTTGGTAAATAGGGAATAGAATTTGAAAAAGAGGGAAGAACTACAGCGATAGAGGGAAAAAAATTTTCCTGAGACTAAAAGCAGGTGAGAGCTAAGGAGTGGAGCTGAGAGAAGGAAGGAAGGTATTTCTGGCAAGGAACTTGGAAATTTTTCCTGAGAAAGTGGCTAAAGACGGGAGACGGTCCTCTACTGGGGAAGAGCCTGGTAGCTGGAAGGGCCACTGTTAATAGCATTACTCCAAGAAGATGTGTAGCAGCTGAGTTGTCACTCACAATCTGTCCAGCTTTCTCCTGAGTGAGGTCTCCCATCACTTGTGCTCAGAGGCTTTGACCATTATTTCATCCCTCAGCACCAGGCGATGGCTCAACTTCATTAACACCCACGACCTTATCCATGACTACCTGAGGGAAAGGATACTTCCCTTTGCTGCCACACACAAGAGTTGTGTGTGTGTGTGTGTATTTTGGAGCATCACAGTCAACTAATGAAGTTTCGGAAAAGCTTCTGGACAACTGCACTTTGGTGGGTTTAAAGATGCAAGCTTGGGCCCGATGAGTGAGGGAATGGTTAATGAAGTTGCTACTGCCCATCCTTTGCCATTTACTAAGTACAACCTCAGGAGTATTTCGTAAACACTCTGTCTGAATTTCCTTGTGTGTAAAATAGGAATAAGAATTTCCACTTCCCAGGGTTTTCTTGGGAGGAATACATGAGATATAAAGTTTCCTGTAGTCTCTCTGGAACCTGAGATATGGCCAATAAAATATAGACATTGTTATATTCTAAGTTCCTAGTTAAAGACACTGCTTAATCTTCATCAGATTTATCCTGATTTCACTTTAAGTGTTAATAGAATAGACTGTTGTCTCTTTTCACAATGGTAGTGCCAGATTAAATTTATCTTTCTATTATGTTTTATTGTTATTGAGAAAATCAGATATTTTTTGGCTTAGGTTCTCTTGAGTGTCTCACCCTGATACTTTCATAAATCCAGTGTTTACCTAAATGTGTTCTCCATAACACAGTACCACAAGATGCACTTTATAAAAAAAAGTTTCATGGTCAACAAGGGTGAGTAATGTTGTGCGCTGTATATTACATTTTTATTTTTCCTGCTCTTCTGGAGATGCACTGAACATGTAACTATATTAAAGATAAAACTTTGTTTAGCTTAAGAGTTTTAGAAGCACTTTGAATATAGGACTAATTTTACCCCATGCAATATCCAGTAACAATCTAAGGAAGTATTGTTCCATGGATCACATTTTGGGAAACGTGCAAAGCCAGGAGTTGTGTTATTGGGCAGTGGCTACCCGAAGTCAATACTCTCAGTTCCATGGGAGGACCTGCCACTCGTGATCTATACTTGCTTTGATATCTTGCTTTTCAAGATGATTGATGCATGAAATGATTTCACATTACCCTGCATTAGCAAAGACTTGTTCTGATGTTCCACTGGGAGTCCATCAGAAATCCAATTTGAAGTTAAGTCAATAAACTCCTGGTTCCTCCTTTCCCCTTATTTATTAACAGTGTTAACAGAATCTAAAGGTCTTTCTTGTCCTTTCCAAATCCTGCCAATAAAAAGGTATACATCTTATGTATAAGATCCCACTCTATTCTAAGTATATTGCATCACATATAATACTCACATAATTCTGTGATAGTATCCAATTTAACAGACAAAGAAACAAAGGCTAAGAGAGTTTTAAAAGTCGTTTATGGTCAAATAGCAAGTAGAGCCAGAATTCCAAATATGTATTTCCGATTCAACCACAATATACAATGTTCCACTCCAAATTATACATCTTCAGAAAGCCTTACCTGCCCGCATGTATTGGTTAACTACAAATATGTTGTGCAAGAAACTACCCCAAAATGAAGTGGTTTACAGCAAACATTTAAGCTCATGGATCTGTAGATTGACTAACCTAGGTTGGGCTCTGCTCTGTGAGTCTGTTACTCTTTTTAGAGACCAACAGGATGGCTGGTCAAGTTCTTCTCATGGTGATAACAGAGACCCAAGAGAGCAAGAAAAGCATGAAGATGTTTTTCAAACTTTTTATCCACTAAGATTCCATTATCTGAAGTGAGTCACATGGCCAAACCCAAAGTCAAGGGACAAGGAATTATACTCTGCTTCTACAGTAGAAAGAAGTGCACAGCTACAAGACACATAGTGTAACACATTCACACATTTTGGGGACTAGGCTGTGGACATCTTTGGGGCCACTATGCCGCAGTGTATATTTTTGGCATTCTAATAGCTGTTTAGTGGTTTTCACTGTGGTTTTAATTTGCATTTCCCAGATGATTAATCATTTTGACCATCTTTGCATGTGCTATTTGCAATCTACATATTTTCTTTGGTGAAGTGTCTGTTCAAACTTTTGCCTGTTATATACATTGGGCCTATGCTTTCCTTATTATTTAGTTTTGAGAATTCTTTATACGGTGTGGATACGAATCATTTATCAGATGTGTGAAGTGAAAATATTTTTCCAAATATGTGGCTTGTTATTTTCATTCTTTTATAAGTGTCTTTCAAATATCAGAAGTTCTTAATTTTGATGAAATGCAAGTTATAATTTCTTACTCACTCTTTTGGCATAGTATCCAACAAAATTTTGCCTAGCTAAGGTCATGAAGATTGTCTCCTACGGTTTGTTTTAGAAATTTTATAGCTTTAGATTTTTCATTTAAGTCTATGATCCTTTTTTTAGATAATTTGTATATTGAGTATAAGGTATGGATTGAAATTTCATTCTTTTAAAAAATTTTTTTTTGGTATGGGTATCCAATTGTTTCAGCACCATTTGTTCAAAATATTATCTTTTCTTCATTAAATTGTCTTTATACCTTTGTCAAAAATCAATTCATAACACAAGTATCAGTCAATATCTGTGCACTGTATTCTGCTCTTTTTTCCAATAATACTGTCTTTATTACTGAAGCTTTACATTATCATGTCATGTGAATACTCTTTGTTTTCCTTTTAGAAGCTCTTCTGGCTATTCCATTTCTTTTTCTTGTCCATATAATTTTTGGGTTCAGCTTGTCAATCATGTATATAATCACATATAGAATATTGGTATATTGACCTTGTTTCCTGGGACCTTGGCAAACTAACTTATTATTTCTAGTAATTTCATGTAGATTCTTGGGAAATTTCCACATAGACAATTAAGTAATCTGTGCATGGAAACAGTGTTATTTCTTCTTTTGTGTATCTATATACCTTCTATTTCCTTTTTTGCTTTATTGCACAGACCAAGACCTTTGGTATGATGTTGGATAAAAATGGTGAGAACATATATCCTTGGGTTGTTACCAATTTTAGGAGAAAAGATTTCAATCCTTTACCATTATGTATAAAGCTAAGTGTAGGTTTGTTTGTTCGTTTGTTGTTTGTTTTGGTATATGCCCTTTGCCGATTGAGGAACTTCCTTTCTGTTCCCAAATCCCAGTTTGCTGAAAGTTGTTTTTTTTTTTAATCATAAATGGATATTGAACGTTGTCAAAGGCTTCTTCTTCACGTATTGAGGAGCTTGTGATTGCACTTCTCTTGTCTGTTACTAGGGCAAATTATATTGATTGAATTTTGCATTTTGCATCACCCTTAAATTGCTGGGATAAATCACACTTGGTAACAAAGTATTATCTTTTTAATGAATTACTGGAATTGATCTGCTAGTATATTGTTGATGATTTTTGCATCCATTTCCATGTGGGATATTGTTTTTTAGTTTTCTTATAATTCTGTTATTTTATTTTGGTACCATGGTAACACGGAACTAATAAAATAAGAGAAATGGTCCTCACTTTTTATATTCTGAAAATACTCGTGTGGAATTGGTATTTTTTCCTTCTTAAGTGTTTGGTAAAACTGGAAAGTGAAACCATCTGGGCCTGGAGTTTTCCCTGTGGAATGTTTTCCCACAAATTTAATTGCTTTAATAGATATTTTACCATCCAGATTATCTACGTTTTACTGAGTGAGTCTGATACTTTGAGGCATTTTTTCAGTTTATTCACCGGGTCCAATTTACACGCACAGAGTTTGTAATGTTCCTTATTATCCTTTATAAAAGATGTGCTCCTTTCACTCTCAGTCCTTGAAATTTGTGTTTTCTTTTTTAATTTTGGCCAGTCTGGCTACAGGTTTATCATTTTTGTTAATTTTTTTAAAAGTTCAGGTTCTGATTTTTGTGATGATCTCTATTTTTTTTGGAGAAGGTTCTCAATTCACTCATTTCTGTTAATATTATTGTTTACTTTCTTCTGCTTACTTTGGATTTAATTGGACTTTTTAAAAAAAGTTTCTTAAGGTACCTTACTCATTGATTTGAGACCTTTTCTCTTCTCTTATATAAAGATTTAATGTTATAAATTTTCCTCTAAACACTGTTTTAGCTACATTCAACACAGTAAAAATTTTGATATGTTGTGTTTTCATTTTCATACTATTTTCATTTCAAACTGTTTTCTCATTTTCCTTGAGATTTCTTCTTTAGGTATTTATGAACGTGTTATTTAATTTCTGAATATTTGGGGATTTTCCAGATACCTTGGTTTCTTGTTTAATTCTGTTATCATCCAGGAACATAATCTGTATAATTAGAATTTCTTTTAAAATTGTTAAAGTTTTTTGGCTAAGATTGGTGAATGTTTCATGTGCCTTTGAAAAGAATGTGAATTCTGCTGTTTTGGGATAAAGTGTTCCGTAAATATCACTTAGTTCAAATCAATGATAGCACTGCCCGGGTGGTCTATATTCTTACTCATTTTCTAGGTACTTGTTTTATAAGTTTTTGAGAGATAAATATTAGAGTCTCCACTCCTATCTGTGTATTTGTTTGTGTCTCCCTTCAGATCTACCAGTTTCTGCTTGATTTATATTTAAAATCTCTTTTTAAGTGTATAAGCGTTTAGGATTTTTATGTCATCTTTGATAACTGACCTATGTTGACTAAATAACTCCCTTTCATATTTTCTATAGTGTAGTCTCATAGCCATGAATTCGTTCATTTTTTATTTTTCTGAGAAAAATCTTATTTTTCTTTCTGTTTATAAAGATATGTTGGCTGGACGTATAATTCTGAATTGACTGCTTTTCCCCCTTTCAACACTTTAAAGATGCCATTTTCTATATTGCTTTCAACAGTCACTTATTTATTAAAGAAATTAATATAAGTAAAAATGTTTTATTTTGCCTCAATTTATTCCATTTCTGATGCTTTTCATTTCTTTGTGTAGTTCCAAGTTTCTGTTAAATATTATTTCCTCTGTCTAAAGAACTTTCTTTAACATTTCTTATAAAATACGTCATTTGACAATGAATACCTCAGTTTTTGTTTATCTGAGAAACTGTTATTTCTCCTTCATTTTCAAAGTATATTTTCACTGAAGATGGAATTCTGAGTTGATATTTTTTCCACCAAACTTTGAAGATATCATCCATTGTCTTTTTGCTTGTGTCACTATTAATGACACATCTGATGTAATTAATTTCCTTGGTCCTCTGTAGGTAAAGTGTCCTTTTCTCTCACTGCATCCAAGAGTTTCTTTTTGTCTTTGGCTGCAGTGTTTGAGTATAATATGCCTAGTTGTGATTGTTTGGTATTTATGCTGCCCACTGTCTCTGAGCTGTTTAGATCTTTGGTTTGGTATCTGTCACTGATTTTAGAAAAATCCAGGTGATCATTTCTTCAGATATTTGTTTTTCTTATTCTATCTTTCTTCTCTTTTGGGATTCCAATTGTTTGTATATTAGACTGTTTGATATTGTACCACGGCTCCAGAATGTTCTATAGTTTTGCTGTTATTTTCTTTTTGCTCATTCTTCACATTGTGCTTCAGTTCAGTAATGTCTATTGGCCTATCTTTAAGTTCTCAGATACTTTTCTTGGCCCTGTTGAGTACGGCCATGTGCCTATTGAAGTCATTTTTCATCTCTGTTACTGTATTTTAGGTTAACATTTTCAGCTTCTTCTAACAGTTTTCATCTCTCTGCTGAAATTATCTATCTGATTATTCACGTTGTCTGCCTTTTCTAACAGACCAGATCTCCCCTTTCCTAACAGAACCTGACGAGATTAGTGGAGGAAAATCCTATGACAGTCTGTGTCACATCCAAGTCTGGTTCTGATTATTGCTATTTCTCTTCGGGTTATACTTTTTCTCGGCTTTTGGCATATTCCATAATTTTTTGCTGAAAGTGAGACATATTTATCCTAAGTACATATTTTTACGCTGGAAGAGGAGCACAGCTTTGGTCTCCTTTTGCTTTCAGTGAGGGAGGTTTGTGTTCTCCACACAAACTCTCTAGCTGGGAGCTGAGCTTTGCTGAGGTTTACTGTTATTTTTGTTGCCCTTGTGCACCAGCGGCTTCACCTTCTATCAGGGGAATACTGTATTTAGTGTGTGGGCTCAGAAACCACAGCGTCTTCCTGAATGCTGGCTCCCATTTTCCTTCTACCTACTCAGCTCCATGTCTTCACTTTGTACTGCGTGTCAGAGAGAAGTTCTCTCTCACCGTGCTCCCTGCTCTATTCCACTTCATTTTCTCTCAGTGCTTCTTCATGTGATGTGGGGAGCAGAAGTGAAGGCATTTTTTTTGGATGTTATGATAAAGTCTTCTTCCTAGACTAAATCACTAAATCTGTGTCTTGGGAGTATGGCTTTCACAAATTTTTCTACCTCTTCTCCCAGAGGAAATGGTAGGCATAGTGTGTATCTGTGTCTTCAATGGGAAAATTTTTTCCCGTTTCCTTCCCCCAGCTGCAGTAGGTTTTCTCCAAGGCTCTGCCCTCAGGCTACTGTTTCTGTTGCCTTTTTCCCATACATTAGGGTTCCATTCTGTAGGAAAGATAGGGAAATGGGTGTGGCCAGACCTCAGGAGTGCTGCTGTCCAGCATCCCCTAGCCAGCCCCCTGAAGAAACATTCTCAGGATTCTCTCTGATCTTCCGTGTGAGCGCCTGGTGGGTCCTGGAGGAAAAGCCTCCAGGAGGGTGGCTACACCTGTGGCCTGTGGGGGCCTCATACTCTCACACGAGCCCACATTCAGATTTTAGTAATTCAGTACAATTTTCTCGCTGAATCTTCTTACTGTCATTCAGTAGTGCTTCTTGGGTCTTGTTTTCCTCTGCGCGTGACCCTCTCCAGATTCTCTGTTAGTTTTTTTGCCCTGGGACCTCTCTTTTCCAGTAAGTTCAAGAAAGGTAACTAATTTAAAGCTTTTTCAGCATTTTTTTTTATTGTAATGGTGAGAGTACCATTCTTCTAGTTTTGTACATCTGAAACTGGAAGCTTCTTCTCGTTTCTAGATTTGGGGTGGGAAAAAGAAATAAGGGAAGGTAACTATGTTAGGGAGATCCTACTTTGAGCCATGTATTGTGCTAAATTACCCATATTATCTAATTTAGTCATTAAGCAATTTTATGAGGCAAGAAGCATCATCACTATTATTACCATGCCTGTTCATGCTCTTAACCATTTGGTGTCCTGCCTTTCTTTATCTCCTGTAATCATCACACCAATCATCCTAGGAAAGGGATCATGATTATCTTGGTGCTGTTATATGACCAGCACCCAGCAGAATGCTCAACCCATAGTGAGCATGGAATAAATGCATGTTGAGTAAATTAGTGCAAACACAAAGCTCAGGCATCTATAAGATAATTACCACATTATCTCCATAATCCTTCCCCCTCTCACATCACTCAGAGAGTAGGGTGGGATCGGATCTCTGCATCCAGAAATGCGTTCATTCATTTGTTGGCTGTGTAAATCTGAGGGTGGTGGGAAGGCGGTCACAGAGCACGGGCCTGGCGGGTGCCCTGCCCTCCTACCTGCATCCCTGGCTATGTTCTAGGAAGTGGACTCCTCCGTTTGAGGTGTGGCTTGGTCCTCCCCTGAGCTATTTGACATCCTCACAGCTGTGATCAGAGTGCTGCGTTATCTTTCATGCTGCTTCCCCCACTTGCTGCTTCCTTCTTTCTGATGACCAACTCTCTCTTTCTCAACATTCCAGAGTCCTCCTGCCTTACTTAAAATCAACTTTACAGTAGGGACAGGGTCATCAGGGAAAGGTGTGCACTTGTGATCTGCACAACGGTGCATACAAGGGTGTGAAATGCAGCTGGTGCTCAGCTCACCAAGACAGACAGAGCGGTGGCCAGGTGGCCATGTCTGCTGGGGAAATAGCATCTTTTCACGTGTTAAACTGTGAGTTGATGGTGATCCTGATTCCGCATAAGAGTGACCCTAGCAGGGGAGCAAATGGATAGAGCAACCCCTACCCCTTGAGCCCAAGATTTCTAGTAATTTCTCTGAGGTAACCTCTGCTCCCCTCTGGTTGCCTTCCTCTTCTATGTCTTGTGTTTCTTCTCTCATAGGCTTAGAGTCCCCTAGTTGTGGCTTCATTTCTCCCTCCTCTGCCTGCCCCACCCGGCTCCATCACACGGAAGCACATCACACCAGTCCTTGCTTCCCTTCTCCATCTCCACTTCGTTTTTTGCTGGGATTCTGAAACCAATCCTGATACCTACACCTGCTCAGGAAATTAAAATGTCTAATCTTTTTTGGCTGTTGCATTGCTGCGAAGCCAAACTGACAGTCTGCTAACTATAGACTCAGAGCTAAAATAACAGAGTGTTTTGCAATCGGGGCTAAAATCACAGCTGCTAGATACTTTTTTAGCTTTCCAAAGCCAACAGAGTGAAAGAAAAAATACTCCATAGCTCCCTTCTGCTGTTCCACTTCCCGCCTCCTTTTCTGTCACACAGTGGGAGGAGAACCTCTCTGGAAAGCACAATCCAAGCCTCTGTTTGCTCATCAGAAAGCAGAATGAGGGGCCACTGTGGGTGTCTTTGCACCCTTCTCCACTCTCTCTACATCCTCCTTTTCACACTCGCTTCTTGTGAGTAATCTCACTCCCTCCCCAGGCGTGTGCCCAGCCTGTCACCTGCATCAGAAGGCATCCTGAGCACCTGTGATAATCAGAAACCTGTGCGGCCTGGGGTGGGGGCTGCTATGCATGGCCAATTGTCCACCAGAGACATGTTAGGTCCCTGACAGAAGTCTGCCTCTCGGAAGAAGACTCTGCTCACAGATGGGAACTTTTCAGATAAAGGGCATGGACTTGGAATGCATCTCTCAGAGAGGGGTGGCTGATACGGCTTCAGGACTGAGGGTCGGGCGTCCATATATGTCATGTATTGAGTGGCCCTGAAGAATCAGGAGGAGAAGGAAAAGAAACTGTCAGCACAGCTCCTTGAACATGCAAAGCACATCCCATCTCAGGATCTGTGCGTGGTTCATGCCCACACCTCATGCACATACTCGCTCAAATACCACTGCCTGACCGTCCTATACAAACATTCTTACTTCACTTTACATTTTTATGGCACTTACTGTTCACTACCTCTAATTTATTTGTCTCACTACTTTTTTTGTCATCCTCTCTCAAGTATAACCTTCACAAGGACAGGAGTTTTGTTTTGCTCATTACTACATCCTCAGTACTCTGAACACTGCCTGGTAAATTGTAGGTGCTTGTTAAATACTTATTAAGTGTATGAACTTAGGGAACATCTCCAGCGGGCCAGGCACCACGCCAAATGCTCTACATACTTTCTCTCATTTCATATTCAAATAATCTTATTGAAAAAAGTGTTTATGGTCACCCACACCTTACAGATAAAGAGGCTGCAGATCCATGAGGTTGGGGACACTTGGGTTGTTCCCACAGGGACTTGATCTCCGCCTTGTCTGATTTTCCACCAGAGCACGCAGCCTTCCGGGCACTGACAACCTTGAGTCTTCCTCTTTCTCCTCCCCAACTCCTCAGCCTGAGATGGGAAGGACCTGCAGCTGGAGCCCTTGAACGTTTCTAGGATAGATAAAGGGTTCCTCAGGCCCTCTTTCTGACTACACTTCTCTGGTCTGAAACTTCTCACATCAGTTGTCCTCCTGGTTGGCTTCCTGCTTTTCTCAACATTCTTATAGATGACATCTATCTTTGTACACTTCCTCAGCTTCTATCCATGATTTAGCGATGTGTAAAAACAAATTTTACTTAAAGAGTTCCTCCAAATTCACAAAGAAATAAAATATCAAAGCTTTTTTATCACTAATATTTGTTTTCTTCTTTGGTAGAGTTGTAGCTTTCTGGATCACGGTGTACAAACAGCACAAGTACAAACAAGCTCCTGAGAAGGTTAAGAAGTTTCTCCATCCATCTTTTTGCTCAGTGAGGATCATGTGTGTGAGCACAGGGATGCCCGGTCCTGGAGGTCTGCATCCCAGCGATGGAGTGATGTCCTTCTTCTGGAAACAGCACATTCCCTGTTCTTTCTCAGCACTGAACCCAAGATGCTGCTCTAGAGATCTCCCTGCACTGTTTCTTCGGGCTGAAAGCTTGCTCTGCCCTGCACGATGGTCACCACTCACCACAGCAGGTCCATCCCGCTGGTTGCTTGTGGTCTCAGTTCTGAACCACTTGCCTATCCCATTCCTCACTCCATATTCTCCACTGCTCTTGGCTCATTAAGCTTCCAGCCTCCTTGCTCATTCACCTGACTCCATTCTTGACTGGGCCTTCAGACTTGATCCTGTGCCCTGCCTATCTAGTTTTCTGTGGCTCTTCCCACACCAGCCTTGGTCAGCCTTGGGACCTGGTCGAGAGCCCGAGCTTTGGTTTCATCCTCCTGGGGGAGGCCCTTACTCTGGATGTTCCCAGGCCCTGAGAGGTGGAAGACCTGTTCTTCATAAGTTCCTAGATGGCTTTTAATAAACATATTTTTGGATTTGATTTCGGGTGCCTTGCAACCCTTAGAG
Organism: Equus quagga; assembly: GCF_021613505.1. Classification (NCBI taxonomy): domain Eukaryota; kingdom Metazoa; phylum Chordata; class Mammalia; order Perissodactyla; family Equidae; genus Equus; species Equus quagga. The sequence goes on from NC_060270.1 coordinate 65,613,620, forward strand.
CACCACAAAGAAAACAGGAGGTCTTAAGCCAAAATTCTCATCTTCAGAAAGTTTTTAATCTAGTTCATTTGTTTATTCAACAAGGACTGACAGATAACCCGATATATACCAGAGACTGTGCTCAATGCTGGAGATACAGAGATAGACGGGCTTGCCTTTCGTCTCATGGAGCTCAGAGCTGTAAGTGAGGGAAGATGGGGAGTAGAAGTGAGCAGTGCTAGTCAGTATTTGCTGAGCTCTTTCTAAATTCCAGCTCCTGAACCAAAGTGTTAACACGCTCCTTCTCATCTGATCCTCACAAGAGGTCTGTGCTTCAGAGTGCCCATAAGTTTCATCCATTCTTAAAGCCCCCAGCTGTCCTTCTGGTCTGCCCAGCCCCTTTATAAATGTCTGTGCTCCTAGAAGACCTCAGGGATTTCCTATAGATCCACATGATGGTGGTAGATGGGAAAGAGTGCTGGGCTGGACGCCAGACAGCATGGGGCCGTGTGGCTCTGCCTGTAAGTGGCACTGGGCTGCACTCAGTTCTTCCCCTTCTCTGGGTAGAGTCGAGGCCACTCTCCTCCTCTCCTTAGCGTCTGTAATGTCTTTCTAACTAGTTCCCTTCTAGCCACTTTTATCAGTCCACCTGTTCACTATGCAGCAGACTGAGTCATCTTTTCAGAAAGGAAATCTGATCATAGCACCCCTGCCCAAAATCCTCAAACAACTTTCTATTTCTTAGGATCAAGTCCAAAATCTATAGCTTGGCTTCTAAGGCAGTGACATGGCCCTTGCCTAATGCTTCAGCCTCTGAGCTCACCACAGCCCTCTGGCTCACCTTGTTCCAGTCCCGCTAACTGTCTATGAGTTCCTTGAGTTCCAAGTTTTTTCCTGCCCTGGGGCCTTTGATCATACTTTCCCTCTGAAAGCTCCCTCCTCCCTTCTCCAGGCTAATTCCCATTCTTTGACAGTTTTCAGCTGAAAGTTGTTTTCTCTCACCTCCTTTCCCTTCCCCAGAGTAGATCAGGACCCCCATTATATACCCAGTCTTTTTTCTTTCAGCCCTTGTCATAGCTGTAGTTGTTATATAGGAAGTGAAGTGGTTGGCCATCCATTACTCTTCTGTGATCAGAAGACAACCTACAAATTGTTGTTGCTGGTGTATCTGAGTTTATACCAATGCGGACTTTGATTGGACAGGACAATCTCTCAATGCATTAAACCATAGCGGTAGTGGGCCAATTAGTCTTCAAATGGTAGAGCAGTGCTACTAATAGAATTTTCCTTTCCCCCACCTGGGGTGATACTCTGTGTGCGTAAATACTTAGTAATTACTAGGTAATCACCACTTGTACCTTGGAGTTGTTACATCACAATTATGATGTAAAGGGAACCAGTTCTCCCAAGGTTTTCCACTGATGGGTGACAGAATAGAAAGGCGCTAAATAAAAAATGGAGTGTTGAGCCAGCCTTGATGGCCTAGTGGTTAAAGTTTGGCACGCTCTCCTTCGGCAGCCTGGGTTTATTTCCTGGCCGCAGAACCACACCACTCGTCTGTCAGCAGCCGTGCTATGGCAGCGGCTCATATAGAAGGGCCAGAAGGACTTACAACTAGAATGTGGAACTATGTACTGGGGCCTTGAGGAGGAAAAAAAAGAGGAATATTAGCAACAGATGATAGCTCAGAGCAAATCTTTCCCAGCACAAAACCAAACCAAAACGGAGTATTATGCTCTTTCTTATTCATGGACTTGGAGCCCTCCCTCTTTAAAAGCATGGAGACTGAGCATGAGAATGTCAAAGTGGGCGAAACTCCGAAACTTGCTTCACTTTGTAAAATGTAGGCGGTCTAAAGAGTAAACAACTGCTTAGAAGGAAGGTAGAGTATGTGTAGGAACAGGGTGGAATTACCAGCCTAAGATCTTTGAAGACAGGACCACCCATGGGAAGGAAGGCAATTTAAGGTATAGAGAACACCATGCCATCAGGCCTGGGGACAAACTGTCTCTGGTACAATTACAGCGTGCGAGCAGCAAGTTGACCTGTTTTGAACGCGTGGTTAGGTATTTGGCCAGGATTGTCAAGGTTCTCAGTTTGTTAATCTTCTCTTGATCTGCATCCAAAATTTAGTAAGAACTTAAGAATTTCCATGAGTGAAGAGATGTTATGGTCTTGTCTTAATCCCAAGACTTGATGATGAGCTCTTTGAGGAAAAAACCCTGTATATCTATGCAGCCCTAATACCCAGCTCCAGTCTTGGTACAGAGTAGCCACTTAATAAATGATGTTGATTTTGGATGGATGGACATCGGAACATTTTTCAGTGAGAGGAGGAGAAGAGCCGCTGAGAAGGAAGAGTCAAGAGAGCAAAGTCTTGATGTGGGAGGGAGGGGGTGAGGCGCATTGCTCCGGTGTGTGATGCAAAGAGGAGAGGGAAGTCTGTTCTGATGAGGCAGGTGGTGTGGAAGAGGCAGGGACATTTTGGGATAAGATTAGTGTAGAAAGGGGAGGTAATTTGGATAGGCTTCAGCTTCTCCATAAAGTCTCTTCTTAACATAATTTTAATAAGAGATATGGTGTGTGTACATATGTGTGTGCATGCCTGAGTTTGGGGGTGGGGTAGGCAGGGAAAAGAATAGTGGCTTATTGTCTGACCCTTGACTTAAGGGCATTGAAACTGAACACCACAGCACAGAAAGAAGACCAGGGAACCTTGGACCGTGGCTCTGCCACTTCTCTGACGTTGGATAAGATGCTTTGCTTCTCAGAGTTTCTTCCTCCATAAAGGAAGAATAATAATAACTTAGCTCAGTGATTTAATGTGATGATTTAATTAGCTATCACAAATGAAATCTCTTTGTCAACTCTAAGGCATATTGCAAATGTTTCTTTAAAAGATATATTTATACTTTACTTGAGTTGAAGAGAGAAGTTTAGTCCATATAAATAGAATGATGAATTAAGTATAAAATGTTGAAAAACTATGAGAACATAGAATTATAGAATATCGGCTTGGTGGGTTTTGGGGAATTAGTGACATAATCTCCCATATTGTGTAATAATGTGTATCTATATGTCTTTCCCCATCCAGCTTCTAAATTCCTCAAAAAAGAGATAGTATCTCACTTCTCTCTCTGTCAGCATCTGTTAAAGTC